>NW_025927606.1:4198376-4524626 GCF_022837055.1 Prionailurus viverrinus
GGCGGCGGGCGGCGCATCCGGGACACGGCCGACATCCTCCTGCGCCGGGACGGCTCGGTCAGCGCGCGGCGGGAGCCAGGGGCCGCGGGTGAGAGCCGGCGGGCGCGCGGGGGTGTGGCCGGGCGCGCGGGTCGCTCCGGGGGGCGGGGGTGGGGGCCGGGGAGCGCGCGCGCGGCGTGTGGGGGGATGGGCTGCGACCCTCCCTTCTCCTCGGCCCTCTCCTCCTCTCCCCTCCTCTCTTCTCCTCCCCTCCCCCTCTCCCCCCCTCTCCTCTCCTCTCTCTCCTCCTCTCACCTCTCCTCTCCTGTCCTTTCTCGTCCTCTGCTGGGTGCGAGCCCTCTCCGTCCCCACCCTCCTCGTGGACCCGGAGCCCCCTCTCTGCACCCTCCCTTTCTGGAACGGCGCCCCCTTCCACACCCTCCGAGTCCTGAACCCCTGCAGGAGCCCCCTTTCGTACCCTTCCACACCCTTCCTTTGCTGGACGGCTTCTCCCCATCCTTCTCTCTCTCACCTGGTGTTGGGATACCCCCTCCCTTTCCTAGAACCCTCCGCCGACCATCCTCTGGTTGCCGGTGGGCAGCCTGCGGTTCGCGTATTTAACTCACAGGAGAAGGATTTTGGCTTTTGATGGTTGAGTACCTTCCATAGACCCAATTCTGCCTCTCCTATCCCCACCTCTCCCCACCTGGCGCTGGTTCCTTCTGCTTTGGGGTCTGTAGCCCTCAGTCTTTTTCATCCAGTGATTCCTGGTGTGGAACCCTTGTTGCATGGGTGACTGCAGATGCCTTACGCTGAAAAGGAACGAATGAATGTCTTCCTGGAGCTTTTTTCCGTGGAGGTGAAGGTCTAAGGAGGAAGCTGTGTCTTCTTTGGAATCTGCTGAATTTACCAGTTTGCTGGGTTTAATAGCAAGAAGAGTGTGTAAAATTTTGGGAGCAGTCTGCTTGGTTTTCCTGCTCTTAATCATCAAGAACAAATAATCCCTTGAAAGATATTTGAAGTCTACTCAAAATAGTGAATCTAAGTGATTTTTAGCCTCTTTCTTAGGAAAAAAAATAACGTATTTTCTTCCCTGGAGAACTGTACTACTGGTCTAGAGCATATGGTGATTAAAAAAATTTTTTTTTTTAATGTTTATTTATTTTTGAGAGAGAGAGCGCGCAAACAGGGCAGGGGCACAGAGAGAGACACACACAGAATCCAAAGCAGGTTCCAGGCCCCGAGCTGTGAGCACAGAGCCCAACGTGGGCTTGAACCCATGAACTGTGGAGACCATGACCTGAGCCGAAGTCAGACGCTCAAGTGACTGAGCCACCCAGGCACCCCTAGAATGTTGGGTGATATTAACCCA
Source organism: Prionailurus viverrinus (assembly GCF_022837055.1). Classification (NCBI taxonomy): domain Eukaryota; kingdom Metazoa; phylum Chordata; class Mammalia; order Carnivora; family Felidae; genus Prionailurus; species Prionailurus viverrinus. Next base: position 4,199,728 of record NW_025927606.1, read on the forward strand.
AAAGCTAATACTGTGTAGGAAACACAAAGGCCCGCTATGTGTGCTGGAGGAGAGCTGGGCCCTCTCTAGTCCTGAGACTATGGTTTGCATGAGTCCTCATGGAGGACGCGAAAGGACCAGCACAAAGCTGCATAGGAGCTATAGCTGCTCTGGTCACAGGAGGGTCTGTTGAACCCGCCCTGTGACCATCACTCTATTTCTCCCAAGGTCCTTCTCAGCCCTGTGCCCTGCTCCTACCTCCCTCTACACCTTTGCTATGAGACATTTGCAAGTTTCTGTATTTTGTACACAAAGCACCAAGATATTCGACAGGTGAAAACAGTGAGTAGACACTCAAATGGTATTATTCCCAGTTTACCAGTTAAGCTGAGGCTCAGGCTTCCCCAAAGCTGCACAGAGAGAGGAAGGATTTGGATTCAGCCTCCAGCTCCTGATGTTTGCGAGCAAGGTCTCCGTAGGTGGGCCTGAGAGGCTTGCCCTTGCTGGATGGCCTTATCCCCGCCCTCCCGCGGGGGTTGGGGGGGGGGCGCGGCTAGACTCTGCATATTCACAAAGAGCTTTTCTCCTGAAGCTATAGATTCCTCCCTGTGTCCCTCTCCATCCCTGGAGATAACAATATATGGGGTGCCTGGGTGGCTCAGTCGGTTAAGCAGTTAAGCCTGTGCCTTCAGCTCAGGTCATGATCTCATGGTTCGTGGTTCATGGGTTTGAGCCCTGCGTCAGGATATCTGCTGTCAGTGCAGAGCCCGTCTTTGGATCCTCTGTCTCCCCCTCTCTCTCCGCCCCTCCCCCACTCACGTTCTTTCTCTCTCTGAAAAGGAAATAAACATTAAAAGAATTAATTAATAAGAAAAGAGTATAACCCAAGATGTGGCTCCTGGCACCGCAGAGCGGGACAGGACTATAGGGGCCTGCCTGGTCTGACCCTCTGATTTTAAAGATTGGAAAACTGAGGTACAGAGTGGTAGCTGGTTAGCAGAGAGCGCAGCCCTCACAGAGAAGTACAGCTCTGTGTGAGAACTGGGAGAGAGTCAAGCCATGTTTCTCATTGGTCCTCCAAAATGCACCTTGATGGCTAACGTTGTTGGGAGTCACCGAGCTCCTTCCAGTTCCCAGGATGTGTCAGCTCCTACTTCCTGCTGCCTCTACACCCACAACCAGGCCAGAGATCCAGGCTGGGGTTTCAGGCTCACACCTGGCCTCTCTGTGGAGACTTACTGGCCCAGGACATCAGGAAGCCCAGTTCCATTTTCCATTCAATGCAGTCTTTGGTTTCGCTCATAAACGTGTCTCATAAAGGTGGATAAGAGATATGACGTGCTGGTCTGTAAAGATAAGGGAGAGTGGATTGCCCTGAACTTTCTCTTCAGTCTTGTTGAGCTTTCTTGAATCAGCTGAAACTTTAGACCAACTGCCCTCAGGGGTGGCTAATCCACCATTTCGCTGGCACTTGGGTGGTGAATTCACTGAAGGATTTGTGTTTATTTCTTGCTGTAAAAAGCAATCGGGAAAATCAGCATCTTTTCATGTTACCTCACCTGGTCCCTCGGTACAAAGTGCTGGTAAATCTAGCCTTAAGTAAGTGTTTAAAAGAACTTTAAAGGAATCCGCAAAAAAAAACACCACATTTTGGGGAATGATTAATGTATGAGCATACATCTCGCCTCTAACAGCGAAGTGGAAACGAATCCTAACCTTTAGTCTGAAGACTTCATAACTGCTTGGAGTACTTTTTTTTTTAAGTGGGGAAAATGTGTTAAGGTGAGGTTATTTTTTTTTTAAGTTTATTTTATTTATTTTGAGAGAGAGAGAGAGCACATTTGAGCGGGTGTGGGGGGGGAGGGGCAGGGAGAATCCTAAGCAGGCTCCCAGTTGTCAGCATGGGATCATGACCTGAGTCGAAACGAGTCAGTCAGTCAGTCGGTCACTTAACTGACTGAGCCACCCAGGCGCCCCACATGGGAAGTTATTTTTAAGAGGCCATTATTAAAACCTCTTGATGGGGAAAGGGTTCCTTTTTTTTTTTTTTTTTTAATTGAGGCAGGAAACTCTGTCAGGCATCGATGTGAATGCCTGTGTGGAGCCGTTCCCCGAGGCACAGCTAATTCCCTAAGTGCAGCTTGGTCAGTGATCCTGTGACCCTGAAATGCTTTTAGTGGCTTTTGTCCACCTGATGCTGTCCTGGGCACTTCCCCCTAGGAGAGTGACTGCTTCCTTTCCCCGTGTTTGGCTGTCACCTCGATGGAAAGATGCCTTTCTGGCCTACCACTGCTCGGGAAACACTTCTCCAGGCACCGGGCTGTCCACCATAACTCTCTTGGGCAGGCAGAGGTGGGACATGAATGTGGGTAGAGGTGTGTCTGAGACGGGAGTGAGCTCATCACCTCCCACCTTCCCCCTCCTGTGGATGCTAAGGTACACACTGCCCTATTATTCTGATTTTTTTTTTTCTTGTCAGTTTTGGTACTGAAACTTTTCACAGGCCCTACTTTTTGGCTTGGGCGCCTCACGTGACCTGTCCACCGGGCCCCATCTGCCTCTCCAGCCCCTTCTTGTTCCTTCCTCTTCTGCCTGGAGGGCAGCTGCCCCCATGGCCCCCATGGCGTTGGCACCTGCCCCCAGGGTAGGGCTCTCGGAGTGGCCACCACTGCACAGACCCAGGGCCCTCCCACTCATCTCATTTTCAGCCCCAAGGTTCAAACACAGGAACGATTGATAGTCTGTCGTGCATTGGATGGTGGTGTTCTGTGTCATGAGCTCTATGGGGCTTGGAATTCTTTTTTTGTTTTTTTGTTTTTTTTTTTCAGAAATGTTTGTTTATTTCTTGTGAGAGAGAGGGAGTGTGAACAGGGAGGGGGCGGCAGAGAGAGAGGGAGAAAGAATCCCGAGCCGGCTCTGCGCTGCCAGCACAGAGCCTGATGTGGGGCTCAAACTCATGAACCATGAGATCAAGACCCCGCTGAAATCAAGAGTCGGACACTCAACTGACCGAGCCCCCCAGGTGCCTTGGGCTCGGAATTCTCTCTTCCACCTCGGCCTGGCAGCGAGAGCAGCAGCTGAGTTTGGCATCTCACCATCACCAGTGCGCCCCTCCTCCATAAACTGGTGTGCTGTTAGCACATGCTGGCGAGGGGTGAGGACGAGTGAGGGAACACCAGTACAGAGCCCTGGGCCCGGGAAGTGTGTGTGCACACAGGGACAACACACACACACACACACACACACACACACACACACACAGATGCCCCCTTGTTCGTTGTCTCTGCAGTGCTCTGCACAAGTACGGGGGCCTGCTGGCCCCGCTGTGGGTGTTCCTTCCGGTCTCCTGGCCCAGTGCGTCCTCTCCCTTTCCCACGGGGTGGGATCCGTGGCCACTAGGATTGGCTCTGGGCCGCTGGTTTGGGAGGCCCCCTGGTCCTGTGGGCTTTAGGTGTTCAAGCTGGACTCCATAGACCTCACTGGGAGGTCGCCTCCTGAGTGACTGAGGACCTTCTCTTTAGCTTGCCTGTATTTTTTTTTATTATTTATTATTTTTAATGTTTATTTTTGAGAAAGAGAGAGAGTGTGTGTGTATGTGTGTGTGAATAGGGGAGGGGCAGAGAGACGGTGACCGAGGATCCAAGCAGGCTCCGAGCTGTCAGCACAGAACCCGACTCGGGGCCTGAACCCATGAACTGTGAGATCATGACCTGAGCCAAAGTCGGACGCTGAACCGACTGAGCCTGCCAGGCGCCTCGTTGCCAGTATTTTTTTTAAATGGCATTTGCACAGATGAAGGTGGATGAGTGTCCAGTGATGTTGTCCCGATATGCTGGGCAGCAGTGAGAGCTGGTTGGAAAGATGAGATCCTGCTTCCCTCGTCGCAAGTCTCCTCGCAGTCAGAATATTTCTGGCTGAAACTCTCAGGTCCTGCTCCTTCTCCCACCAGTGCTGTCTGTGCTGCCCGCCCTTGCTATCACACAGGACCCTTGGCATCTGGGGACTCTTTGTGCCTTGGTTATGCTTTGTGAGGGTCACCCAGGCAAGGCGCGGTGTGGAGATGAAGCCCAGCCACCCAGGGACAGGCGGGCACTTTGCTTTAGAATCCAGGGTGGCAGCGGCTGACATTTTCAGGCTCTTGCAAGAATGTGCTGGGCCCACTCATGTTTACGCCCCTGACGCTGTTCTGATCCCCATCGCACAGATGAGAAAACTTGTTCACGAAGCAACCATCTCGTCACCCAGTGGGGAGGGGTGGGGCAGGACTGGGAGTGAGGACTGCGGCCTGGCTTTGGGGAGTTACTCTTATTTGCACCTCACGGGCTGTGCTAAGCCTTGGACGTGCCTGGTGTCGTAAAGCACTGGGTGCCACAGGAGTGGCAGTGAGTCTCCTGTCTCTGTTTGTACCTCGCCCAGCAGCCCTCCAGGTGCACGTGAGTGCCTTCACAGGATTTCGGGTCCTAGTGTTCGGAAGAGGAAGGGGCTCTGTAGAGCGCACCTGGTCAGGGTCCCGTGCGCATTTCTCGGTGATGTAAAACATCGTCCATGTGCCCTGTGACCTTCCTGGCCTGTACCTGGGGAGGGTGTGAGCGCTGGGAAGGACACCTGCCTGGGTGTGACTGTGTGAGCCAGGTGTTTGTAGATCTCATTCCTGATTCAGTCTCACCTCTGAGCAGAGATTACCTCACAGGAAGGCGTCCCCCAATAAGCCGTGCTCTCTGTCCAGACATTTGTGAGCCTCGGGCTGGCTGTCACAGATGACCAAGAGAAGCCCGTGTGGCCACTTTGGCTGGCCCAGTACCTAACTGGCCATTTGCAGCCTCTGCCCTGTGCTCTTAGGAGAGGTTGAAGCTGTCAAGGTGTCTTTGGGGTCCCTGTGTACCCTCGAGATTGGCTCATGAGACACAGCCCCAGGGTCTCTGCCCCCTTCAGGGCCCTGGTCACCCCCACTGCAACCCCCACCACCCAGGTCTTCACAAAGAAGGGGCTCTCTGTCCCCTGTGATGGAATCAACTATCTTCTCAATTGGGCACCAGGGGGTGACCTGTGGGGGCCGGAAGTATGTGAGTGGCTCCCACAAAGGAAGCATTGTGGTATTGGTTGGTCTGGTCCTGGGATGTGGCCATTTGAACAAATATGCCAGTGAGTATCAGCTGCAGGAAGGCGCCAGGGTTTCGCTCTGATCCTGTTTGACTCCTCAGAGGGAGTTTGACCTCCAATGAGGACCTAGTCAAGGAGGAAACTTGCCTGGAAACGGCAGCCCAGTAATTAGGCAAATCAGCATGCGTGGAGTACGGGGCTCCTGTCACTGTCTTAGCTCCGCCTGGAAACCCCACTTGTTCGGTGTCGAGGGCATCTGGGTCTGCAAAGGAGAGAAGGCAGAACGGTTTACAAGCAGGGCACAAGGGTTTCCTTTGGCTGCTGTAAACAAGTTACACAAGCTCACTGCTCAAAACAGCTCAAATTTATTCTGTTACAGTCGGAGAAGCCAGAAGTCCAGGATAATGTCTTTGCCTTAAGGTCAGCAGATTAGCAGCCTTACTCCCAAATGCTACCCCAGTCCCCTTGCAACTTAACATAACACGTCCACAGGTCCCGGGGATTGGAATGTGGACAGGTTGGGGGCCATTATTTGGCCCACCGTGGAGGGGAAAGTCACATGGGTAGAATGGTCACTGTTCTGTCACCTGGATTCCATCATCAGTGACATCAGAACACGGGTTCTGGAATTATGTTCCATCTAATGCTTTACAGGGGCTGTTCTCACTTGAGTCCAGCGGTGGATGTGACAGACCCTCAGATTGCTAGGTCTCACCCTGATGAGCCCGATACTGCCTGGGGCTGGGGTGGCCCTAAGATCTGCATTTTCAGCAGGCTCCCCATGATGCTGCTGCTGGTTCCAGGACCCACTCTGTGACCCCCAGTCGACCATGTGTGGTTTCCCCAGGCCACACTCTGTGTTGGGACACCCCCAGGGCCAAGACTCCTTTCACTTGAGGTGACTGGGATGGTCAGTGAGCGAGGGGGACAACGCACGGTCTGGGTGTTGGCTTCAGAGCCAGGCTAGGCGTGGATTGGATCTCAGCCAGGTGACCTTGGCCAAGTTCCTCACCCTTCCCCGGGCTACGCAGTGGGGCAGCGGGGAGGACTACAGGAGGGGATCCCTGAAGAGCACTCAGGGAGTTCAAGTAAGCCATCCTTAGGCGAGCGGGGAGGAACGCCTCAGAACGTACTGCATTTCAAGGCTGCGGCCCGTGTGCTGTGGCCATGAGTGGGGCCTTCCCGGGCTTAGCCCCAGGGCACACTGGCAGGCCCTGGGTGGGGAAGTTCTGCAGGAGCAGAGGAACGCTGACCGTTCCCTCACCAGGACTGTGTGAAAATGCAAGGGTTGACTGATCCTTACGCGTGCATTGTGGGAGTTCTCTGGCCCACACGCATTTCCCTGACTCGGGTCTTTCCTGGAATTGATTCGGGTGACGTTGGTCCTGGGTCCTTGCTGCTGGCCGAGGACACCCCACCCTGCGGTGTCAGTTCGCGGAGAAGCAGGTGGGTGTCAGCCAGAGCCTGTGGAGGTGAGCACGGGCGGAAGTGAAACGGAGACCGGGGGACACGGGCGCCGTTGCCCCACGGAGCTCTCTGTTTGCTGAGCAAACACACAACTTCCCAGTCTTGAGCAGGCATTTTCCTCTTAGCTTTGGTTGCTGCCAGCTCGTTTCTGGACACGAGTGCTTGATCTGAGGCATTACTTAATTTAAGTTTTAAAATTTGACATTGAGACAAGCATTTATGGAAGCATACGCTAGGTGCCAGATACCACGTGTGTTTTCATTTCTTTTAAGACTTTATTTTTAAGCAGTCTCTATACCCAACATGGGCTTGAACTCTCAGCGCTGAGGCCAGTGCTCCCCCGACTGAGTCAGCAGGCCCTGTTTTTGCTTAATCTGTACAATCCCCTGTGTGGTAGCTGATAGCTGTTTGGAAAGAGGACTCCGAGGAGGCTCAGAGAGAGCCAGGGACTTGCTCCGGACCACGAGCTCCCGTCCTGGATTGTGAGAGAGCGAGGTGGGTGCCGTGTTCTTGCCACTGTCACGTGCACGGAAATTAATTTCTTTTTTTTTTTTTTTTTTTAATTTTTTTTTTTTTCAACGTTTATTTATTTTTGGGACAGAGAGAGACAGAGCATGAACGGGGGAGGGCCAGAGAGAGAGGGAGACACAGAATGGGAAACAGGCTCCAGGCTCTGAGCCATCAGCCCAGAGCCTGACGCGGGGCTCGAGCTCACGGACCGCGAGATCGTGACCTGGCTGAAGTCGGACGCTTAACCGACTGCGCCACCCAGGCGCCCCGGAAATTAATTTCTTAATGCCGTAGCACACGTTCCAATTTCAGAAAGTGTGAAGGCAGCGCGGTGGGAGTCTCCTGCCAGCCTTCTCACAGCAGGAGAAGGCCCGGTGTGTTTTACGTGTTGGCCAGCGTGTGGCAAATAGCACCCCTTGGCAACTCTTCCCCCCAGTAGGGGCTCCGATCGTCTCATTACCAAGGACACCTCCTCCATGTCGGTGGCTGTCCAGTGCCCCCTTGTGCCGACATCGTGTCGCGTGTCCGGCGATTGGCTGTTAGGGAGGCACCACGCAAGTAGACTCTGGTGTCATGGCACCTGAGCACACCATGGCACCTGAGCACACCTGCTGAATCAAGACAAGCAGGGGTGGTAGTTTTATTTATTTATGTATCTATTGGTTTATTAAAAAACTTTAATGTTTATTTTTGAGAGAGACAGAGTGCAAGTGAGGGAGGGGCAGAGAGAGGGGGAGACACAGAATCCAAAGCAGGCTCCAGGCTCTGAGCCGTCAGCACAGAGCCCGATGCGGGGATCGAACCCATGAACCGTGAGATCATGACGTGAGCTGAAGTCAGACGCTTCACCGACTGAGCCACCCAGGGGCCCTAATTATTATTTCTTATCTTGAGAGGGAGAGAGCGCATGAGCGGGAGGGGGCAGAAGGAGAGAGAGAGGGCCTTAAGCAGGTTCCAGACTCAGCTCAGAGCCCAACGCGGGGCTCAGTCCCATGACCCTGGGATCATGACCTGAGCCAAAACCAACAGTCGGACGCTCAACTGACTGAACCACGCAGGCGCCCCAGGGCTGAAGTTTTGAGAGATGCTGCAGGCTGCCTTCCTTGGGATTGTGACCATTTTCCACCAGCATTGAGTGTGGGTCCTGCAAGGGCCTTGGTCTACCCACCGTGCTGTTTAGCCGCACGGGGGTACTGAGGAAACAGCCTGAGATCTGGAAAGGCGGGGGCCCCCTGGGCTTGAGCTTGGACCCTGCCCTTTGTGGAGTCTGCATTCATTGTCCATAATTAGGGACCTCGGTGGGGGGGGGGGGGGGGGGTCCGGCCTGGGAGGCCTAGTGTAGCTGCTGCTTTGGCTGGCCTCCCCCCGACCCCCGCACGTGTGCGGTCTCCTTCTGGGGGGCTGAAGAGGGCGTCTCCTCCATGGCCACTCCCTGTCCTGACCTCAAGCCTAAAGAGAGTCACAGACAGGATGCCCTTGGTCTGAAACTGGCCGGGAGGTCCTGGCGGTCCCATGGTCATCATAGCACAGTGATGCCGTGCACATCCTCACAGGCTATGGCGCCCTCAGAAGTGTCTGCATCCGTTCGTTACCTCACCTGTTCTTTGAGGTGACACCGTGTGCCTCACCTGTTCTTTGGGTGACGCCGTGGGTTAGCTTGGGCAGGTATTGCCTCCCAAGATTGCCTCCGTAGATAAAGAAATGAGGTGAGAGGCAAGACCCTCAATGTCATCATCACAGGTGGGAATCTGGGCTGAACTCCTTCCCATACTCCCCACTCAGGCACAGAGGGGTGAGGCTGTCAGACACCTGTCCTACCACTCGCCCCACCCGCTTGGGGGGGGGGACACTTCCTCTGGGAACTGTGACACATGATCATTTCCAAGAAAACTCCCGAGCGTCTTGGTTTCTCCTCATTTGTCATTTTATACGCAAGAAATCGCATCGGCTTTTCTTTTCCTGTACATCTTGGTGAGGATGCTCTTCTCGGCAGGGAGGGAGAAGCACCCAGTGGGGGGGCAACACCATGGAGACCGTGCGTCCTGGGTCCAGCCCTACCTCAATGAGACATTGATGGACGTGGAGAACACTTCAGTCCTAGATGCCTCCTGCTTCTGTCTGGGTCTCACTGCTTTCCCTCCAAGACAGTTGTGGGGGTTTTTTATGTTTATTATTTTTCAGAGAGAGAGAGAGAGTGTGTGTGTGGGAGGGGCAGAGAGAGAGGGAGACAGAATCCCAAGCAGAATCCCAAGCAGGCTCCAGGCTCTGAGCTGTCAGCGCAGAGCACAATGTGGGGCTCGAACCCACGAATCGTGAGATCAGGACCTGAGCCAAAACCAGGAGTCGGATGCTTAACCGACTGAGCCACCCAGGTGCGCCAAGACGGTTTTTGAAATAAGGAAAAGGTGGTTTGTACAATGCTATGTGATCAGCTTGGTGACAAAGTTACCGTAGCTCCGTGAAGTCATATTTGGGTGTTCTGGGTGGGCAGTTCAGGAGGGTGCACTTTGGGGTCTGGCAGTGCTTGGGAGGGGTCCCCGCTCTGTCATTTTTTAGCTGTGTGGTTTTGTGTAATTTTCTCAATCTGCCCGAGTCTCAGTTTCCTCATCCGTAAGGAGGGAGTCATGGCACCAACCTGTATGTGGTGGTTGTGGATTGAAGCCGTAATGAAACATTTGTTAGTTGTGCAGCAAAGAGCTGGACACAGTGTCTGCCCTGAACCTCCCAAGGGGACAGCCTTCTCATCAAAACCCAAAGACTCCCCAAGTCCTTACAACTTGAAGCACAATCAGATTACTAAACACGTACTTTTGTTAACATATGGACTGCTTAAACCAGGGACACAGGCATTCAAATTATTCCAACCAGAAGGCTTCCCATTGACCAGAGGACTGTATGGTGCTCGGTCTGTAAAGGGCACTGAAGGGCTGGCTGCCCCCCCCCCCCCTTCTTGGTCCCCAGGATGACTCAGGGCCCTGGCCTCTTCCAGGGAGCACCTCTGTTCTGAGTCTGTTTTCTTCTTTCCATTGCTCCAATCCAATCACAGCTACAAACACTCATGGAACTCTCAAACGCGGGCCACAGTCTGCCGCCTGCTGCTCACTTCCCGCTCTCTTGATGTTGGAGTGGATGGTTTTCCATTACTTTAATGGATCAGCTCAACACAAACTCTATCTTTGGCAATCTTCCTAGTTCTTAATGGCATTTTGAAAATATTTGTGGAGTTAGCAGGTTCACTTAGCAGAGAATTTCATGGTGTATGTTTTTTTTTTTCATGCCCTACCTCATTCCAAAAAGAATTAAGGCAATTCAAGTTCATCTCTTAGCACAGATTCCACCTGCATGCTGCATTCAAGGAAGGTTGCAGAAGTAGGTGGGTTTTCTCTGTTTCATCCAGCCTGGCATCTTGAGGGACCCGGGGGTGGGGTGGGGGGTGGGGGAGCAGCTGGGGCAGATTCCAGGGCCCCTTGGCCTGGCCTCACCACTTACTAGCTGTGACAACTTCCGGGAAATGAGCTCAACATTCTGGACCTCGGTTTCCTCATCTGTGAAATGGGTAACAGAGCCACCTACCTCCTGGCTTGTGTATGGATTACAGCAGATGAGCATTTGTAAACACGTTAATTCAGTGCCATGTCTTAATGATGAAATAAAATCACAGTGCTGAATTGAGCTCCTGGGCTTGAACCCAGAGACTCTGATTCTCTGACGGAGGCGCTGACAATCTGGGGGCAAATCTCTAAATCTGCAGGTAGCGGCCGGATGCTGGCTTACCCAGCTCAGCTCTTAGCGATTCCAGAGCAAAATCTGTTGTTTCTGTTGAGCCTGGGTTTCTCATCTGACTCTGCTATGATTCGGGGGCACATTCGGGGTACTGTGAGTTTCAGACCATGAGGTCTTTCCTACGAAGGAGGAGGCTTAACTCATTCTCTCTTGCCTCCAGCCTCTAAGCACGCTTCCCCAGGGGACCCTGCTCCCCGCTGCGTGGTCACTTTGGGTGTGACTGCTGTGTGGGGTGTGGGCGGGGTGTGTGTCACTCTCTGGCCCCTCACCTGGATATCCAGGCCCAAAGATGGGTCTGCAGGTGTCTGTCCAAATGAGTGGCGGCTTGGCCTGTCGAAGCTTTCGGGGGTTCCAGTGGAGAGTGTGGAGGGTATGCCGTATGTCCCTGAGGGGGAAGGTGGGTGGGCAGTCCATCTGTTGGTTCCCGGGGATGCTGGGGCGTGTCCTGACTGCCTGTTATCTCCTCTTGCAGAGTCCACAACGATGGTGTTGTCACCAGCCAGCTCAGAAGCCCAGGTACCTTTAAAACAATTTTTAAGTTTACTTGGTACACATTAAAACTAACACGTGTCATATAATGTAAATTAGAAAGCATATAAAGTTACACGATTGTTCCCAGGAGGTGGGACACAGACAAAATACTCAAAGACCTTAATCGAAAGGACTTGATGAAGAGAGCGGACAGGTGAGGACAGAGAGCCCACCAGGGCGGTGCGGAACCTGGCAAGCCAGGAAAGCCTGAAGGGGAGGGGCATCGATGACACCCCGTCTGCCTGTCTTCTAGGCCCAGACTCCAGGCTCTGCTTCGCACCGGCCGGGGGAGGGCGCAAAGGTGATGGGGTCTGTAGGCGAGAGCCCCTGGGTGCAGAGTGTCAGGCCGAGTGGGTCTGGGGGGCAAACAGGAAAACCAGCCCAGTGGCCAATGTCCAGGAGCCCCCGCCCGACCCAGAATTCAGATCTTCCCAGGAACACTTCTCTCTGTGTCCACCTGCCCCCCGGGGAGTTCGTCCCGAACTTGATGTTTATCATTCCACGGCCTTTAAGAAAGCTCTATGCAAATGTGTGTTTATGTATTAAGTACAGTGTTACACCAAGGGTAGGGGGTGGTCACAGCCCAAAAGAGGCTACATATTCTGTTGTGGAGAATTTAAAAACAATAATAAATCATCCCAGAGTTTTCCTCTTTTTTCTTATTACCACATGCTTGCAGTTTTTTTAATGTTATTTTGACAGAGGGAGCACTCGAGGTAGGAGGGGCAGAGAGTGAGAGAAAGAGAAAACCCCAAGCAGGCTCCACTCTGTCAGTGCAGGGCCTGACTCAGGGCTCAGTCTCTTGGTTCCAAGAGATCATGACCTGAGCCGAAATCAAGAGTCAGACGCTTAACTGACTGAGCCACCCAGGCGCCCCCACATCCTGGCCATCATGTCAGTGATAAGGGGCGCCTGGGTGGCTCAGTCAGTTAAGCGTCTGACTGCGGCTCAGGTCATGGTCTCACGGTTTGTGAGTTTGGGCTCTGTGCTGTCAGTGCACAGCCTGCTTCCCATCTTCTGTGTCTCCCTCTCTCTCTGCCCCTCCCCTGCTTGTTCTCTGTCTCTCTCAGAATAACTAAGTAAACTTAAAAAAAAAAAATCTTAAAAAAAAAAAAATGTCAGTGATAAGATACCCTTCCCAGCAGCACCCTGCCTGTGGTTACCGGAGCTCTGAAGCGGTCTGGTGTTGTCACTATATGTTGCTTTCTGTAATTTGCTTTGGAAAAAAGAACAACATGTTTTCAAGACTCCTCTCCATTCCTGGCAGGGCTGTTTGCCCTCGGAGTGTTCTGGATACTTTGTTTATCCACGGCCCGAAACACTCTCCCCTGCCTTTCAGATGGTGCAACCAGGGCTGTCCCTACGGCCCAGGGTCCCCAAGTGAGTTTGTATCCGCTACCCGGCATTCCAAAGGAGACCTGTTGTTATCAAGTTTGAAAGTATTTACGCGGTAGATACACACAAACTTTGTACGTGGGGGTCGAATCTGGACTGTTGTGCTGGGGGGCCCAAAAATGAACCATGAGAGCCCCACCCCAGCCACTATGGCAGGGCGGCCACTTGTGTTAACCCAGATTCTTGCTGCTGGCACCGGGGTAAAGCTGGCCTCCTGTGGCTACTGGGAGCCTGTTCAGTTCCTGTAACTCCGGGCAGGTCGGGCTTAGGTTCTGAGACTCTGGCTGGCTGCCCAGATTTTTCCTTATGGGAAAGTACGGACTCTTTGCCTTTCAGGGAAAGTTTCCAGGGACCGGGCCGGGGCACAGAGAAGCTTTTAACAGAGCACCTATCAGATAAGAGGCTCATGTTGGAGTTAACCCTCTAACTCTAGGCCAGCTACGAGGAGAAAGAGGCATGGCTGGGTTGCGGTGATACTCTGCACTGCACTGGGGACTGCGGGGGACTTTCCTGCTTGGCCCCTTTGTCTGCCTCCATGCGGTAGGGACCAGGGCAGAGCCGCCCTGGGGTCGGCAGGGTCTCTAGAGCTGAGTGGGCGTGAACCTCCACCATCGCCTCCTTCCTGGCACCTACCTCTGGGCCAAGAAAGAACCGGGGGCAGTTGTAGTCCTGGGGGGTATTAGGGTACTCTCTGAAGATCTCATGCCACAGAGGACTCCCCCTGGCCCTAGCCTTGTGCCCTCCAACTCATGATTTTGGGTGGTGACTTAAGAGCTGGGTCTGTGACCCTCGCCTGCGTAAAGCAGAGATAGGACCGCCTCCAAGTGGGGCTGGGGGCGGCGGAGACGGGTGTTGACTTTGGGCTGGAACTTTGCTCCATTGGAGCCTTGTTCTTCCTAACAGGCCCGCCCCTCCCCGCACGCTGGCCCCCTCCCGGCTCAGGGTGTTTCCTGAGGCACTTCTGCAGGACCAAGAAGGCTGTCTTGCCCATGTCTCCTGCCCAGCGTTGGCTCCCTGTGTGTCCTCCTCCAGCTCTGCTTGGGCTGCCCCCACCCTCCGGGCCCCAGGCGGTGGCAATGCAGGAAGTGAGAGGAGATGCCATAGGGCCCCCCACACCCTCAGGCCCAGTGGACTTGGGGGTGGAAGGTGAGGGCGTGGCTCCACGAGCCACCAAGAGGCCTTCCGTCTTGGCATACGGCCGCCAGCAGATCCCCAGTCCTAAGTCCAGCTTTGCCCGCTGCCAGCAGTGCCCGGAGGTCCTGTGCCTCCCTCCTTACCTAGAAAGCAGCCATTGTCTTGTGAGTTATGTTGTCCCCTAGGTAAGTAACAAAGGGCTCAGAGTAGTTAATGACATGAGAAGAGCCACTGTCATTTTGTATCCTTGTCGTAAAGGGAAGATGTCGAAATACGAAAGCCGTGCGGAGCAGAAGCGGGGACCCTGGAGGTGCCCGCGCCCTCTGTGTTCAGTTGCATGTGGCGCTTTGCTGTGCGAACCGATCTGACCTTTTCAGGGCTGTGTTCCTGTGAGCAGGGAGTGTCAGGTGCGGATGGCATTTGAACAGATAAACGAGTGACAGTTGGCAGATGCCCTCCAGAGAACACAGATTCCCCAGTTACTAATGGTGGTCCGTGAAAATAGGGTTTCCTGCCAAGTAAAATTGAGAAGTGCTGAGTGAAGAGGTCTCCCTACTGCAAGACTCACACATTTTTTAATGTGCTAATATGCTTTTAAAAGAATTAATTATGGGGCGCCTGGGTGGCTCAGTGGGTTAAGCGTCCGACTTCAGCTCAGGTCATGATCTCGCGGTCCGTGGGTTCGAGCCCCGCGTCGGGCTCTGTGCTGACGACTCGGAGCCTGGAGCCTGCTTCAGATTCTGTGTCTCCCTCTCTCTGCCCCTCCCCTGTTCATGCTCTCTCTCTGTCTCAAAAATAAATAAGTGTTAAAAAAAATTTTTTTTAAAGAATTATGGAGAATTTCAAGCACTCACAAACAGTAGCATTGTGGGCCCCGGCCATGCCTGGCTGGGCTCCTGCAGTCACTGTGACACTTGTTTCGGGGGTAGCCCCTCCTCCTCCCCTCCTCCTCCCCTCCTCCTCCCCTCCTCCTCCCCTCCTCCTCCCCTCCTCCTCCCCTCCTCCTCCCCTCCTCCTCCCCTCCTCCTCCCCTCCTTCGCCCAGGTGCCAGTATTGTTTTGTTCTTTTCTTTTTCGGGTTACATTTATACACATTGAAATTTATGTGGAGTTTAAAATATTTTGAAGTGAGAGGATGCCGTTTTTCATGAGTTCAAGTGTCAATACTTTAAAATTTGTAGATAACTATTCTAGCAGCGTTTATTAAGGATGCTAACCTTGTCCTCTGATTTAAAACGTACTGGTACATTGGGGCACCCGGGTGGCTCAGTCGGTTAGGCGTCCAGCTTCAGCTCAGGTCATGATCTCACGGTCTGTGAGTTCGAGCCCCGGTCAGGCTCTGTGCTGTCAGTTCAGAGCCTGGAGCCTGCTTCGGATTCTGTGTCTCCCTCTCTCTGTGCCCCTCCCCCACTCATGCTCCCTCTGTATCAAAAAATGAATAAATGTTTAAAAAAATTTTTTTCGGGGCTCCTGGGTGGCTCAGTCGGTTGAGCGTCCGACTTCAGCTCAGGTCACGATCTCGCGGTCCGTGAGTTCAAGCCCCGGGTCAGGCTCTGGGCTGATGGCTCGGAGCCTGGAGCCTGCTTCCAATTCTGTGTCTCCCTCTCTCTCTGCCCCTCCCCAGTTCATGCTCTGTCTCTCTCTGTCCCAAAAATAAATAAACGTTAAAAAAAATTTTTTTAAATAAAAAAAAAATAAAAAAAAATTTTTTTTTCAAATTAAAAAAAATAAAATATACTGGTATGTTACATTAAAAGCTAATATTTGATTAGATTGTCTATTTATTTAAATACTTATTTTTGAGAGAGAGAGGGAGCACAGGAAGGGGAGGGGCAGAGAAAGAGGGAGAGAGAGAACTCCAAGCAGCCTCTGCACTGTCAGCTCAGAGCCCGATGCGGGGCTCGAACTCACAAACCACAAGATCTTGCCCTGAGCCAAGATCAAGAGTGGGGCCCTCAACCGACTGAGCGACCCCGGTGCCCCAGGTTGTGTATTTTTCAGATCACATTGACTGGGGTTTACTTTGCGTTCAGTGAGCTTGATTAGTTCTGGCAAACACAGTGCACACCGTGTCCCCGGTACCATTGGCTCAGAAGCTCCTGTGTCCCTTCCAGTCCCCACCTCAGCACTCAGCTGCCCTGCCTTCTGTGGCTGTAGATCAGCCTCACCTAGAGTTTCGTGTAAATGGAAGCACGCAGCACAGAGGCTTTGGTTCCTCTGTTCTGTGTTTACCGTGGGTGTAGACGAGCATGTGCGGTTTGATCCGCCGGGCCTCTGCCCGGTACCCCGCTGTGACGATGGGTCGGCTTTGGTCGCCATCTGCCAGTTGAAGACATTCAGACATCCCAGGTTTGGGTGCTTGGGCCTTTCTAGGACCAGCCCTGTGTGGATGTGTCTTTCCTTCTTCCTGCTTAGACTCCTCCTTAGACTCCCTCCTGGGAGAGGAGTGGCCCTCGCTTCTCACGTTGACGGCATGTTTGATTGTAAGACCTGGCCGACTTGCCCACCTGCTTCCCACGGGGGCTGTGCTGTTGGGGGAGCGGCTCGGCCATCGTAGGCGTGTCAGCTTGGCTCCTGGCACATGGCCGTGTGGCCAGCTGGCTGTTAGAGGCTGTGCTGTGCTGTCACCTTGGGCGGGTTGTCCCGTGACCCCTGCGGCTGCTCTCCCCCCCTGCCCCACCCCCCCACCCCCATGACGCTCTGGGCCCCTGTCCTGCAGATGGTGCAGTCCCTGGGCTTTGCCATTTACCGCGCGCTGGACTGGGGCCTGGACGACAGCCAGGAGCGAGAGCTGAGCCCACAGCTGGAGCGGCTCATCGACCTCATGGCCAACAACGACTGTGAGGACGGCGGCTGCGGGGCTGCGGATGAAGGCTACGGGGGCCCGGAGGAGGAAGAGGAGGCGGAGGGCGGCCCCCGCGCCGTGCGCACCTTCGCCCAGGCCATGCGGCTCTGTGCGGCGCGCCTGACGGACCCGCGGGGCGCCCAGGCGCACTACCAGGCCGTGTGCCGCGCCCTCTTCGTGGAGACGCTGGAGCTGCGGGCCTTCCTGGCCAGGGTCCGGGAGGCCAAGGAGGTGACTGGGAGAGCACGTGCTAAGGAGGGGCTTCCCGTGGGGGGGCTCCCTGAAGGCCAGGGGTGGAGCAGGTGGAGGGGCAGCGGGGCACGAGCCAGTGGCCTCCCCAGGTGGTGCGCAAGTGGGAGGAATCACAGGAAAGGGGGAAGAGGCCACCGAGGTACCTTTGTGGCCCTCTTCACCCCCCCACCCCACCCAACGCACTGGTCCCTCTGTCTCTCCAAAGGAAGTGGAAGTCCTCAGTGCAGGACTCTGAATAAACTGGCCTCACTGTCTGCACTCAGTGTGGGCACCGTCCTAGATGCTCTGCAGGTTTTAACTCAACCCTCACACCTACTTTGTAACCGGTTTCGCACAGGAAGGGGCTAAGGCTCAGGGACGTTAAGGAACCTGCTCCCAGCCTCTGGCCCCGGGCCCTTCTTCCTGTTGCCTCCTCATGTTTAGATCTTCCCATGGGGCTGGCTGTCCTCCCCTGTGCTGGTTTCTTCTGGAAACGGGTGCTAACTGGCACCGCTTCCTGTAGCTCAGTGCACCCAGGTGTTTGGAGTTTGGGGGAGGTAGGAAGTTCAGTGACAGTTGCCTTTTGCAGATAAGCAAACGGAGGCTCTGAAAGGTGTCCCCTTGTCCCAAGCCAGAGCTAGTACAGGCAGAGCTGGGGTCTCCCCAGGCCTGTCCTGTCTCTTCGTGGTCTCAGAATTAGTAGCTGACAGTCTTTCTTCAACTTTCCAGCTTTCCCCTTGGTGGGACCTGACCTGTTTCCTCGAAGCAGGGGTCTTGGCACAAGGACTCCTGCCTCCCATCAGCAGTCACAAATGAGAAACTGCAGACTTTGTAGAGGTCAGGGCAGTGGCAGAAGCTTTTTGAAATTGACTGATGCTGGTCCCTGGTTCCACCCTGACCAACTTCCCCGAAGCTCTGGGCCTGAGGAGGTTCTCAGGATTGTTCTGATTGATGGGGCCTGGGACCCAGCCTGGGACAAGTCAGAGATGTGCTTGCACCACTGGGCCCTTATCTGCAGCCCAGTTGATGGCCCAAGGGTGGGTAGTTCCTCTGCCCACTCCCCATCTCCCCTCCCCACTCCTCCTTGGCATCTTGGAGATGTTCTTCTTCTTCTTTTTTTTTTTAAGTTTATTTATTTTTGACAGAGAGAGGGAGCATGAGTTAGGGAGGGGCAGAGAGAGAGGGAGACACAGAATCTGAAACAGGCTCCAGGCTCCGAGCTGTCAGCACAGAGCCTGACACGGGGCTCGAGCCCATGAACCATGAGATCGTGACCTGAGCCTAAGTCGGAGGCTTAACCGACTGAGCCACCCAGGCACCCCTTGGAGATGTTCTTCTAATGCACCAATTAGTGGATGGGTCTTTTTTTTAAACGTTTGTTTATTTTTGAGAGGGAGGGAGAGAGAAAGAGTGCGAGCGGGGGAGGAGCAGAAAAAGAGGGAGACACAGAATCCAAAGCAGCTCCAGGCTCTGAGCTGTCAGCACAGAGCCCGATGTGGGGCTCGAACTCACAAACTGTGAGATCATGACCTGAGCTGGAGTCAGAGGCTGAACCAGCTGAGCCACCCAGGCACCCCCAGATGGGTCTTAATGCTTTTGTCTTTCTTGCTCTGAAGTCACCTGCTCTGTTGCTAAGATCAATTCCTTATGCAGACAATAGAAGCTCTTTCTTTAGCAGGAGCAAACATCTCTAGACTTCCAAGTAATTGACCCAGGAGATGTCCAGGGAGTTGGTAGTGACGGGGAGTGAGAGGAGGGTCTGTCGGTGGGACACATCTGGGCTGGCATTTTAGGAAGAAACGGCCTGTTCAGGGACAGGGGTAGAAACTGCAGGAGGGATGAGAGTCCCACACTTCATGCCCTTCGCCACAGGGACTGCCACATCACGCACAGGTCTATTTTTAGAATTACACACCTTGTGCCGCTCTGAGACTTGGCAGCATTTTCTAGAGCGTCCCAAAGCAGTTTAGCAAGTAGCTTGGGGTGAAAGCCAGGGTAACCGGTTCTGTCTTAGTTGGGGGGATGGGGTGGGAGCTGTGTGCTAAAGGTTAGATGCTTCTCTAGGGTAGGAGAGTTGGTGAGGACAGAGGCTGCAGCTGCTGCCAAGATCCAGGGCAATGAAGGCAGGGAATGTAGCAGCTTCCCAAATTTTCAGCACAGAACAGTTACCCGACAACCCTTGATGTCCTTCTTTGGCCCTCACCACGATGGCGGCATTTCCCCCACGTCATGAAATACGTACCCATGTCTGTTTCCCAGGACTTGCTGAGTAACTCACCCTCTTACCCCTATACCCATCCATCCACCCATTCAGCTGTCCGTCCACACACCCACCCATCTATCCAGCCATCCATTCATCCTTTCAACCGTCATTTAAGACTTAGCGTCCATCATGCTGTGCTAGGAGCAGGAATACTAAGGTGAGAAAAAACCAGAAACATAAACGAGGTTCTGGCCTTCTGGAGCCAATAGCACAGACAACAGTCAAAGAAACAGATAAATGTAAAACTCCAGCTGGGATCACGTGTCGAGAGGCGACCATGGGTGTTCTAAGCGGGTGGGTGTGTATGTGCCCTGGGAGCTGGAGCTGAAGGAAGACTGGGAACACTTCACAGATGGGGGAGAACAGGGCTTTCCCCTGCGTCCGCCATCTCTGGAGGACACAGTGCCTCCCTGGGCTGTGTGGATCAGGTGAGAGAAGGGTGCAGGTTCTTTGGCGAACCAGAAAGTTCTATGTGGGTGCCAGGCGAGTGTTCTACTCTAACCCTTGCCCTTGCCCAGGAGAAGCTGCCAGAGACAGCTGACGGGATACCAAGTGTCCCGTGTGGTTCCAAAGCTAATGGCTTGGTTTCTCTAGATCCTTCTGAGCCCAAAGCCTTGGCCAAAATGGCCGCTTGTCCCTTTTCCAGCTGGTGGAATAGTAGTGCACTGGGAAGGAAATGTCCCCAGACGGACAGACCGGCAGGGGCCCATATCCCCGCGGCTACCATTCTCTTACCTTCTCTTGGACGCGCAGATGCTGCAGAAGCTTCGGGACGATGAACTGCAGGTAGAGAAGCCTCTGGCGGAGCTTGACAACCTGGGACACACAGACTGGGTAAGATGTGGCTCCGCTCCTGACCCGGAGCACTGGGCTCAGCCCCCACACCCCGGGGTCTGTGCCTGGAGGGCCTGGGGCAGCCCTGCTGGAGCTGAGGGCCGTTCTCGTCTTCTCGGGGGCCCAGGCCCGGCTGTGGGTCCAGCTCATGCGGGAGCTCCGCCACGGAGTGAAGCTGAAGAAGGTGCAGGAGCGAGAGTTCAACCCCTTGCCCACCGAGTTCCAGCTCACCCCCTTCGAGATGTTGATGCAGGACATCCGCGCCAGGAACTATAAGCTGCGCAAGGTCATGGTGAGCTGGTGGGGGAGGGGCCTGCCAGCGGCCTTCTGCCCGCTTGTGGCTACTGAGCCAGGTGTTTAAATGTGCACAGGCGGACGTGGCCCTTATTCCCATAAGTCACTGGGCACAGTGTGACATCAGGGACACGGTGTGACAAGGGCAGGGAGGGAGAGGGGATGCATGGAGGGTTCCAGAGGACCAGCGGCAGGAGTTGAGGCTGCGAGTTGCCCCATCTTATGTTTACACGGCTCTTGCCTTGTGCTGGCTGCACTCGACAAATTAAAAAACTTTTTTTAACGTTTATTATTTACTTTTGAGAGAGAGGGAGAGAGCAGGGGAGGGGCAGAAAGAGAGGCAGACGCAGAATCCGAAGCAGGCTCCAGGCTCCGAGCTGTCAGCACAGAGCCTGACGCGGGGCTTGAACCCACGAACCATGAGATCGTGACCCGAGCCGAAGTCAGACGCTTAGCTGACTGAGCCTCCCAGGCGCCCCTCACTTGACAAATTCTCAATGTGCCAGTTATTCCATTCTTTTGGCGACCCTGTCTGGGGTGTCACTGGCCTTCATTTCCACGTGAAGAATGGAACATGGTGGTGCCACTGCTGCCCTTACGCCTGCCACGCAGCCCCTGAGGGGCCTGAGGGGGGGGCTGGCGTGAGGCCCTGGCCCTGCTCAGGGCTGAGAGAGCCCTCCCACGGCCCCAGCCCATGTGGGTATCAAGCCCTTAGCCTTGGTCTTCTCCCCATCCTCCCCAACAGGTCGATGGAGATATCCCTCCCAGGGTGAAGAAGGATGCCCATGAACTCATCCTGGACTTCATCCGCTCCCGGCCTCCGCTGAAACAGGTACCAGCTGTGCGTGGCCTCCACTCTTGGCCTCCCCTCCCCCAGGGCAGAGTGGAGTCTCCACTGAGGGAGGCGCTGGCAGGCTGGTCCCGAGATGGACCTGCCCCAAGAGCACATAGGGCACCTTCCCGTCTGCCCCCTCCTAGCCGGCTACTGATAGGCGTGGCTGTATCACAGGGTTCCTCCCTGCTCCATTGTGTCCGTGCCACCCCCTTCCCTCACGGAGCCATACTCCCTCCAGGTCTCAGAGAGAAGGCTTCGCCCCTTACCCCAAAAGCAGAGGACCCTGCATGAGAAGATCCTGGAGGAGATCAAGCAGGAGCGGAGGCTGCGCCCGGTGGGGGCCGAGCGCTGGCGTGGCCGGGGTGAGCATGGGATACCTCCCCCGCCTCCCCCCTCCCCCCTCCCCCCCCTCACTGTCCTGTCCTGCCCTACCTCCCTGCCTCCCCCAGGGTTTGGCTCTCTGCCCTGCATCCTCAATGCCTGTTCTGGGGACACCAAGTCCCCTTCCTGCATCAACCTGTCTGTCATGGACGCCGGGAACAACACCCAACGCCCACGGCCCCGGGTCCTGCTCAAGGCGCCCACCTTGGCTGAGATGGAGGAGATGAACACATCTGAGGTCAGAGCCCACAGAGTCCTGGAAAGAGGCCAGGGAGGAGGAGGAAGAGGGCAAGTGAGAAGGGCTGAGGGCAGCACTCTTCTTTGGGGCTGCCGTCCTGCTGTGGGGCTGGGTCTGTCCCGAGAGCAAACATGGTGGGACTTGGGAACACTTCCCCATCTTGGTGGCTCAGACGGGTGACTGGAACGGTGGCCTTGGGCCACCTATTCCCATAGTGCAAAAAGGGCTGGAGTGGGCGTGTCTCATCATCTTGGGGCTGGGAAGCTGAGCAGCCCCCTGGCTGATGTGAAAAGCCGGTGTGTCTCATTGTGGCCCTCTGTCATCCCCTCACTGCCCACTGAGCTCAGGGAGACCTAGGGCAGTAGCTCTCTTGGTGGGCCGCACCTGACACCAGACCTGTCACCTTCAGGACTTTCCACAGGCCTCAGCGAAGGGGTTGGTTTTCGAGGCACTTGCCTTCCACTATGCTAGAGGGTAGTCAGGCTGGGCAGTGAGTAGAGGATGACCCCATGGCCTCAGTGGGTCCAGCAGCACCCCCTGTGTCCTATGCCTCAGTCCAGGGACAGGCAGGAGGCGCTGGTGGTCAGGGCTGGGTCTGGTGTGTCCACAGGAGGAAGAGTCTCCGTGTGGGGAGGTGACACTGAAGCGGGACCGCTCTTTCTCGGAGCATGACCTGGTCCAGCTCCGGAGCGAAGTGGCCTCTGGCCTGCAGCCAGGCACTCAGCCCCAAGGAGGGTTGGAATCATCCCGGCCCCGCACGGGCAGCATGCACGCCTGGAGGCCAAGCACCCAGGAGCAGGGCAAGTGGTGGCTCTCACCCCCTTCTCCCTTGACTCTATTCTGTGGGCACCATGTCCTGGCCTGGTCCCATTGTCTTCCTGAGGAGGCAGCATCCAGAGGGTATAGGGAGGTCATACCTGCAAGAAGGGTGTTTAAAGTTCAAGCCCGGACTTACCTCATTGCCTCAGGCAGGCATCCCCCACTTTCTTAACTTGAAAACTTTCTTATTAAATCAGTAATCCACATTTATTATAAAAACACTTTTTAAAAAACTTTAAAACATTCGCATGACTCTAGTACTCAGGGATCATTACTAGTAATACATTGGTATATGAAAAGAAAATTGGACGGATGGAGGATGGGTGGATGGATGGATGGATGGATAGACAAATAGCTAGGTGGACAGATAGATGATTGACGGATCCTTCTAGTCTTTTTTTTTCTGATCAGTGAAAACTTGTCCGCAGTGAGCCAGATGGGCCGTGCCACACCCCCCACTCTAGAACCTGACTTGTCACTTTGTTTCCCTGTTCAGCACAGAGGACAGAAAACTCCTACTGGCCACACAGGGTCAGTTCGTCCCACTGTTTGAAGGGCTGTGCTCCACAACGTGCTGACGGGACATGGGGTTATCTTCCCCCATCCACTGTTTCCTACTATACGTGGCCAGGCCACCCTTTCTGCTCCCAGCGTTATCTTGAGCCCCCCTGTTCTCTTGCCAGTCTCAAGGTGGTCCAGCTTGGTAGCTGATGCACTTTCTGGAGCGAAGAGGTCCAGGCCAGGCCAATTCCGTACTTCACTGTCCTTGTCCCCCCACAAGTGTCCTGAAGACTCAGAGCTGCCTCTCTCGTCCTGCTCCACCCCTCTCTGCGTGAAGTGCGGCGAGTGGCACTAGTGACGTCTTCCTGCATGACTGCTGCCATCTGCCTTCACTTTTGGCGGCCATGCGGCTCCTGATGTTGGCTCGTTCGCCGGGATAAGATATGGGGCCCCTGCAGGTGTCCCTTGAGCCTGCCACACTGACGTGCTCTCGACATGACCTTCTCCTTGATTACTGCCCCCGTGGCCCCCTACTGCTTGACCAGCCGTCTCCATCACCCCCTGGGCACAGCCCTCCCACGCAGTTTCTGCCTGGTTGTCCTGACGGGGCTCCTGTGCT
The DNA here is from genome assembly GCF_022837055.1 of Prionailurus viverrinus. Classification (NCBI taxonomy): domain Eukaryota; kingdom Metazoa; phylum Chordata; class Mammalia; order Carnivora; family Felidae; genus Prionailurus; species Prionailurus viverrinus. The sequence goes on from NW_025927606.1 coordinate 4,223,486, forward strand.
CTTACTCTAGGTTCCTTCCCTGTAAGTGTCCAGGTCCAGCCTGACCCTAGCTCTCTACCACACAGTGACCTGGGCTCAGCAGAGGACCGGCCGGAGGCTTCTGCAGCCCCAGACACCAATCATCTGTGGCTGGTGAGTGATGGAGGCATTGTTGTCCAGGGTGCTGGGTGGGGGCGCCTCTTGGGCCCTTATCCTCACCTCTCCCCTGGACAGGGCCCAGCAGGGGTGGGGCAGTTCCTTCCGTGGGTGTGGCTAGGTCTGCTCCAGAGCCACCAAATCTGAGGTTGGTCTTTGCTGCTCCCTTCTGGGGCTTCTGGGAACTGCAGCCCCAAGGCCAAAGAAAGGACCTTGCTAAGGGGACTAGGGACATCTGAAGTTCTTAGTTCCCTGTGGGGGTTAGGACAGACGAGAGACTGGAGCTCTGTGCCCGAAGGCAGCGAGATGTGACAGCATCTTATAGGGTCATGATTCTGGCACTACGCTGCTTACCCTCTGCATCTGGGCTTTCTCAGCGGTGGGTTTTATCTGACTTGTAACTGGGAGGAGCTAACACCTGCTGGTATTTTGAGCCCCGCCCCCCTCCTTGGACCTGAGCCTTGGTGTATGCTTTCATCAGAGGGATGACAGGTGAAGTGCCTGGTGAGCACAGGGCATCCGGATGTCAACAATGTCGTTACCACCATTTCCTTGAAGTTTTGTCAAGAGGCTTAAATGAGAACACACGTTAAAATTGCCTTGAAAAGTGCCCTAAAATTATAAGGTAGTGTTACCACTGATACTCCCCAACCAAGTTCTGTATCATCTACTGCTGCATTAAAAATTACCCCAGAACTGAAAACTGTAAACAACAAACACTTATTATCTCACACAGCTTCTGAGGGTTAGAAATCCAGAAGTGGCTCGGCTGGGCGGCCTGGTTCAGGGCCTCCCCGCAGGGGGCTCTTGGAAGGTGGCTTCTCCTGTGGCTGTTGCCGGCAGGCCGAGCTTCCCCTGCACGTGGACCTCTTCACAGGGCTGTCAGGTGTCCTCACAGCATGGGGGCTGGCTTCCCCCAGAGCTGGTGGTCTGAGAAACAGCAAGGCAGAAGCCAGTGTCTTCATGACCAAGTCTCAGAAGTGACTCATTGCTATCTCCAGCTTTCTCTGTTCATTAGAAGTGAGTCACTGAGGACATCCTCAGGGGATGGGGATTAAGGCCCACTTTTCTTTATTTTTTTGTGGGAGGAACAAGGGCCACGTTTTTTAGTTGCTCATTTCTTGCATTGGAAGCTTTCCTTGACGACCTGCTTGGCCTGACACTCTTTGCCGTAGTCCTTAACCACCACACAACTACAACCAACCACCGTACGGGGTTTTTCCTGTCACTTTTACAGAGGCCGACCCACTCCCCTCGCGTCTCGTCGTCATCACCAGTAATTAGGTTGACCTGGTGCTCAGCACGAGGTGCCTCCGCCGCGTGGACACTCACAGATGGGTGTGGTCCTCGTGTGAGGCTTTGGCAGCTCCCCAGAGTCCACTTGCTGGGCCACCACGGGTGAGGGCGGTCTTCAGCCCCTCTTGTAAAGCAGCGATGCCTCCCTCGGCCATGGCGGTGGGTACGGGTGGGGCTGAATTGTGAGTGCACTCAAGCCCCTGCTTAACTCAGGGCGGCAGGGAAAGAGGAAGGCCACTTCTTGAAGGGAAGTCAAGGAATTGGGGGACACGTATGTATTCCTTTAATTAAGTATTCAGGGTGGGGAGGCCCATTTTAAAATGGCAAGTCCCATAAGTGTATTTTTTTTTTTAAGTTTATTTATTTTGAGAGAGAGAGAGAGAGATCACAAGCAGGGAGGGGCAGAGAGAGAGGGAGAGAGAATCCCAAGCAGGCTCCACGTTGTCAGCATGGAGCCTGACACGGAGCTTGAACCCACGGACCGTGAGATCATGACCTGAGCCGAAACCAAGAGTCGGACATTTAACTAACTGAGCCACCAAGGCACCCCCTATATAAGTGTACTCTTTTTTTATTTTTTGACGTTTATTCATTTTTGAGAGACAGAGAGAGACAGAGAATGAGCGGGGAAGGGGCAGAGAGAGGGAGACACAGAATCTGAAACAGGCTCCAGGCTCTGAGCCGTCAGCACAGAGCCCGACGCGGGGCTCGAACCCACGGACTGTGAGATCATGACCTGAGCTGAAGTCGGATGCTCAACTGACTGAGCCACCCAGGTGCTCCACTCTTACTTTTTTTAAATGTTTATTTATTTTTGAGAGAGAGAGAGAGAGAGAGAGAGAGAGAGAGAGAGAGAGAGAGAAAGAGACAGAGGATCCAAAGCGGGCTCTCTGCTGACAACAGAGCCTGACGTGGGGCTCAAACCCATGAACCGTGAGACCATGGCCTGAGCCAAAGTCGGACGCTTAATTGACTGAGCCTCCCAGGCACCCCCATAAGTGTCTTCTTAGCACAGATGTCAGGAGTGCTTTCTGAGACGTTTGGCTGTCAGACCTCATGTAACCTCCACACCCATCTCTGCCCTGAACACGTACTCACGGCCAATCTGATGAGCAACCTGCTGGTCTCCGCTCCCAACAGGAGCAACCCTAAATAGGATAATCCACCAGCAATGTGAAAGAAACAAACCACGCATCCCAACCCCCATCTCTGTGGCCCCCTCGTGGGGGGCCGCCCCTCTTGATGCCTCATCTCCGTAGCTAATAATTTGGGGTGCCAGGCGTGGCGCTAAGGACTTTGTGTGTTATCTCAATGAAGCTGGAAGACACCCACTTTATAGGAGAGGAGTTGAGCAACCCCTCCGGAGGGTGGGCAGAACAAGGCACAGTCACTGTGGTGGCCCAAAGGGGTAGGTGGCTGTGGCAGGCGGGACACATACCACCTACAGATGGGCAGGCTTGGTGGTGAGCACCGAGTCAGGCAGCATGCAGGAGGCGCCTAGGGCCTTCAGCCGCCAGGGGAGAGAGAGCTCTGGGGTGAAGGGCTTCAGAAGGAGGGGAGGTGGGCCTGGGGCCTCTGGATGGTTGCGACCGGTGGTGGTGTGTGTTTGCAGGTGGGGAACGAGGTGGGAGGCAGATGTTTCTGGTCTGGAGAGCACCGTGAACTGAGGCGGGGATGCTAGAGGGATGTGGTCATCAGCAGGCTGGGTGCGGACCAGGTGACGGGAGTAGCGTGTGTGGGTCCCAGCAGTAGATGAGCTGAAGGCTGGGGTGTTTTAGGAAGTTGCTAGGTTTGGGGAGACTGAGGCCAGGAAGATTCCAGAGTCCTCAGAGAAGAGAGACCCTTATGGACAGACTCCTGAAAGGCCTCGTCCCTCAAGGCCTCAGGAGCACTGACCCCTTGACCCTTTTATCCCCAGGAGTTCAGCCATCCCGTGGAGAGCCTTGCTCTGACCGTGGAGGAAGTGATGGATGTGCGCCGTGTGCTGGTAAAGGCTGAGATGGAGAAGTTCCTGCAGAACAAGGAGCTCGTCAGCAGTCTCAGGAAGGGGAAGGTGAGGTGGCCCGGACCCAGCTGCTCCCTCAGCAGGCAGGAGCCCTGGGTTGAGGGCGGGCCAGGCAGCCTGGACCCTGGATTGCTCCCTCACCACGCAGGACTAACTCATCTGGTCCTTCACTGACAGATTTGTTGCTGTTGCCGAGCCAAGTTCCCGCTGTTCTCCTGGCCACCCACCTGTCTCTTTTGCAAGAGGTAAGCCTGTGTAAGCACCTTGGCTGTGAGTAACACGGGGGGAGCAGTAAGCTTTCTAAGCCAGCACTGTCCGGTAGAATTTCCTGTGATTGTGGGGATGTTTCTTCATGCAGTGTGGCTAGTGCAACTACAGAACACTAATTTCTCATTCGTAAGTTCATGTTAATAGCTAAGGGGCTTCCAGCTTCCATTTTCAGCCAAGGTAGGGTAACAGGCATCAGAACAGGCACCTTCCACCTGAAACAACCAAAAATACCCATAAAAAGTAAAGAACCCGAAGAACAGGAAACAACAGTTTTCAAGCTATTGACTATCGGGCAACAGCAGGAAGGAGACAGGTGAGCCCATTGATGGCCTCAATTGCCTGGAGTTTCTAGGTCACAGTCCAGAGGCCACTCAGCTCCTTGACTGGAGGAAGTAAAGCTGAGAAGCCAGAGGGACCAAGGCAGCCGGTGGTCTTAGTGCAGATTTCCAGCCGGGGGAGAGCTGTCCCCAGGGCAAGCCTCGGGCCTGCAGCAGATTGTCCTGGAGTGTTCAGTAGGGGACCAATCAGCACATACAAGCAAAGGAAGCTCCTGAAGGCTGGGAAAGAATCATCCTGAAGCAGGTACTGGCAGACTCCGGCCCCCAGGCCAAATCTGGCCTACTCCTTGCCTTGTGAATAAAGCTTTATTGGAACAAAGCCACACCCATTTGTTTATTATTCATTTAGCCATATCCAAAATGTTTGCTCTGTGACCCTTTACAGAAAAAGCGTACTGACCCTGTGCTAAAGCTTTCAAGGAACAGTACTAGGAGTAGTGTGTGTTCCCACCAGCCATGGTGGAAATGTTGTAATTCACGAACCATTGAAGGTCTTGTTCCACTAGTGGGGAATAAGTGCCCCCAGACTGAGCATTGTTCCAAACCTAAAAGTTCATAAAAGCAAGACCTGGAAATAGTTTGGAAAGGACCAAACTATTCCTAACTATCTTATCCAGCACTCAGCAAGAGAAAATGTCTAGCATCCAATCAAAGATTATCAGGCATGTCAAGAAGCAAGAAAATACGACCCATGATAGAAAAATCAGTCAAAATCGCCCAGAACTGGGGCACCTGGGTGGCTCAGTTGGTTGAGCATCCGACTCTTGATTTCAGCTCAGGTTGTGATCTCACAGTTTATGGGATCCAGCCCTGCACTCGGCTCCGTGCTGAGTGTGGAGCTTGGTTGGGATTCTCTCTCTCCCCCTCTGCCCCTCCCTTCCTTGCTCACATGCACGTATATGCTCACTCTCTCTCACTGTTTAAAAAAAAAAAAAAGAAAAAGAAAAGAAAAAAGAAAGACTCCCAGAACTGACACAGACATTCGAATTAGCAGTTCTGAAGTTCTAAACTATTTCATATGTTCAAAAAATTAGAGGCATGAAAGATAAAAAGACACAAAGTTCTAGACCTGGAACTAGAATGTTTGGATGAATGTTTGGAATTGCACTGGATTAGATTAACGGCAGATTGAACATCCAGAAGAATGTGCAGAAGAAAACATTAGTGAACTCAAAGACCAAGCAATAGAAACCACCTAAAATGAAAACACTGAGAGAAAATGTTATTTTTTTAGAATGTTTAAAAAGTTTTACTTATTTAAGTAATCTCTACACCCAACATGGGGCTCAAACTCATGACCTCAAGATCAAGAGTGCCATCCTTTGACAACTGAGCCAGCCAGGCGCTCCAGAGAAAAAATAACTTAAAAAGTGAAAATGGTCTCAATGACCTGTGGGTTAATGTTAAGCCTAATATAGATGTAACTAAAGTCCCCAAAGAAAAAAGGGGGGGGGGACAGAAAAAGTATTTGAAGAAATAATAGCTTAAAAAGTTTTCCAAATTTGATGAAAAATATAAACTTACAAGAAACTTAATCCCAAGCATGAGAAACATGAATAAAATCATACCAAGGCACTTATTAATCAAATTGATCAAAACCAGTAATAAAGAGAAATTCTTAAAATCAGCCAGCAAATAAAGACTTCTCACTGAGAACAAGAGGACAGTAAACCAGCGTTTCTGATGGACTGAAAAACTGTCAATCTAAAACCCTAAACCAAGAAAGAGTATGCTTCAAAGATAAAGACAAGGGACACCTGGGTGGCTCAGGTGGTTGACTGTCTGACTCTTCATTTCAGCTCAGGTTGTGAGATGGAACCCAGCACGCTCAGCCTGGAGCCTGTTTGAGATTCTCTCTCCCTCTCCCTCTCTCTGCAGCACACAAGCGTTCTCTCTCTCTCTCTCTCTCTCTCTCTCTCTCTCTCTCTCTCTCTCTCTCTAAAATAGGGACACCTGGGTGATTCATTTGATTGGGCATCTGATTTCAGCTCAGGTCATGATCTCGCGGTTCCTGGGTTCGAGCCCCGGGTCAGGCTCTGTGCTGATGGCTCAGAGCCTGGAGCCTGCTTCCGATTCTGTGTCTCCCTCTCTCTCTGCCCCTCCCCCGATCATGCTCTGTCTCTCTCTGTCTCAAAAATAAATAAAAAGTTAAAAAAAATTAAAAAATGAACTTGGACCATCTGTCCTAATGCAGAGAAGAGCCCCAGATGTATCTTTATAGAATAGTATGCATAACACCCCACTTCATTTATTTTTGTTTTATTTTAAGCGTGTATCTTTGTCCGTCATACTTAGATCTAGAGAAGGGGAAACCCGTCACCAGGGTCTGCCACGGAGGGTGGGCTTTACGATTTGCAGTCACGGCTCTCTCTAGTGTCTGAATTTGTACAGGAAGGTATTTGTGTTTTAAGTCAGCAGTGGGGATTCAAAAGATGTTAATCACTGCTTAAGACTGAGCTGCTGGGGCGCCTCTGGCTCAGATGGCACCTCTGGCAGGAGGCGTCAGGCACATGCAAGTGCAGAGGGCGTGGAAAGCTCCAGGCCGAAATGTTTCAGAGAAAAAGCCAGCTGTGAGGGGCAGAAAAGAAAAGATTTGGGGGGGGAAACAAGTAAAGCACTGAGGTAACTGGTCTCTAGCAGAAGGGCGGGCAGTTCGCCGGGTGGGAATGGTCTCTCTGTGGCTTCTTCGCTGCTGACCCCGCGTCCCTCTTCTTTCCCTCCAGGGCTGTCTGCACTTCCTGCAGCATAAAGGTGAGGATCGTCTGGGGTCTGAGCGAGGCCCCAGGTATCTGGGGTGTCCTGTGGTTGACTTGGCTTGTCCAGGAGGGCAGAGCCGGGGGACAGAGGCTCTGCTGTCTCCTGTTGGCCGGTCAGACGTGCACCAGTCACTTCGTCTGTCTCCTTCCTCCACACAAGACCCATCCCTACAGTTTCCCAGACTGTAGTTTTTAAAGACCCTTGTAGGTGTTTTTTTTTTTTTTTAACGTTCCATGTTAGCAGGCTACTGCCAAGAAAAACCCTTCATTTTCCCTCTAAGACTCCTACCTTCTTTTATTTTTAAGAAGTTTAATGTTTATTTTTGAGAGAGACAGAGCAAGCAGGGGAGGGGCAGAGAGAGAGGGAGACACAGAATCTGAAGGAGGCTCCAGGTCCTGAGCCGTCAGCACAGAGCCTGACATGGGGCTTGAGCTCATGAACCGAGAAATCAGGACCTGAGCCGAAGTCGGATGCTTAACTGACTGAGCCACCGAGGTGCCCCTGGACTCTTACCTTCTGACGCGACATCTCCCCTGAGTGTTTCCGGAAAGGTTCTTTGTAGCAGTCTGGGCACGTCTGGTATATGCAGGTGTGCAAACGTAGAAGGGTGATCACACCTAGAACTCTGTCACCCCACCACACCTCCGCCTAGGAACCATGGCCTGCTGGAAAAGGGTTTTACCACCACTGTTTTCAAACCCTTTGCGTTTTGCGGTTTCAGCACTGAGCAACCTCCAACTCATCAAGGAACTACTGCATGCAGGGCATGCTGGCGGGCCCTCTGGGTACGCCTGTCTGGATGAGCAGCGTGTGGTTGGGTGTGGGGAACGAGTGAGGAGACACATGCCTTCAGGTGGGCGGCATGGGGTGGGCATCCAGAGAGCACACACGGTCACAACGGCACCCTGCAGACACTCCCCTGCCGCCCCACAGGCCCAGAGCAGGCAGCTGCTCGTGTGTGTGTGTGTGTGTGTGTGTGTGTGTGTGTGCGCGTGCACGCCCGCGTGCACGCTTGTGCCCCCGGCCGTCCCTGTCGGGGTAGCCTTGTCCACATCTCCCTCTGTGTTGTAGATGAAGATGCCTTCTAAGAAGTTTGCACACATTCCTGTCTACACGCTGGGCTTTGAGAGTCCTCAGAGGGTGTCAGCTACCAAAACGACGCCGACCCAGAGAAGAGATGCCTTCCAGTGCGTTCCTTTGCCCTTTGCTGAGGTCACTGTGGTGATCAGGCATCGAGAGTAATACAGGAGCTGGGGTGGGTGGGGTGGTTTGCTGGGACACTGCCAGGACACAGAAGTCCAAGGCACTTGTCCAGAAAGGGATGTCTCAGAGAGCTCTGGGGGCTAAGTAGTGTGAGCTGGAAACTGAACCGGGTGCTCAGATCCTCTTGAGGAAGAGCTTTTGCTGGAGGCGGGGGGTGGGTGGGAAGGATGCGTGTGTGGGGGGGGGGGGCAGTAGGCTGTGGACATGGAGAAAGGAACCAGAGGGAGACTTCCCTGATGGCTCCGTCCTGCTCCAGATCCCTGCAGGGGCCCCAGTGGCCGAGTGTGGAGGAGGCATTCCCGCACATCTACACCCACGGCTCTGTCCTCAAGGACGTCTGCAGTGACTGCACCAGCTTCGTGGCAGACGTAGTGCGCTCCAGCCGCAAGAGTGTGGACGCCCTCAACACCACGCCTCGCCGCACCCGCCAGACCCAGTCCCTGTACATCCCTAACACCTGGACTCTCAACTTCAAGTGATGGCTCTCAGCCTGCCTGCGACTCCTAGCCAGAGGCTTTTCAAGGTGGCCAGACCTCTGAGGAGGAGCCAGGCTCGTCCTGGACCTGGCTGAGAAACTCCCTATGCTGAGGCACAGCTGCTGGCCTGCCCTCCTAAGTGTGCATGTACATATATACATATATAGATACATTTATACGATATATACACACAGCCTATATATTTATATACATCTGTCCTGGCCCTAGAGTGTATTTGGGGTCAGGCTCACTGCGGGACCCTCCCTGGGGGAGGCTGTTTCCTGTTGCGAGACCTTGGGTGGGATGGGGAGTGGGTTTTCTCACTCGGGAAGGGCATGTTGGAGACACAACAGTGGATCCCAGATGATGGGGCTCTGGAGAGACCCCCACCCCCGTTTTTGTTCTTTCCTCCATCCCAAGGATGAGAACACGGCAGCTTCCCCTCCCTGGGTAGATGTCCAGGTTGGGACAGGACACCGTGGTTCCCGGGTAGACGGGAGCATCCTGCTGGCCTGTGCACTCTGAGCAGGAACCCAGGCAGCAGAGGCCACTGGGGAAGGCCGTGAGTGGGCTGATCTTCTCCTGGTGGGTGTCACGCCCTTCCACTTGGAAGGCCCAAGGCCAAGCTCACTCCTTGTTCCCTGCCCAGCATCCACGCCCCAGCCGGTATGCCACATGGCTGGTGTTGCCATCCTCACAGACTCAGAGGTCCAGAGATGGTGCTGGTTCCAGGGCCCTGGCGATGCCGGGGGTCCCGGTACAGGGAGGAACTCTGTAAATTTGTACACGAGGCCACTCTTGGCCTAATAAAGGTGGTCTCACAGTCTTCTGTCTGGGGTGTGGAGTGAGGACTATTGAGCCACAGTGGTGGGCACATTCTCCAAGGGCAGACGCTGGGCTCGGAGGGACAGCCCACCCTCTGGTGCGCACTGGGCACACACGGGCGTCTCAGGATGCCCAGCATGAGATGGGGGTGCTCAGGCCCCTCCTACCCGTGACGCCCAGCTTCACGATCTGGCGTCTTGGTCCTCTGGCCAGCAGGGCTGCATTCGGCTCAGCCTGAGGCCTGTAACCTGCCAGCCTGGGAGACCCTGTGGCCTCATCCCCAGATGGCTACTCCTGTTCTCTGGGCACATGATTCCTTTAGGTTTGCACCTGTGTGCTCTGCCTGCCTCATGCATCTGGTGGGGGGAGAGTGGGGGGGGGGGGTGGGGGTTTCTGTTGTCATCCTACCTTCCAGATAAGGAAACCAAGGCTCCAGACGGAGGAAGGAATTTGCCAAAGATACACAGCTCACTTGGGATCTCAATTCAGGCCTATCCAATGCCAGGCTCTAATGTTTGCCACACTGGCCCAGAGGAGGCCCTGAGGCACAGGACTTGTGACAGATGGGCCTACAGGGGAGGGTACTTCGTCAGCTGGGGTCCAGAACATTCAATGACACTAAATTACAACAGCCAGTAAAAACAGCCAGCTCTCAACACTTGTTCCAGGTACTTCATGGGCAGGGAGTATTATTATTCCCGTTTAAACATAAGAAAGCAGGCACAGAGGGGCACCTGGCTGGCTCAGTCAGTTGTGCGCCCGACTTTGGCTTGGGTCATGATGTTTGTGGGTTGGAGCCCTGCATCGGGTTCTGTGCTGACAGCTCAGAGCCTGGAGCCTGCTTTGGACCCTGTGTCTCCCTCTCTCTGTGCCTCCCCCCCTCTCACTGTGTGTGTCTCTCTCACAAATGAATAAACATTAAAAAAAAAAAAAAAAAAGCAGGCACAGAAAGGTAAAGAATTGCCCATGGTCACACAGCCAGCAAGGGGAAAGCTGACATTTGTGCAGCACCCTCCACGGGGAGACGCTCCTGGGAGGTGAACACCGTCCTCATTGCTCTAATTCCACAGCTGAGGAAACGGGCCAGGGGGCAGGTGCAGGCACACGTTCCCAGTAGGGGAAACCAGAGTTCTAACCTATATTTGGAATATTTGGAAATAAAAACCCGTCTTGGGACAGTGGGGCTGAATGGCAGGCTTGAAGGTGAAGTCAGAATGGAGCCAATGCAGGGCTCGCCGCCTGTGGACCCCAGGCACTGAACACGGGGCCGTCAGCCCACCGAGCCACCTAACTCAGACTGTGACAAACACAGGTCGCTTTCTCTAGAACTGTTCACAACCTAATTCCTTACTGAGGACCACGCCTTTGGTAGCACAGGCAGAAACGTACGTTCAGGGAGGGCACCACTCAAGCTGGGCCTGATGTTGCCATTTCAGTGTCACCTGGCCGCACTCCTGTGGAAGGCAAAGGAGAAAGCTCCTGCAGGTGGAGACTCCCTAAGTTTCCATCCACAGGCGGGGCAAAAAAACCTGTATAAATTGGCCACATCACTTTAGGGGTGACAAAAAATCTATTTAATAACTAGCCTGGCCCTGGACAATCCGAATGGACGAGAGAGTGGTGTCCTGGAGGGTCCACCTGTGCTGGGCATAACCCTTTAATAGTGGGGTTATGGGAGGTGATTATGGGAGGGAAGGAGGGTAAGTTCTAGGGTACTCCAGGGGGGTGGATGGAGGAGGAGGGGCATGGGGCAGGCTTGAGAGAGCAGCCATGTGCCCTCCAGTGCTGTCTTCCTCTGTGTGTCTCTGGAGACTCAATTCCCAATCTGAGAGAGGAACATGCAGTCTTATGAGGGAGGCAGGATGCGTGCAGCTCACCCGTCAAGAGACGGGGATCCGAGAGGGCATGACCCGGCCCGTTCCGGCCTCCCTTTCTTGGTCCTTCCTCATTTGAACTCTAGACCCACCAATCTGCAGCAAATCCAGGTCCTACCTGGGCCAGTCGTTCTCTGAATCCCAGTTTCTTTACCTCTAAAAGGTGGGGATACCCACCTCCCAGGACGTAAGAATTTAGTACAGTGCCACCTCCACACTCAAGGCTGCCCTGTATTCTCTTCTAACGAACACACCAGATCGTCTTGCTCCTGCATTAGATCTCTGTGGTTCTCAATCTTGCCTGCACATTTTAATTCCCTGAAGAGCTTTTTAAAAAATATTAATGCCAGGGGCACCTGGGTAGCTCAGTTGCTTAAGGTGACTTCAGCTTAGTCATGATCTCTCAGTTCGTGAGTTAGAGCCCTACGTGGGGCTCTGTGCTGACAGCTCGGAGCCTAAAGCCTGCTTCGGATTCTGTCTCTCCCTCTTTCATGGCCCCTCCCCTGCTCGCGCTGTGTCTCAGAAATAAACATTATTATTATTTTTTTTAATCAATGCCTGACGCCATTTCGGAATTTCCAGGGGTATGTCCTTGATCTTTATTGCAAAAATCTCCCCAGGAGGTTATGAAACACAGTAAGGGTGGCGAGCCTCCACCTTAAACCAGATTCCCATACGTAGATAAACAGGAGAGTCACCCGGGACGCATTAACGACAACAAAAAGCAAACTTCCAGGACCGCCCCTAACATTCGGTTTCAGTCTATCCCGGGGAGGCGGATGCCCAGAAACCCGTCCGCAGCTTTGGGAAGCTCCTCGATTTGGATTGCTTACTTTTAATAAGGAGGAAAATGTCCCACCTGCAGCTGTGGAGGCAGACTGAGAGGAGTCACGTGCAGAGCGGTCACTAGGACCCTCCAGGTCGCCCAGCTGTCACCTGTGCATCGCCCCGGTTGGAACACCACGCGCGCCCACCTGCGCGCACCCTCTCCTCACCTAGCCCTACCTGCGGGTTCCTCCCGCCCAGCCAGCCCGCACTCGGAGAGCAGAGTCTAGGTCCCCGGGTGCAGGTGGCTCGGAGCCCGTGAGGCCCCATCCCCGTCCCAGCCGGACGTCGGTCCCGGGCACGCCTCCGGAAGACCCGGGGACACCCAGCACCCGGGCAGCCACGACTGCCGCGCGGAGGCGCCCAACTCGCGCGAGAACTCGCCCGGACGCGCCCGCACTTTCTTAGATGCCACTGTTGGCGGAGAGGAAGTTCCGGAGGACCGCAGCACGCAGACGCCAGAGCTCGGGCTCGCGCCAACGCGCCGTAAGTGCGCAGGCGCGCCGGTCGTTCTCTTTTCGGCTCTTCCTTCTCCCGGTCTCCGGACGTCAGCGGCCGTTGGGTCCTATGTCGCGCCGGGCCCTCCGGAGGCTGAGGGGGGAACAGCGCGGCCAGGAGCCCCTCGGGCCCGGTGCCCTGCAGTTTGCCCTCCATGATGACGATGATGCGGAAGAAGAAGGTCCAAAGCGGGGAACAGGCGGCCGGCGCCCCCGGGGCGCAGGGAAGGAAGGCGTCTGCGTCAACAACCGGTTCGAGCTGGTGAGAAGCGGGGTTGCCTGGGGTGGGGGTGGTGGGAGGGGGTGCTGTGCCAGGCGGGTCGTGACGTCAGGGGGCGGGGCACACAGGTCTGGGCTGCGGTGGGGGCGGGGCCAGGGGCCAGTGGGTGGAGCAGGCGATGGGGTGGGCGGGGGCACGGCGGGTTGGGCGGGGCTGTCGGGGGGTCTGGGCTGCAGGGTGGGCGTGGTCTTGACGTAGAGGGGCGGGTCCGCATCACAGTGGGCGGGGCCTCACGTCCCCAGGTCTGGGCGCTGTATTTCAGGACCGAACATTGCCTACGTTAAGCTGTTGCAGGGCCATTGCTGACATTCTTGTTTACTTCTCACAACCCAGGACTTGGTGTTTTCCTCATCGCTGCATTAGCTGCGATGGTGTTTAGCTCATCTCTGCACCCACAGCAAGTGTCTGCCACAGAAATGACACCGTAGATGTGAATTGAGTAAACGCCCACCGGGGTTTCTTTAGCTGGCCTCAGTCTGTACTCTGGCATGTGCGCGCATCGCCTTATTCTTGCTTCTCTGACCTCTGGCGGGTAACGTGTCCGTTTTGCTCACCTTGTATCCTCTCCTCGGTGTGCCCGAGTGGTTGAACAAACAGCAGTGGGTCTGAAGATCATGGAGAAACCAGTGACTCTTTCTTGGTCTTGTGATTGCTGCTTGCTTTATGGAAAGTTGGCAAGTTAGACACCCATCACAAGATGGCGGGGCGTGTGGGGCGTGTGGGCTTGCAGTCTGGGAGATTGGTTTAGAGATTATTGACCTTCTCTCTTAAGGTGAGAGACAGCCTCACCCTGTAGTCTCTGGGGGAGTTGGGACGAAGCGCTTTCTTCATATTCTCCAGTCTCCCTCCACTTGTTCCGATTCCGAGATGAAAAGTAACTCCTTCCCCGCTACCTGTTTCTTCTCATTTCTTTCTTCCTTTTTGGCATTTTTATCATAAAAAATTTCAAACAGGTACAAAAATAAAAGCAGTATTAACCTTCACGTGCTCATCTCCCAGCTCCCACAGTTGGAAACACGGCCAGTTGTGTCTGCCCAGTATTTCCGTCACATCACGTGTCCATAAATTTGCCACTTTTCTGACTTCTCTCAAAATACTGAAGTCTTCCTTCTCATCTCACTTGTCCACGGGCTGAAATCAATTTGTGCTGTAGGCAGCCGTTTCCACGGGCGTTTTATCTGCTTGTGCTTTCTCTTTCCCCATATCCCCAAGATTTATCCCTTAACACCAACAGCTGCTCTTTGGAGGACATTGAACATTGCAGGTGCTGCTGCTGCATCATATGATTCTCATAGTCTGGGAAGGAGATCTTGTAGTCCCCCCTGTGCAAATGACATGCTAAGTGACACTTGGAGAGTAAACCCAGGCTTTCTGACCTAAAATTTGTACCCTTAACCATGTCATGGTTTTTGTCTCTGAAGCAAAGTTAATGTTCCTGCTGAAGAAGAAAGGAGGGTAGATGGACAGGGGGGCAGAGTGTTTGGGAGAAATGAAAAAAATGGCAGATGCTTACCTGTGTAAATGGAGGAAAAGAATTCTGATGTGGACCTCCCCATGACATCATGTCAGAGGGACTCAAGGTCTGTACCTGCTCAGGACTCTGCTGTTTGTGTGTTCCCTTCCACTTTCTGACACTGGTGTCACCAGCTCAGATGTCCTTCCTGGTCTTGGGATTCATACCTCCAACTCAGCGTCTGTCACCTCTTAGACCTTTCACAGATATCTCACACCCAGTGTGTCCAACTGTTAACTGCTCTTTCTGCCTCCTCCAGCCTTCTCTATCTCCGTTTTTCCTTTTGTCCACGCCAGCAACCTGAAGGTATCCCTGATCTTTCTCTCTCTCAACAGTATACGAGACCATTCTGAAGTCCGGTAGCACCTGGGTGGGGACTGTTGCCTCTGGCCTGGATCACCGTCACCCTTCGGCCCAGTCCCTCTCTTCTTGTGCCTTTGCCACCTGTCTGAATGCAGCAGCTACAGTCACACATACGTCTGACCTCAGCCCTCCTTTCTTCGCAACCCCCAATGATCCCACGCCGGTCTCGTTTACCCCATGAGCTCTGCCACCTCATTTCCTTATAACCTTGCTTGCTCTGCTGTAGCCATAGTGACCTGTCCCCTTTGCTGTCTCCTCTGCCTTTAACACCGTGTATTCAGATGTCCCGTGTCTCACTTCTCCTTCCTCAGGATTTGCTCAGAGGACGCCTTCTCAGTCTTGCCTACCCTTCCTACCTGCTTTCAAGGTGGAGTTATCTGCACATTCCCATTCCCCTTCTTCTGTTCTTTCTCAGTTTTCCCTGGCAGCTATCATAGAACATACCGTACAGATTCTCTGTCGGTCCTTTCTATTTGGTGTTACTTTCCTTCCTTGCTCTCTGATGAAGTAGAAGCTTTGTGGGAACAGAGACTTTGCTGCTCCCTGTGTCTGGCACCCAGGTATGCAGAAAATTTACCGCAGGAATTAGCATTTCCTCTAAGCGGACCAGCATGTACTGTCTCCAGCCAGAATGTATGTCCACAGGCTTTGGAGTCAGAAGGACCTAGGTTTGGATCCCAGCCCCATCTCTTCATAGCTGTGAGAACGTGGACAAGATATCTAACATAAGCTTCAGTTTCCCTGTTTCTTGGCGATGATCTCACTTCATGGGATTTTCATGAGTGATAAATGAAGTAATAACGTGTGTCGCCTTTAGCCCATACTGGGCAGACGGCGCTCTGCAAATGTAGGTATTGAATGAAATTGAAAACCACGGTAGGAATGTGACCTGAAGTGGTTTACTGAGAAGCCTTTCCTGGGCACTTAGAAGTGCTCTCCTGGAGAGAGGGAAGCAGAGCAGGAGACATTCTTCGTTGTTAGTTCATGGATTTATCCTGACAACTAGCCCTTGGGTGATTTTGTTGCTGTTGTTGTTGTTGTTGTTGTTGTTGTTGTTGTTGTTTTGGCTTTAGAAATCATCTCTCTCTCTTTTTTAAAATTCTGCATATAAGTGGACTGGCACATTTCAAACCTGTGTTGTTACAGAGTTAACTGTATGTGTATATGTCTCTGTTTTTATGTTCAATATAATGGTCATGCCTGGAAAGTAATTGAAATAAGCATCTAAGTTGTAAAATTAAATAAAAAACCAAACTTCTTCCAAAATAAGTTTCGGTGATTAGGCTGCTGCTGTTTGGCTGGAATAAGGACTTGAAATTGTTCAGTGATCTTTGAGTTGGTGTTCAACATGTGTCATCTTTGATATCGAGTTGATTTTGATCCTTTGTGTTTTGTTTTGTTTTGTTTTAATTTTTTTTAACGTTTATTTATTTTTGAGACAGAGACAGAGCATGAACAGGGGAGGGGCAGAGAGACAGGGAGACACAGAATCTGAAACAGGCTCCAGGCTCTGAGCTGTCAGCACAGAGCCTGACGTGGGGCTCAAACCCACGAACTGTGAGATCATGACCTGAGCCGAAGTCGGGCGCTCAACCGACTGAGCCACCCAGGCGCCCCACAGAAACAGTACTTTTAAAGTAATTTTTCTTAGAGAGAGACCATGCAAGCAGGGGAGGGACAGAGAGAGAGAGGGGAACAGGGGATCTGAAGGGGGTTCTGCGCTGACAGCAGTGAGCCCTATGCGGGGCTCGATCTCACAAACCACAAGATCATGACCTGGGCCAAAGTTGGACGCTCAACACACTGAGCCCCCCAGGCGCCCCTCAACATAAATCTTGTGTCTTCCAACCCAGTGATTCTACCTCTGCATACTTACCCAAGAGACTTCTGCAAAAACGCTCACACAGTAGCTTTCATCCAAACAGCCGCAGATGGGAAGACCCTCAAGCGACTTCCTCTGCCTGATGGGTAAGCTATCGTAGCGCGTCCACACAAAGGAGTACTGGTGACCAATAATATGGGCACCAGCAGGATAAGTGTCAACACATTACACTGTGTGAATGGAGCTAGACACAAAAGAAAGCATACTCTGGCTCTTTCTGCACCAAGTTCTAAGACAGGCACAGGCCATCTCTGGTGGAAGAAATCTTAGCAATGTTTGCCGGAGTCAGCAGGAAATGTTAGTTGGAGATGGTAGGAGGCATATATTTCTGGGGTAATGGGAGCATCTTACATCTTGGTAAGAGTGTGGGTTACATACTTATGCAGTTTCCAAAACTCATACTGTGCGTCTGTTTCAAGCCACGTAAATTATACTCCAGTTCCGTGCTCCTCCCCCCAAAAAAGACGAAATTCCCACCCGGTGTTTATTGAAGTATCGATCAAGCCTTATCCCCGTGGAATAGCAGAGAATATGTGTGTAGTGAACAAGAACCTCTTGAAATTGTTACCCATTTGAGACCGTGAAACTGATGAAAGTACCAGCTTTTGGATACCAAATGAGATTTACCTCAGGATGGTGGGTGGAGAGTCCTTGAGTGCTGGTGCCTGCTGATACAAATAGCAATGAATCATGCGCAGTTAGCAGCTGTTTCCAGTAAAGAAACAAGACTGAGTATGTATATCGATGGAGGTTTGTACGTGTGCGCACAGACCCAGAATATTTCAGGTGAAGCTTAGCTTGGCATAGAGCTTACGCATTTGAATTTCTCCGAACACCTCAAGTTTCCAGAAGGGGCTCAAAAAATAATATCTTAGTGGGGCGCCTAGCTAGGTCAGTCAGTGGAGCATGTGACTTTTGATCTTGGGGTTGTGAGTTTGAGCCCCATGCTGAGTGTAGATATTACTTAAAAATAAAATAAAAAATTATTGGGGCACGTGGGTGGCGCAGTTGATTTTGACTCAGGTCGTGATCTCACAGTAGTGAGGCCTAGCCCTGAGTCGGGCTCTCTGTTGGACACGGACCTTGCTGAAGATTCTCCCTCTCCCTCTGACCCTGCCCTGCTCTTGCGTGTGCATGCACCCTCTTTGTCTCAAAAAAAATTTTTCTTAAAAAATTTTTTTAAGGAAGCGGACGTGACTTGAAGTAAACCAGCACCCGGCTTCACTAGCGGCATTAGGGGTTGAATACCGGAGGAAGTGTAGGTGCCCGTTCCCCAGTGCCTCCCCCACTTGTTCAGAGGAAATGTCCCAGGAGGCCACGTTCTAGTTTTGTTCCTTTGCTCCAACACCCAAACCAACCAGACCACACATGGGCCTCTGGCTTTACAATGCCACCACTCAAGAGAAGGTGTCTGCAGTAGGAGTCCCCACGGTATCGGCGACGCGGGGACAGAAACTGTTGTGCTAGAAGTCGAGCATGTGTGAGTCAGATATGGATTTGCAGACAGATTGGCATCACGTACTTCTGGGTTGTGTCCTTGGTAGGCTCCATTGGTAAAGAAAGCAAAACCAAAGGACACAAAAATTTGTTCCCGTGTTCTTTTCTTTGACACTTTCCCAGCTGAGACGGTAGGCCAAAAGAGAACCATCACTGAAAAACTCACCGGCTGCGGTGTGACCTCAAGTTTAACAAGAAATTGTCTCAGGGTTGTGGGGGTTAAAACATGTTATTTTGGGGTGCCTGGTGGTTCAGGTGGTTGAGTGTCCAGCTCTTGATTTTGGCTCAGGTCATGATCTCGCCATTCGTGGGATCCGGCCCCACGTCAGGCTCTTGCTGATGATACTGAACCTGCTTGGGATTCTCTCTCTCCCTTTCTCTCTGCCCCTCCCCTGCTCGTGTTTTCTCTCTCAATAAACAAACAAACAAATAAATAAGTAAATAAAAAAAATAGATGTTATTTTTATTTTTTAGCTTTATATTTTTCAGAGGTTCTAAATTGAACATACAGTTTTATTTTTGTGTATTTTGTGTATTTCACTGTACTAGATTGGGTCCGTCCCATCTCATCTGGTTTATGAAGCATAGTTAGTATTCCTGCTAACCTCTTTTATGTGTTTGTTCATTGACTGGCTAAAGGGCCAGAACTTCCCCTGTAACTTGTACCCACCCCTGCCGCTGTCTCGCCTCCAGGGTGTGAGTGTTTAGTGTGTGCGGGAGTGTGTGCATGTGTGGATCCTTCCTTTTCGCTACTGTGTAAGGTTCTGTCCTGAGTTATTTTTATTATCGTGTGTTACTTTTATCAGGGAAGAGTTTCCAGGTAGGTCAGTCCTTGGGTACTGTTTCTTCCCCCAGGTTCTTGTCCTGTCTGCTACTGTAGATGAGCTACCTAGTGTCTCCAGTAGGAGGAAAGAATATTAATGCATCGACAGAACAAATGTATATACGAATCTTTGTGCTAGGGTTCTGTTCCATAAGGGAGGTAAGTTGTGACGTTTGGGGGTTCTTCATTATGTCCCCTCTGAAGACAGAGACCCCGTGGGGCCACACGGTGCCCAGCATTCTCTGGAGTTTATTGACTAAAGTAACCGTGAACCAGAGCTGTTCAGAAGGTGAGCAGTACGGCTCTGCTAGGCACACAGACTTACGTTTCTTCCTCCTGTGACCTCAGGGTGATCCTGAACGTGTCTCCCCGCCTCCCCTCCCCACCCCCGCCCTGTCCTGCTCTCTTGTCTCTAACGCAGTTCAGTATCACCATGGGATCTGTGACCAGGACACCCGTAACACCCTTGTTCTCTCCCATCTGTCTTCCAGATAAACATTGAGGACCTTGAGGAGGGACCAGTGCTGAATGGGGAGAGACCCGAGTGTCTGCTCACAGGGAACAGAAGGAGATCCCAGAGTGGAGGTGCAGATGCCAAGAAAGCTGGAGAAGTGGCTGGCAAAGCAGCACCCCCAGAGCAGGTGTGGGGACTAGGAGGTGCCAGCCACATACACCCTCTGCTGTCGTTTTCTGGGTCCCAGTCGTCCCCACTTTTCCTTGGGACCCCTGATAAGATTTGCATGACACCCTCAAGACGAGTTGTGGGCATCGAGGAGGCCCCACACAGCGTCCCCGAGTCAAGTTTTCTTGGCACAAGAGTGGCCTCCACACTCTGGGAGGGTCTGCTCCTCCCTCCCCAGGGGCTGTGTTTTTTGTGACTGTGTGTCTGGAGCTCTGGTCAGGTGGTCAAGACCCTGGGTGGACGTGCCTTGAAGAAGTACGTAGGTCAGGTTAGCGTTGGGCTGTGGCTGGTGTGCACGACGGCAGTGTGGGAGAGGGTCCCTCAGGAGATCTTTTGCTTGTTTACTCAGTAAGTGCTTTTTGTCAGCCTGCCGGGTTCTGGGGACAAGTCTGCCTTCCTGGGGCCTCTGGTCGAGAGAGCGACAGACGAGGACAGACAAGTGCAGCTGGAGGGACCCTGACTCGTGGCGTAGAGAGGGGCACCTGCCTGAGCTTGGGGTGGTGTAGTGCTTCACGTCGCGGGGAAGGAGGTGGCCAGGTGAAGGGGCGAGAGCGATTCGGGCAGAGGCACCAAGGGTGTGGGGGAGTGCAGTGCGGGGTCCCAGTCTCCAGGGTGGCTGAGCGCGGCAGGGAGAGTGGTTGACAAAGTGAAAGATGAAGGCAGAGGGCAGGTGGGTGGATGCTTCACACCCTGTGAGCGTCTTGAGGTCCTGGGAAGCCACGAGTTCTGTCAGGAAGGAGAAACTTGGAGGGAACCAGAGTTGTGGGCCAGTGGGAGGTCTGTGTTGTTGAAGCAGGTGAGCTCACAGGACGTTCAGGGTGGGAGGGAGGGGACCCAAGCCTGTGTTCCCGTGTCCCTCTGTAGCTTGCTGCTTTAGTTGTCAGCATGTAAGATTTTATTGTCTCTTTCCTTGACTAAAATGTGCTTCTTTTGTTAGTCTAATATAAGTGGCAAACTCCGAAAGAAGAAAAAGAAACAGAAAAATAAGAAAAACACTGCAGGAGAAATTCTGGTATGTGCATCTGGCTGTTTCTCAGGGCAGTTCATTTTCATTTGATATTTTGATTCCTTCCCGTTAGGAGTCTAACTCGGGGGTCAGGGAAGGTCACTTACCAAATCTCACTCGTGTTTGTTCACTTTGTTCCTTGAGGGTCAGACCTCCCTCTGTGCTTTCTGTTTTCTGGTGACATCTGAAATGATGCTCTCTGGATGGTGCAGCCTCTGTCACTGGACTGCCCATGTGCCCCGACCTTTCTCTAGTGCTGATGGACTAATCAGATGTTGAGGTGTAAGCCTCCAGGTCCAGTCGGTTGTCAGAAAATCTGTTTTCATTATCGCCTGCGGCCCTCGTCACCCGGTTCTGTGTGTCCTGAGGAGGCTGTGGCCCTCTGTGCCTGTCACTGGCAGTTACGGCCCAAGTCCCACCTGAAGAGCTTGGCGGGCACATCCGAGAGACGAGCAGTGTAGGCCTGTGGCTCGGTCATTTCAAGAGTCCTTCTGGTTCTGTGATCTCGCCGGTTCTGAGCTTCCTCTAACGAAGCACCTCTCCTTTTTTTCCAAATATGTGTGCAGTGCGGCGTTCAGGAAGCAGACCCAAGAGAATGCTGCTTCTTTGTGAAAACCGTTTTATTGTTGATCTTACACTTAAAATAAAGTCTGTGTGGTGATGAAGATGTTCTTCTGGGGCTTTTAGGAAAACGGGCTGGAAGATATTGATCGCATCCTGGAGAGGATTGAGGATGGCGGTGGTTTAAGCCGCCCAGGCCCGCCTCCCCTGAGCTCAAAGAAGCACGTCCTGTATGTGGAGCACAGGTTAGCCCGTCCCCCTCCCGGCTGACACAGAGCCTCTTTGCAAAGGGAAGGTAATATTTCAAAAAGAAGGAAACTTACTGTCTTGATCTAAAAGTGATGTAGGTTTATCGCCAAACATTGAGGCAGCAGGGGCAAGGACAGAAGGCGAGGGAGACCCCTCTGTTTCCAGGGACCCATCACTTAGCTTTGTAGATCTCTGGGAGTGTTTTTTTCTCGGAAGGTGCTGAAGTCAGAGGTCATCCTGGGACAGGTTATTCCTGTCTTGTCCTCATAGATGCCTATGAAAAGCCTGTCCCTACTGAAGAGATTGTTGCCAGTGTTTAAAAAGCCATCTCTTTTCCTGAGTCAGTGAGCACACCTTGATCTAGTCGCCGGTCTGAGGCTGCTCTGATTTGGCCCCAGGACCGGCTGCCTCTGCTTCAGGTTAGCGTGGTTTTGAAGGAGGCCTGCCGGTTGTCTTCCTGCCAGAATAGCTGTTCTCTCTGCTGGGTTTTATGTGACCTTTCAGAATTCCCAGATTCAGTGTGGAAGAACTCAGTTTCATTTCTGTTCGTGAAATGTTCAATTCTCTAGACACTTGAATCCAGACACAGAACTGAAAAGATATTTCGGTGCTCGAGCTGTCCTGGGGGAACAAAGGTAAGATCAACACTGGCTTCGTCCCCAAGAAAGGGAGGGAGGTTCTCCAGATGGGTTAGACCCTTGGGGAGGGGGAGGGGGTCCTCGGGGAGGGGGAGGGAGTTTCTCCAGGTCGGTTAGACCCTGGGGGAGGTTAGGCAAAGGGCCTTACAGGAGGAAACCCTAAGGACTTCTGGTTCTGAGGGATCTGAAGGGGGCTGGGGAGAAGTTGGTGGTTGACCTTTTTGATGGCCATTGGGCTCCAACCCTCACACTGCCTTTATTATTAGCCTGTGAGCCAGCGTTTTACAAGGATTCTGGAAGTCGTGAAATTTTGAGCTTCTAGCCTTGAAATCTTGGCCAACTTCATTTTTGTTTCTTAGCAAGCAAAACCAACACGAGGTTTAGGTTCTGGGATCAGTTTGGTCTTTGTTAATTTAATAGTTCTTAATGGTAAACCCAGGGGGAAATGCTCTGTTTGCAGACCTTTCTGTAGGAGGTGTGGGTGTTCAGCTTTCCCAACGCTCCAGCACCGAGTCCGTTCTGACCAGGAGCTGTCACACCGGCAGAGGCTTTGTCTTTTCAAGTACTGTCCGTGTGTTTTCTAAATGTAGAATTAAATGCTTTTTATAAAAGAAAAAACTGAGGCAATTCAGGATTGTCTCCTCTGACAGCCCCGAAGATAACCAGTCAGGACAGCTTGCTGCCCCTCTCCGGGGCCCCTCTGCACACACTCCTCGTTCCCCGGAACCACAGGGCTCTGCTGGCGTCTCACACCGCATGGTTCTTCATGGTTGGATTCCAGGCACCATTTTCACACCCGGTGCACGAGGGGAATGCCCTCGCCCCGGGGACAGGTGCCGGCTTGTGTGCTGGCCGCACTCTCCCTGCGTCCGTGTGGTCTTTTCTAGTGCAATTGCACAGGAATGGGTATTCCCCTGTGGTGTTAGCACCAAGTCTCTCCGCTGCCTTCCAGATACCTGTGTGCCTTAGCCTACCCACCGCCTGAGTGTTTCTGCCTCCTCTGACCTGTCGTAGAGTTAGGGGTTTTAGATTCT
The DNA here is from genome assembly GCF_022837055.1 of Prionailurus viverrinus. NCBI lineage: Eukaryota > Metazoa > Chordata > Mammalia > Carnivora > Felidae > Prionailurus > Prionailurus viverrinus. The sequence goes on from NW_025927606.1 coordinate 4,246,575, forward strand.
GTCATAATATACACGTGGAGGACTTTTCTTGTTATTTGCTGATGGTTTTTGGTTTTATCTCTGGTGTTAGGTTATTCAGGACACAGGGGTTTCTGACTTTATGTCTTCTTGTGGAATATTGATGAAAAACATTTTTGCTTAAAAATGTTCCTCTTGGGGAGCACCTGGGTGGCTCGGGTGCTTAAGCATCTGCCTCTTGATTTCAGCTCCGGTCATGACTTCACGGTTCATGAGTTTGAGCCCAGCGTCAGACTCTGCACTGATAGTGCAGAGCCTGCTTGGGATTCTCTCTCTCTCTCTCTCTCTCTCTCTCTCTCTCTCTCTCTCCCTCTCTCCGCCCCCCCCCCCACTTGTGCTTTCTCAAAATAAAGAAACTTAAAAAATAAATAAATGCATAAAATGTTCCTCTTGGTCTGAACGTCGTGCCTCTCCCCAGCCTAGCTCCACTTGTTTGCATGTGCTTGGCCTGTCTTTGCCGTTTTCTTCACACTTATGCCTGGTCTTGTTTCTGTGCAAATGGTACTTAATGTAATTACATTTATTGTTTTTGTAGTATTATTATACTTCTTAGGGTATTGATTTGTTTAAAAACTTAAGTCCCACCGACGGCTTCCCTGAGAAGCCACGGTTCCCTCGTACCCCTTGTGTGCAGACACACTCAGTGTGTTTCTGATTGTCCCTGTCCGGTGGCCGTCTCAGAACGTGCAGATGGCCTGTGCACAGCTCTTTCTCGGAAAGCTTCCTATGACAGACGCATACGGCATACTCGCCCTCCTGCTGCTCTTGTCTCCCCCCCCCCCCCCCGCCCCCTGCTGCCCCCCAGCAGAGCCTCCCCCACCTACCTCCCTGCCTCCTCTCTGTTCTGAGCGGACAGCTCACTGCAGGGCCGGGCTGTCCCTGGGCTTCCATAGACCAGGCAGTTCTGCATATCCAGTTAATTCTCCTCTTTACACCCTACCAAGCTCCCGGTCAGAACTGGGCTCCGTGCTGGAGCGTCTGGAAACTTGAACACCCACACCTCCTACAGAAAGTCCTGCCAACGGGCCTTCGTGCACAGAGCGTTTCTTACTGCATCTACCGCACGATGCCAACCGCTAAGAAGTGTTAAGTGGACAAAGATCAGACTTATCCCAGGTTCTAAACCTCACGTTGGTTTTGATGCCGGTTGAGAAGCAAAAATAAACCTGGCGAAAGTTTCAGGGCCAGACACTCAACATATTAGAGGTAGTCATTTGAGTGTTCTTCAGACTATGACTGTGCTTTTTTTTTTTTTAAATTTTTTTTTTTTAACGTTTATTTATTTTTGAGACAGAGAGAGACAGAGCATGAACAGGGGAGGGGCAGAGAGAGAGGGAGACACAGAATCTGAAACAGGCTCCAGGCTCCGAGCTGTCAGCACAGAGCCCGACGCGAGGCTCGAACTCACGGACCGTGAGATCATGACCTGAGCCGAAGTCGGACGCTTAACCGACCGAGCCACCCAGGTGCCCCTATGACTGTGCTTTTGAGGCACCGTGTTTTTTTCTCCTGCATTTTGCCTTCTTGGTGGGATAAGAAACCTGCTTTTTTACCCTGTTTGTAATGCAGGCCAGATTCTTACTCATCTTTATTTTCTTAACGAAATGGTTCATATTATCGAGAAAATACACAGAATCACATACACATGTCCACATGCCCGTTACTCAGCTCAAGAAAGAAAGCGTCAGTGATGGAGCAGAAACGCCTCCCTGCAACCACCGCTTTGCGGGGGGCGGTCTGGTACCGCCGGAGACATCCCCGCCCAGCGAGGCAGGAGCACCGGGCTGAGGGATGAGGGCAGTCTGTGGGCCACATCTCAGGGAGCTCAACCTCCCTCCCCTGCTGCCCACTGGTGCTGTCTGGCTCGTTTTCACCCAGGAGTGTGTTGGTGTCAGTGTCCTGATGCCCCCCCCCCCCCCCCCACCGGTTCCTTCCGTGGTTCCCCTTGTTCCCTTTTCAAATAAATCCTGTTCTTGCGTCGCTGGTGTCTTGAGAGGTGAGGAGAGGACCCGCCTCACGACAGAGCTCTGCCCTCTGCCCTCTGTGCTCAGCCAGCGGAGCATCTGTCCAGCCCGGCCCCCAGGGAATTGCGTCCACAGGCTTGCTCTCCTCCTCCTCTCTGTTTTTGGTTTTCAACTTCTGTTTCCTTTTTACCTCTCTTTCCTGCCATTTTGCTAGACCCAAAAACTTCCGGTTCTTTCTGTCTCTGGTTGTTTGGTTATTTAGATGCGGCGTTTAGTTTGGCTGGGCACTGCTGACGTTCTGTCAGTGCTGTTGCATTCTGCCCTGTCCGTGCCCTTCCCTTCCTCTCCCCGCGGTTTTGCTTCCGAGGTCCCTCAGAGGTCAGGCAGCGAAGATGAAGCCGTGACCGTGTCCGTTCTCCCCAGGCCGAGGCAGCGGCAGCGTGTGTACCCCAAGTGTACGTGGTTGACGACCCCCAAGAGCACCTGGCCACGGTACACCAAACCAGGTGAGGGCCGGCACCGGGCCGCGAGGATCTGCGCCCGTTGGGCCGGGCCGCTGCCCTGTTTGTGCAGAGCCAGCGTGCGGGCGTGTGAGCGCGCGCCCCGGCCTCGTGCTGGAGGACGGAGGGCCCCCCACCCCCCAACACAGGCCAGCTGCGTGTTTTCTCAAATACGGTTCAATGCAGCTTCTGTCTACCTTTTTCTTTTTTCCTGTGAATACTGTACCACGGGAGGCAATCAAGTTCATCTTTCAAGCGTGGTATTTTATGTTCTGTTGACATGTAATAAGTACGCGTATCTGAAGAGAAACAGCCACAGTGCAGAAAGGCTTGCTGTGTGCTTGTGGTTGACATCACGACACCAAAAGGAGGAGCATCCTAGAGCCCTTGGGCCGGTCGGGCGGGACAGAGGGGAGGGGCCGGGGTGCCCACTGTGATGGGAGCGTGTGACAGCCACGCCCTGCTTCTGTGTCTCTGGGGTTCTGCATGATTCCTGTGTGCTGGCAGTGAGGACACCCCTACTTAGCTAGCAGAAGCCCCCGAGCCACTTTGAACAGACAAAGCTCCTGGCTCTGTGGTGGGGCCGTCAGAAGGGACTGGGTCGAGGGTAGCCTGGAACCACTCACCTGTTCTGTGGAGGTAAGTGGTTCCTCAGAAGAAACTGGGCCTCTACCCAACACGTGGTACAAAGAGAAAGGCCGTCCACTCGTGGGGTGTAGATCGCCGTTGCTTCAGAGGCCTGGCTGCAGCCCCTGCACGGTCTCCCATGCCCACCTGGATCTGGGCTCCAACCGCTGTTTAGGCCCAGCCAGATGCCATGGGGGTGGCGCCGTGTGTGTCCTCACGTTTGTTGTCCTGGGACATTGATGATCGATCCATACCCCCGGGGGCGGGGCGGGGCGGGGGGGACATCTTCCTAGGAAAGGCGTAGATGGGATGTGGTGCCGGTGTGGACCGAGCCGTGGGCGGTCAGCCCCAGGCATCCTGGGAGAGCAAACGCTGTGACAGGGACTCACATTGGGTGCACGCAGAAATTCCTGTCCAGGAACGCCACGGGGCCTGACGCCGCACTCTCCCCAGGTCTGTCGATGCGGCTGCTGGAGTCCAAGAGAGGCCTCTCCTTCTTTGCGTTTGAGCACAGTGAGGAGTACCAGCAGACACAGCACAAGTTCCTGGCCGCCGTGGAGTCCATGGAGCCCAACAACATCGTGGTGCGTGTGTCCCCACGAGAGGGTCCGCGCCCAGCCCACACCCTCCCCACAGTTACCCAGGGTGCCCCGGGCCTGGGGCCCAGCCTGTGGTCACTCCGCCCGGAAGCACCTTGCCCTCCTGGCTCCTCTCACCTCCAGTATACGCCCGGGTCATGGGGGCTGAGGGCCACGGCAGGATGCTTCCGAGGACTCGCCTCATCTTCCAAGGGCTGCTTGTGTGGGGGGGGTGGCAGAGGGTAAAGATGGGGGTCCCGGGGCACAGAGGTCCCGGTTCCCACCACAGGCCTGGTTATGAGCTTGGTTCGAGGTGAGGGTATCGTGGATGCCACCGCTGGTAAAATTTTCACAAGGTTTACGTGCCTGAGAGAAAGGCCTGCCTGGGGCTGGGGCCTCGCCGGTCCAGGGGCACCACCTGCTGCCCCATCAGTGTCCCCCTCCTCGCAGGTTCTGCTCCAGACCAGCCCGTACCACGTTGACTCGCTCCTGCAGCTCAGCGACGCTTGCCGCTTTCAGGAGGATCAGGAGATGGCCCGAGACCTCGTAGGTAAGGGGGCGCGTGGGCACCCTGCCCTGCTGTTCCTCCGCACCCGCACACGCCTTCGCTGGCGGAGCACAGGCGTTGAATAAAGCGATGGCGGGGACACAGGGTTTGCCAGGGTGTCTTTTAAACAGTGGCTTTCTTGAGGTACGGTTCATAGACCTTACGATGCTGCCATTGATGGCGTATGACTCGCTGGTGTTTAGGTTCTGGCAGAGTCGTGCAGCTTTGTCACCACCGATTCTAGGTCATTTATGTGACCTCTAAAAGAATGCTTGCCCGTCACCTGACGCCTCCCCACCCCCTGCCCCTGGCCACCCGGTGCGCTTCCTGTTTCTGTGCATTTGCCTGTTCCGGACATTGCCTGTGAGTGGAATCCTGTGACTCACGTCTTCAGAGCTCCCCTCTCGTACGGCCAAGTGATGCTCCATAGTGTGGACAGACCCATGTTTTGTGTGCCTGCCGGCATGTGGGGGACACTCGGCGCGTTTCCACTTCCTGGATCGCGTGAACAAGCTGCTGTGGTCGTGTGCCTGTGGGTGTTGTGAGCACGTGTGCTTGTATACAACCCTGGGGCCGACAAGTGGTCTGTGGGTGAAGCAAACGCACAGAGTGGCTTCGGTGATCCCCAGGGTCACATCTGTGGCGCACCGCCTTTTCCCAAACCCTCGCCGTGTGACCTCCTCCCTCTGAGAGCTTTCTCTGTGAGCCGGGGCGGGGGGGGGGGGGGGGGGGGTGGGGGTGGTGGTGGTGGTGAGGTTGCACTTGCCACACAGTGGCCCCGACCCCCTCCCCTGGTGTTTGTGTGGCCTGCAGAGAGAGCGCTCTACAGCATGGAGTGTGCCTTTCATCCCTTGTTCAGTCTCACCAGCGGGACCTGCCGGCTGGATTACCGCAGACCCGAGAACAGGTGGGTTTCACGATGGCAGGTGTGTCGAAGCTGTCCTGCGACGGGAGACGGCAGAGGACTGTCCCCGAGGCGTCCCACCTGCCAGCTCACACTGGGGCACCTCACTGTGTACAACCTGAATGCAGGATGGCTGGGCTCACGGACGCACCGATTGGGCCAGCCCGGGGTTACTTCTGTCCTTGTTACAAGTGAGTCTGATAAGCGACTCCACTATGTTGGGGGCTGTAGTTGTGTTTTCCTTGTATGTGTGGACAGTAGGATCTGTGCCACCTGAGTTTAGAATGCTTTGGAATGCTTTGCGGGCAGCCATACCTTCCAGTTCCTAAGCCAGTTAGCTGCTTTCACTTGGCTTGATCCTGTTCCCGGTGTTAAGCGGTCAGGATTGGGTGCCAGTCTTCTCTCCAAGCCCCACTCTGGCACCAGCCCTCACTAATGGAGCCCGAACAGCCACGGTGGCTTCCCTGTTGACCTCACCCCCTGGCTTCTTGCCCTCATGGGGCTGCGGGGGGGTGGGGGGGAGGGTCCTCTGTTGTCCGGTGCCCTCGCCCTCACGGCCTCCAGCGTCTGTGGTCATCTCCAGCACTGGACGCCCTCCGCACCTTGGCAGTCAGCCTGGGCACGCTGACCCCGACTGCACAGATTGTCTGGTTTTGTTTGTGTTAGTCTTGTCTCTCCAGTTAAGTTCTTAGTTCCCAGAAACAGGTCATAAAATACTAACATCCACAGGCAGGGTGTTGGTTATTGATGCAAGTAACAGCCTACCAGGATGATTCAAGTCCCAGAACTGGATGCATCCAGCAGCAGTGCCCCTAGCAACTGTTGAGGTTTGAGGGCAAATTAAGGTGGTAATTACAGTAGGAGATGTTGACCTGTCCTCTGAAGCGAACAGCAGGAAACAAAAAACACGATGGTCGCAACTCCCAGATAAGCTGGTTTTTCTCCACACGGACACACACGTAACCGCAAACAACAAGCAGAGCGTCACCTTCTCTGCAGACACAGGAACACTTGGCGAACACTCGCGGTGATTAGGCCGCGCGGGAAATGGCCAGCGCAGCCAAGGAGCAGAGGGCGGCGGCGGTGCTGGACGAGGCTTCCGGGCAGTGCGGCTCTGGCGGCTGCCGCTCTGGCTCACGAGGAACTGTCTTGGATCTAGGAGCTTCTACCTGGCCCTCTACAAGCAGATGAGCTTCCTGGAGAAGCGCGGCTGTCCCCGCACGGCGCTGGAGTTCTGCAAGCTCATCCTGAGGTGGGTGCCTGCCTCTGGCGCCTGTGTGCTCGCGGCCTGGGCCCGTGGATGTCCACGCCGGCCCACTCTGCCCCTTGTCTCCCTTCGCCTCCCCCTCCCCCGCCACTCCCTGGGCCGCCTCCGGAAGCCTGGAGCCGGACGAGGACCCTCTGTGCATGCTGCTGCTCATCGACCACCTGGCCTTGCGAGCGCGCAACTACGACTACCTGATCCGCCTCTTCCAGGAGTGGGAGGTAGGCGTGCGTGTGCGCCGTGACGCGGGGCCAGATCCCCCCCCCTCCCACCCCGCTTTTCTCCGTCCAGGGTCTGTGCGCCCCAGGGCGGTTCCGCGAAGCAGTGGGGAGGCTCTGGCCACACCCCGCGTGCTCCTCCCTTTTTGTCTCCACTGCCGCCCGTTTCCCCTGCAGACGGGCTCTGCCTCCAGCCTGACGTCGAGGCTGAGACTGGGCACGAGACCTTCATAGTGATCTCGTGCGGAAGTGATGCTATTTTAGGAATTTGGGTTAAATAGAACATTAGTAAACGTTAACTTCACCTGTTTTCTCTTTAATTTGGCTGCTAGAGAACGAGTGTTCCTGTTGGGCATTGCTGTCCTGGGGACGTGTGAACCTGACCACCTTTAGGGGCGGGGGTGGCGGGCAGGGAATCGACAGCTTACCTCCTTGGTCTCCGAGCTGGAATCTTCTGTCACCGCGCGTTGGTGCGCGATCGAAAAATGACTACGTAGATCATTTGAATTGTGTCGCTTGGCTGCTTGGCCGAGGAGTCCCGCCTCTGGGGATCTGGTTTACAGAGGTTCCTGGAGCACCCCCATCCGCCACAACAGGGCTGAGGAAGAAAGTTTTTTTTTTTAATTTTTTTTTTTTTTCAACATTTATTTATTTTTGGGACAGAGAGAGACACAGCATGAACAGGGGAGGGGCAGAGAGAGAGGGGGACACAGATACGGAAACAGGCTCCAGGCTCTGAGCCATCAGCCCAGAGCCCGACGCGGGGCTCGAACTCCCGGACCGCGAGATCGTGACCTGGCTGAAGTCGGACGCCCAACCAACTGCGCCACCCAGGCGCCCCGGAAGAAAGTTTATATAACCGTGGAGACCATGGTCCCATTTTAGCGGAGGAAACGGCACGCCACGTGTTGTCTGTTCCCTACCCGTGTGGAGAAAGGCAAGGAGAGTGCTCGGCCATGAGAGCAGACTTGATCGGGTCCTGGCAGCAGGAGGGACGTTCTTCGTTGCCGCCCCGACTCACTCAGTTTTCCACTGTGACAGACAGAGCACAGGCTGGCTGCTTTCAGAGCCGAGCCCGTCACGAGGGCGGGCGTCTGGCGGTGACCCCACCTGACTCCGCTTCCCCCCAGGCCCCTCCTCTCATCCATCCCAGGCAGTTTTCTACCCTCCCAGGGCCTTTTGCTTGTTTTCTGCCCCGAGGAAGTCCCCAGACGTAACAAAATTCTCGTTCATGCCAAGTGACGGGATGCCAGCGCGACACTTGTGTTCATCGCGGGCGCATCCACTGACTCTGGAGCAGCTGTGGGTCTTGAGTCTTTTGTCTTTGCACAGTAGAGCTCCAGGTTTTGTGTCTCCGCCCCTTTCAGGCTCATCGAAACCTGTCTCAGCTCCCGAATTTTGCCTTCTCTGTGCCGTTGGCCTATTTTCTGCTGAGTCAGCAAGCAGACCTCCCTGAGCAGGAGCTCAGCTCTGCGAGGGAACAGGCCTCTCTCCTGATCCGACAGGCGCTCACCATGTTCCCTGGAGGTGGGTGCGGCGGGCCCCAGCGCGCACACTCCACTGACAGAAGGGCGTGTCTTCAGGGCTTTTGGACAAGGCGTAGTTACAGTTCAAAAGCAGAAAATGAGTCAGAAGCGACTTTGGCGTTCAGGTGTCTTGGGGCTTCAGGATAAGTTTCTGATATTGACTGAGAAAAACTTACTTCCTGAAGGTGTGGTATTTTCTTTTTTTTAAGTTTCTTTTTAAGAGAGAAAAAGAGACAGCACGAGCGGGGGAGGGGCAGAGAGAGAGGGAGACACAGAATCCAAAGCAGGCTCCAGGCTCTGAGCTGTCGGCACAGAGCCCGACGCGGGGCTCAAGCCCACAAACCGTGAGATCATGACCTGAGCCGAAGGTGGACGCTTGACCGACTGAACCACCCAGGCGCCACTGTGTGGTATTTTCTAGAGAGAGAAGTGAGCTGCTGGTTCTTCAACGTTTATTTATTTTTGGGACAGAGAGAGACAGAGCATGAATGGGGGAGGGGCAGAGAGAGAGGGAGACACAGAATCGGAAACAGGCTCCAGGCTCTGAGCCATCAGCCCAGAGCCTGACGCGGGGCTCGAACTCACGGACCGTGAGATCGTGACCTGGCTGAAGTCGGACGCTTAACCGACTGCGCCACCCAGGCGCCCCTGAGCTGCTGGTTCTTAGCAGAACGTGCAGGAGGGGCCCCGGCTTTCTGTTCTTGTCCTCAAATCCCATCTTTCACTGGGTTGAATAACTCGGAGACAGGGTTGTCCGGGATTGCTCAGACAACCTCCAGGCATCCTAGAGTAGTGGGCTGGTGTCTGTGTGGAGACAGAGCTGTGCGGTCTGTCAGGGTCCCGCTGGAGTGCAGTCCTCCTACCACGTGCATTTTCACAGAGGGCCGAGTCCCGGGGACGGGCCGTGGGGACTTAGGCACGCTGTCCCCCCAGCCCCCAGCTGGAGGGGCAGCCCAGGCTCTTGAGGTGACCCCTTAACCTCAGTGAGCCTGCTGCGTCCCAGGCCGGGAGAGGAGGTGACCAGGGTCCCCGCTCCTGGGGCTCACATCCTTGGGCGGGGAGAGTGGCAGGTAGTACCAGGTGCTGGGGAACACACAGAGAACACAAGCATGGTGAGGGTCTGAGGAGGCAGCCAGGGCAGGGCTGAGGCCCATGTTACTCGGGGCGCCCACTGGACAGTGTTCTCAAGCTCTGCCTGTGTGTCCAGGCCCCGCCCCGCTCCATCCGTGCTCACACGGGGCTGCCTGGCCAGGCCGTAGGACAACCGACCCTTCCCCATCAAGGTGCGTGAAGTTACCAGGCGAGGCCCTTCGTGGGCACCGGCTGTTTGTGTGGGATCGGGGCATGAGCCGCCTGTAAAGTCACTCGGAAGACAGGGTTCTCCAGGTGACCTCCTGTGGGGAGGCCACTGCTGCTCAGGGAGAGAGACAGGCTCTGCCCCAGGCCTGAACCCTGCAGGCCGGCCTCCCCACCAGCCTGCGGAGGGAGACTGTGATGTCAGTGGTTAGAACGCCTTGTGCGTGTGCCTGGGGGGCACGGGTGTAACCCCTCACATGCAGACCGGGCCACTGGGAGGCAGCAGGACGCACGACCCCCTCCAAGGTGGCAGAGGCTGGTGTGGGTAGACTGGCCTCACCCTGGTGTCACCGTGCCCATGGGGGCCCTGCTTTCTCTGCAGCCCTCCTCCCTTTGCTCGAGTACTGCTGCGTGCGGCCAGACGCCGCTGTCGCCACTCACAGCTTTTTCGGACCGGACGCTGAGATAAGGTAAAGACCGACGGGCCCTGGGAGGACAGTGCCCACCTGTGTGTGAGTCGTGGGGACGCTCCTGGGGGCAGACCCTGGGAGTCTGGCTGTCACTGCTCTCTCCCCGCTACTGGGAGGGGCCTGGCAGGTGCTCTCTGCTCGAGACTCCGGCGGCTGGACTGTTGTCCCACTTGGGTGGCCGGGTCCCGGGTCCAGGCGGGGCATCGCCTCAAGGGTCAGGCACAGAGCCGGCCGGTGCGTGAGCAGCCTGCGGCCTAGAGCACAAGCCTTCCTGGTGAGGAGTGAGCAGGGCACGGGGCCCACTGTGCCCACAGCTGCTGGGTGGGCTTAGTATCATTACGCTTGTTAGCGTGGTTCATGCGTCTGCATGGCACGTGCGACGTTTTCCAAATTTCTCATTAGAAAACGACAGAAAAACGTGCAGTAAGGGAGCCAGCCACCCTCAGACCCTGTTTGTAAACCACAGCGGTTCTTGCGGCGTCTGTGCGTGCATGTGCATACTCTTTTTCTATCTTATGTTGCTGCTAAAAAACTCATACTTTTTTATTTATTTTTTTTTTAAATATATTTAAAAGTAAATATTTTGAGAGAGTGAGAGACAGAATCTGAAGCAGGCTCCAGGTTCTGAGCTGTCAGCACACCGAGTGTGACGTGGGGCTCGAACCCACAAACTGTGAGATCACGACCTGAGCCGAAGTCGGACATTCAACCGACTGAGCCACTCAGGCTCCCCAAAGAACTTGTGCTTCTTAAAAAACACATACCCTGGATAAAAGTAACCGCTGTGTGTGCCCCCGCCCCACTCCGGGTGATTGCCTACCCCGGTCGGCAGCCCCTCCGGGCGGTCTCCTGTCACCCCCGGCTGCTGGACGGGGCCGGACGCTGCCCATAGGCGCCGGCGGGTGCACGCAGGCCTCGCCCTGGTGGAGTCTGCTCACGGGCTCCGCTCTCCCGCAGCCAGCCCCCTGCCCTGAGCCAGCTGGTGAGCCTGTACCTCGGAAGGTCGCACTTCCTCTGGAAGGAGCCGGCCACCATGAGCTGGCTGGAGGAGAACGTCCGCGAGGTTCTGCGGGCGGTGGACTCCGGGGACCCTGCGGTGGAAGCATGTGAGAGCAGGTGGGCTTGGGGCCAGGGGTGACAGGGCGGCAGGTGGCCTCGGGATCCTGCTAGGACGAGGCCCACCTGCTCGGGTGCTGCCATCACACACGGGGCAGCAGGGCCGGGGCGGGCTCCATTCCACGTGCTGCCGCTTTACTCCCGGCCCTAGGCGGAAGGTGCTGTACCAGCGTGCGCCCAGAAACATCCACCGCCACGTGGTCCTGTCTGAGGTCAAGGAAGCCGTTGCCGCCCTCCCCCCGGTAAGGCAGAGGGGCTGGGGGTGGGAGCTTTGTCACATGCCGGGCCCTTCCCCTCACAGCCAGGGATTTGAGAGGTGGAGCTGTGACCTCACAGGGCTCAGAGCAGTGACCCAGCCATTCGGGGCCCTGGAGCCTGCGTCCCGTAGCGCTAAAGTGGGGCTCCTGGCACAAGTGACCATATGATTCTGTCCCTTCCCTACGGCACACACACTTTTGCCCACGGGTGTCCTCTGTAGCCCTCTGAGCGGGCAGAGTGGGTGTCCCCGTGTTAGAAAGGCTCTCCCTGCCCGTTCACCCGGTGGCTTAGGACGGGACGCATAGCCTCGCGGCCGGGGACCGTTTCTGTCTGACCGACGGACTCTTAGCAGAGAGGCCGGTCCGGGCTGGAATTGGCTGAGAGTCTGCGGAGGGGAAGGCAGGGGCTCACGGCAGGTCTGCTTCCCTTTGAAGGATGTGACCACGCAGTCTGTGATGGGCTTTGACCCCCTGCCTCCTTTGGACACCATCTACTCCTACGTCAGGCCAGAGAGGTACCTCTCCGCCTCCCGCTTTGCTCCTTTGCTCTCGTACAGCTCTGAGGTCAGTGCTTTAGGGCTCACTGCCTCCCGCAGACACAGGCCCGCAGAGGACGGTGCGGTCTGGGGTCGCGGGTCAGCTCTGCCAGGCGTGTGCTTCCACTCCCTTGTCGACAGCAGGCGCGTTTTTGGGTCAGCTTCTAGAGCAGGCGTTGGAGGTAACGGTGGGAAGCAAGAGTAAGGCATTCCCTGTGTCCTCATGGAGTGTTCACAGGGCAGTGGGGACACACGTTCGTTACGGGATCGAGGCTTAAATGTGGAGTCAAAACTGCAGTGAGAAACTTCGGGTGCACATGACTCTCCGAGAAGGCCGCGGTCACTGCTGTGTGAAGGAATAATAGACCTTCGACCAGTAAAGGGGGAGGGAATGTCGCTGGTACATGAGAAGAGTCGGCGCGTGCAAAGGCCCTGTGCAAGGAGCACGGCACAGGGCACGTTCCCAGAAGTAAAGAAGACCCACACAGCCAAGCCAGGAGGGCTGCGGTGAGAGCACAGCGGAGCCCAAGTCTGCAGTGGATTTGTGGACAGTGGTTAGCCTTGAATCGTGCACTAGCTTCTTTTTCCTCTCCTCTAGTCTTTAAAGCTGAGTGATTGACTTACCAAGAGCCTTGAGCACAGTCTCGTAGATGTGGAAGTCACAGACAGATTTGCCCATTTCGGGAAAGCGTGTGGTTTCCAGATCTCAGTAGAGCACCTTATGTAGGATGAAGGATTTTTTTTTTTTTTAATGTTTAATTTTGAGAGAGGGAGAGAGAGAGAGAGAGAGAGAGTGCAAGCAGGGGAGGGGCAGAGAGAGAGGGAGACACAGAGTCCAAAGCAGGCTCCAGGCTCCGAGCCGTCAGCAAAGAGCCCGACGTGGGGCTCGAACTCACGGACCGTGAGATCATGACCTGAGCCGAAGTCAGACGCTGAACCGACTGAGCCGCCCAGGTGCCCCTGAAGCACTTTTTCTTGACTGAATTGTGCTATAACAGTTAGACTACGTGCTTCTAGGGAAATAGCTCCCGGTTGAATTTATAAGTAGAGTAGGACGACAGTCAGGAATTTGTGACACTGGAAGGTTCAGAAAGAAAGCGGACCGGCTGGACACTGTCGCCCCGACCTGAGGAGTGGCCGAAGGGCTGTGCCCAGCAGAGGCTGCCGGTCCTTAAAAGTCCAGCTGGAGCTGCTTACAGCGTGGCGTCTTCTCAGGGGGGCACTCTCCAGCACACCCTGGCACCTTCCCTTGATGTGACCGACCCCTTTGCACCCCTGCACAGCTCTCCTCAAGAGTGACCCTCCTCCCTGCTCGGCTCAACCAGCCGGGTCCCGAAGGGCCCACCGCCTCTGGACGCCATTCCCCGGGAGGCCTAAGCAGCCCTCACCGGTACCTCTGGGCGCCCACTGCCCACCCAGAGCTGAGCAGGAGTCCGGGTGGTCCAACCCCGTGTCCCAGCTGGGGCTCGGGCCGCCTTCCTGTCCCTCCCCGCCCTCGGGGGCGCTTGCTGACCTTCCTTCCTCCTCTTCCAGGCTGAGTCCTGTCAGCCACGGAAACACAATCGCCCTCTTCTTCCGGTCGCTGCTGCCCAACTACACCATGGAGGTACGTGGGCACGTGTCGGCCGGGCGGGTTCAGGCAGGGCCACTGATTGTGCACGGGTAGAGAGCCTTGCTGGAGCCAGCGGCCGGCCTGCTCGGGAGGCTGGGACGTGCCCGCCTGACGATAACCACCACCTCGGCCCCTCCACCGGACGCGGCTCCCTGACCCCGTGCTGGGGCCTGGTCTTGTTAGACACGCGCGTTTGGGTCTGGGGGCTTCCTCTTCTCGACAGGGTCCTGGGCAGGCCGGGTTGGGAGCGCTGGGCCTCAGGGCCCAGGACAACCCCTGCTCAGACGAGTCTCCTTGCCGCAGGGGGAGAGGCTGGAGGCTGGAGGGGCTGGGGGTCTGAACCACAACCAAGGCTTGAACAGGCTGATGCTGGCCGTGCGAGACATGATGGCCAACTTTCACTTCCACGACGTGGAGGCGGCTCGTGAGGACAACCCCGAGGGGGACGGGGAGTGGGACTAAGCCCGCGTAGATGCCGCACCCCGACGCTGTACAATTATGTTCCCGATTGCTGTTCCGGTCGGAATTGGCCGGTTCCCTGGAGTAGAAATGCTGATGTGTTGTCCGCCTTCCTCCTTTGTGTCTCCTATAAATGTGAGTGGGTTACGCTGTGTGTGGCCTGGGCTCTTCTTTTCCGGGGCTGGGGTCAGTGCCCAGTGTGAGGCAGGTGGGTCCTGGATCCGCACAGCCCCCGAGGTTTCCCAGGAGAGAACATGACCCACGGTCACACACAGCCACGCCCAGGCTCCGTGTGAGCTCTCTCCGTTGCCACCCTGCCCCTCCACGATTTGGGGCACAGAGCAGAGACGAGGTCCCACAGGCTTCAGTGCAGCGTCCCTGCTGAGAACGCCCCAGTGTTTGACCCAACCCCCCCCCCCCATCCCTCCCCCGGGAACGTGGAACAGGCTGGCTGGGAGCCGTAGGGGCTGACACAGGAGTCCTTGGGCTGGGCTCCACAGGTGCGGAATCTGCTCACGCTGACAGAGTGGTTTTATTAGGACACTTCAGGGCAGCCCCGAGCTGGAGGGAGGCTGAGATGCAGGCTTTGGAAAGGCTGTTCTGGCCGCTCTGGAGAACGTCATGGCGGAGACTAGGGGGCATTTGATTAGGGAGTGAGCACGGCATGGGGGAGGGCTCATCACTGGGGCGAGTCCTGGCCCTGGCCCGCCTGACAGCTTGCTACCAAACAGGGCTGCCTCTGACTCAGGAGCCTGACTGGCTGTGGAAGGGCCAAGGGCACTGAGCTGGGTGCTCTTGGCTGCTGGGTGCCCTCCCAGCCCTGATCCCCACCCTTGTAGGCAGCAGACTAGGCGGGTGGGCGGGGTACTGCTGGTGTGCTCTGGGTGGGCCAGGATCGGTGTCTTCTGAGCCCTGGTCCGGAGGCCTGCTTCCTAGGAAGTCCCTCTTCCTAGGAAGTGTTCTTCCTGGCCTCACTGTGCAGTCACCTGTTGGGGACATCCGTGAGGTTATCCTGTCAGGAGTTCCCAGCATCTGTGGGTGAACAGAAGCCTCTGCTTTGAACACCCCTGGCCAGGGCATGTGTCCCACAGATGTGTTGGTGTCTTCATTCCTTGTCCCCATAACCGGATTCGGTAGGTGGGATTGAGTGTGAGATCATCCCAGACTGTCCTGGACGCACAGGTGTCCTGTTAGGGTGTCCTGCGGTAAGCTTCAGCCTATAGGACAAGAGTCTACTGGGTTCCTCCACGAAGGGGTTTGTTCTCTGAAAATGACAGGCAAGCAAGGAAAACTTGGCACCCTGCCTCTTCCAGCCTTAAATACATCCAGATGGGGAGGTGATGTCCAGAGCTGCAGCAGCCATTTTGCAACCAGGAGTCGGTGACCTCCAAAATGAAGAGCCAGTGTCCTAGGGGTAGTGAAGCAGAGAGAGGCTGGCCCCAGCCCGTGATGAAACTGCTCACCTCTGGGCCTACTGTCCTGAGAGACTAACAGCTCATCAGTGCTCAGCCAGGCTGGTTGGGTTTAGGTTATTACTTGCAGTTCTTTGTTTCTATTGGAGACAAGAAGACAGCCAGGTCTCACGTCTGAACATCCGCTCTAAGACTCGACCTGCCACCCCGTGTCCAGGTGAGCGTGAATCGGCTCCTCCCGGGGCTGATATGTTGTGCCCTCTCCCACCAAGCCAGACCCTACCTCAGGGTCTCTGGCGCGGACACTGCAGGGTGGGCGCAGAAGCCATTCCCCTCCCTGAGTTCAAAGAACCCACTGTGACCCAGCCCTGAGCCAGGCCTTCCCGAGATCCTTCCCCCACCCCCACCCACCCCCCCGCCGTGTCCAGAGTCAGGGGGACCGGGCCGCACGCCCCACATGTCTGCTCATGCGGCCGTGTCCCCTGGCTGGCCCTCGGGGGGTAACCTCTGTGAAGGAAGCAGGGCCTGGGCCCGGTGGTCAGTGACCCCTACCTCCTGCTGTGGCCACGGCTAGGCACAGGTATCCCACCGGACTTTGCACCCCAGCCCCCACACGGAGCTCCTTGACCCATCGAATGCTCGCATGTTGTCGGCCTGCGTGCGCCTGGCACTGCGCTCGGTGCTGGGGACACGACGACTGAGGGGTTCCTGCCCTTAACAGCCTCCTCACGTGTGGGTCAGGCACGTTGTCTCATGTTGACACGTGCTCTGAGGGGACAGTTGTGTCCACCACCTGTCCCCTGGCCGTCCCTCAGTTTCCCTTAGGGGCACTGGAGGTCGGAGTTGCTATAAGAGGCCTTGGGGATTATCTGTGATTTCCTTTAGACCCTTCCCCTCACAACCATAACTAATCACAACGCTGACTGTCTCCCTCCCGTGAAGTCCTCAACAGGCACATCAGAACCAGATGGGGAGTCTCGAGGCCTCACCAGGAAGAAGACTGGTTGTCCGCCAGAGGCTGTCCAGTTCTCAGGCCCTTTGAAGTCTCAGGCCGGGGGTGGGTGGGGGTGGGGAGGGCGCGTCCATCTCAAAGGCCTCATTTGTGGAGCTGGAAATACTAACAGCCCTGAAGTGTGACGGCACAGAGGCGGGGGACAAGGCTGCTCCCACGACAGACTCTTGGTCGGTGCCCCCACATGTGGAGGGTGGTCAAGAAGCTGGTCCCTGGTGATGGACAGCCACAGTGTGAGTCCTGGGACCACCCCCACTGGCCGTGGCACCACCCTGTGGTCCTGGGAGCCTTTGCTCCCTTTGGAGTTCTCCATCAGGCGGAGAGAGTGGGAGGTGGAGTCCACAGAAGGCATAAAGCTGGGCCGGGCCGGGGGGGGGGGGGGGGGGGGGGGTTGGTGTGTTCCATCATGTGCCTGGTTCCTGGGGGGTTTGGGCTTTTTGTCTTCTATGGGGGGGGGGGGCAGTGCTCGTGCCAGAAACGGACCCGTGCGTTGCTAGGCGTTGCCCCGCGGGAGCCCTTCCCTGTGTCCACCAGAAGATGGGACAGGAACGCCTGGCGGGTCTGGGGAGACATCCAGGGTGCTCTGTACGCCAAGGACCGCTGCTCGCACCCGCACGGGTGTCTGAGCGCGAAGCAGAGGAAAGCACACGCAGAATTCACTGATGGTCATGGGGTGGCTCCCAGGGCAGGGGGGATGCCCCAAGGGTTCTGGTGCAGTTCATGTTTGATGGCTTGATCTGGGTACTGCTTTCCTGGCTGTGTGGAGGTTGGGGCACCCACTCACCTGCACTTTTTATGATTTGTGTACTTCTTACGTATGAGGTACTTCAATAAAGAGCACAAACCAAAGGGGGTAAAGGAGCTTTGTGAGTTGTGTGATGAGTAATACAAGCGGGTACTGACGTGTGGTCACACGTGTGGGCCCTGCCATCAGAGGCCACCTGGCTTCAACGGGAATGTCACAGATACGCTCCAAACACCGAGACCTCCCTCCCGGTCCCCTCCTGGCCCCACCACCACCACAGAACGAGTCACTCCCCTTTCTCGCTCCGGATTTTCTCTGCCTGTCAACCAACAGTTCGATTCCCCCGCCCACCCTCGCCCTTTAGAGGAGAGATGGCAGTCTTCGGTGAGAAAGCGCTGGGAGCATTCTGGGGCGAGGTGCCCGCAGGCTGCGCGGTGGCTTGGGCAGCGCACCACGTGGTCGTGGTCGCAGACTGAGGTCTGCCCTTGAAGTGGTTTCTTCCGCAGAGGAAATGGGGGCTTGCCCCTCCCCCAGTGGAGGATGAGGCAAAGCAAAAGGCTGTTGTGACCAGGATGCCCTGCAGCAGGTCTCAGTGAAGGGGGTGGGGTTCTTGGGGGCAGGGGCTACCCTTCGCATTTAACAGGGGGGTGTTGCAGGCCGGGGGTGGTCAACAGCCAATGGCTGTTCCCAAGGCAGAGTGGTATCAGGTGGGTGTCCGGGATCAGAGATGGCTCCAGGAAGGAGGTGGTGTTTGCAGCGGGCCTGGAGGAGGGTTAGAAGTCTTGGGGTAGATTTAGAGGAGAACCCCCACACACACACCCGTCCCCGTGCCACACCCAAACAGATGCCGGGAGCAGAGCCAGGCTGGGAGTGATGGTGGAACACAGGTGACGGGAGATCCCCAGCCGAGCCCTGAAGGGGCCCTTGAAGGTCCAGGGCCCTTGGAGTGAGGACGGCCCTGGATGCCATTTGTGTTGCCTGGCAGCAGGCCGGGGTACCATGGGTGCTCTCTGATGGTGCGTCCAGGGTGCACGCCCATCATGTGGCCGCCCTCAGGAGGAGGGGCTCCGGGGACTTGGAAGAACCGGAGAAAGGCTTCATTCTTTCTGGGACCTCAGCCCACCCCGGGCCTGGGGAAGCAGGAGGCCTGGCCGGCCACGAGGCAGCAAGAGGCATAGAAAAACGTATGTCCAGACCCGAGCCACCGCACCTCCACGGAAGAGGTGGGGAGGTGGGCCGAGGGTCCAGAGAGACTAGAGGTTGGTACAAGGGAGCTTGGGGTCCTGGCCGAGAAGTGACCGCTCTGGTGGGAGGCTGGGGTCTTTCCAGCTGCATTGTGCCTGAGCTGACATTTGTCCGGACGGGGAGACGGTGACTGCGAGGGCGGCCCCCGGGGGGACCGATGAAGCCTGCTGGAAGCACCACTGCTGAGCAGGACGCCGCAGAGTGAGGCCCCGTTCCTGTTCCCTGGCGGGACTATGTCCGTGCAGGGCCCCCAGAGGAGGCTGCTGGGCTCCGTCAACTCCACCTCCCCAGCCGCCCCGCGCCTCGGGCTGGCCGCCAACCAGACAGGGCCCCGGTGCCTGGAGGTGTCCGTTCCCGACGGACTCTTTCTCAGCCTGGGGCTGGTGAGCATGGTGGAGAACGTGCTGGTGGTGGCCGCCATTGCCAAGAACCGCAACCTGCACTCGCCCATGTATTACTTCATCTGTTGCCTGGCCGTGTCCGACCTGCTGGTGAGCGTGAGCAGTGTGCTGGAGACGGCCGTCATGCTGCTGCTGGAGGCAGGCACCCTGGCCGGCCGGGCCGCCGTGGTGCAGCAGCTGGACAACATCATTGACGTGCTGGTCTGTGGCGCCATGGTGTCGAGCCTCTGCTTCCTGGGCGCCATCGCCGTGGACCGCTACATTTCCATCTTCTACGCGCTGCGGTACCACAGCATCGTCACGCTGCCCCGGGCGTGGCGGGCTATCTCAGCTATCTGGGTGGCTAGCGTCCTCTCCAGCACGCTCTTCATCGCCTACTACGATCACACGGCCGTCCTGCTCTGTCTCGTCAGCTTCTTTGTAGCCATGCTGGTGCTCATGGCCGTGCTGTACGTCCACATGCTCGCCCGGGCGTGCCAGCACGCCCGGGGCATCGCCCGGCTCCATAAGCGTCAGCGCCCCGTCCACCAGGGCTTGGGCCTCAAGGGCGCGGCCACGCTCACCATCCTGCTGGGCATTTTCTTTCTCTGCTGGGGCCCCTTCTTCCTGCACCTCTCGCTTATGGTCCTCTGCCCTCGACACCCCATCTGTGGCTGCGTCTTCAAGAACTTCAACCTCTTCCTCACCCTCATCATCTGCAACTCCATCGTCGACCCCCTCATCTACGCCTTCCGCAGCCAGGAGCTCCGGAAGACGCTCCAAGAGGTGCTGCTGTGCTCATGGTGAGGCTGCGGGCTCGGGGCCAGGGTGCCGGGCAGAGGGAGGTGGGGATATCCTATGGCCTGATTCCTGTGCGACAGGGGCAGGCACTTGCCAAAGGGGACGGATGAGCCGATCTCTGGCGGTGCGGAGGCATGGACCCTCTGGGGCCCGAGAAGGGAGAGAGCACAGACCTCCAGGAGTTGCTGTGGAGACTGGAGGCTGGGGAGATGGCGGGGCCGCAGGCACTAGAGGTGGGTCCTGGGCCCCTGGACGGGGACCCTGCCCACCCCTGGAGCGCTCCACCTCCAGCCAGGCACCAGGCGAGGACACCCACCTTTGCTGCCAAGTCTATGGATCTGTGCCCCTTGGCCTGTCGGGATGCGAAGTCTCCGTGTGGGCCGAATGACAAGCGCTGCTCCCCGGGAGGGCCTCTGGAAAAGGGACTTTGTGACCAGCAGGACCTGGCTTCGCAGGCCTGCTTCAGGAAGAAGTGAGCTGCTGTTTCAGGCAGAGGGACCGTGTCTGCACGGGCTCCGGCGGAGGGCAGGGCTGATCCAAGGCTCAGCGGTGACCAGAGAGCATGGGGGCTGGGGGTGGCTATCTGTGTGCACCCCACGTATCTGGCAGACGGCGCCGGCCAGTGCCTACTCAGGCCAAGGCGGGGGTTGTCGGCCTGAAGCAGTGAGCCAGTGTCAGCCCAGGGTCTCAGGGCTGGGAAGTGGCCTGGTAATAAATGCTGTGCTCAATGCATCGCCTCCACCGCCCGTCTTGCCTCTTTCTGGAAATTGCTTGAAGCCAGAGGGAGGAGGAAGGGGGAGGGGCAGGGGTGGGGTTGAGGGTGATGAACAGGGTGAAGTGAGTCCCAGAAACCAGCCAGAAACCGTGGCTGGCCTGCCCAGGTGAAGAAGCCACAGCCCTGAGTGACTCAGTCAGCTAAGCATCCCACTCCTGATTTCGGCACAGGTCACGATCTCACCCTTCATGGGACGCAGCCCTGCACGGGGCTCCGCGCTGACAGCACAGCGCCTGCTTGGGATTCTTCCTCCCTCTCTCTCCACCCCTCCCCTGCTCATTCCCTCTCTCTCTCTCTCTCTCTCTCTCTCTCAAAATAAATAAATATGTTTAAAAAAAAAGGCATAAACATAAGAGACTCTTAAATATGGAGAACAAACAGTTACGGGAGGGGTTGTGGGGGGGGGGATGGGCTAAATGGGGAAGGGGCACTAAGGAATGTACTCCTGAAATCATTGTTGCACTATATGCTAACTAACTTGGATATAAATTAAAAAAAAAATAAAAAGAAAGAAAGAAGAAAAAAGCCATAGCCCCAAAGGACCCAGAGTGCCTGAAGCCCGGCCCAGGGGGAGAGTGTGGTGGTGGGGGGGGGGGGGGGCACTCACACCTGCTCTGAGCCCGTGTCCGGTTTTCTCTTCATGGCGCAAACCCCCAGCTCAGAGCAACCAGAGTAAAGAGACAGCAGGAGCAGCAGCCGCACCACCCCAGACACCTCCATGGTGACACGACTCGGCACTGTCCAGGCTGCAGCCAAAGCTGGACCCCCGTGACGCATCTGTGACCTCAGCCCGAGCACATCCCTCTCTCGGCCCAGTCATGGCACCCCTCCTCCGTGTCTGCTCTGAACAACATGGAGGGGCCCACAGTGTAGAGTGGGCTGGGGCTGGGGTCTGCTCTCCCCCCAGCACTGCCCTTCTGGAAGGGGGGTTAGGACTCAGCCAGCTCTGGGAAGTGTTTGAGGCAAGGCCTCCCCGAATGGAGTAAGTCTGTCCAAGGCCTGTCCAAGTCCACACCCCAAGGGAGTGGACATCTGGGGTGAACCATGCTGCCTGGTGCCAGAAAGCCTTGGGTCCCCCCTCTGTTGCGATCCTGCGTTTCTCACTGAAGAGCCCACCTGGTTTGCTCCACACATACTGAGCGCACAGACGACCCCCTCCTCATACAGGTTCGGCGGAGGCCAAAGTGACGGTACCAGCCAGTTTGAAGGCAGGTCTAGTAACGCTGAGGGCTCCTGCAGCCCCCGGCCAGCCGCCCCGCAGCGCTGCCCCAGCCAGTCCCCACCCATGCTGGCAGCTTCAGCCCAGACTGCTGGCCTCAAGGCCAGGAGCTGGTTCCCGGCAGGGCCAGCCTTTGCTGGGAGACAGGATGGTGAGTCAGCTTTGAACCTGGCACCAGAGCCCTCTGGGGATGGAGGGAGAGCTGGCCTGGCCTGATGCCATCACTCAGGGAGGCAGGGCATGTGGGTAATGGGTCCTGGCCAGCAGGATGCTGCAAAGCTTCTTCCTTCGCTCAGACGGGGAGGTGCAGCCAGCTCCGGGGAAGAGCCAAACGCTCACCAACGACCCCCTGAACAGGGTGGGGGGGGGGGGAGGCAGGGAGGGGCCCCAGGCAGCCAGAAGCCAAGGCTCACCAACGACCCCCTGAACAGGGGGTGTGGTGGTGGAGGGGGGAGGCAGGGAGGGGCCCCAGACACCCAGAAGCCAACCACAGAAAGCCACATCGTGGACATGTTGTGGGGGAGGGGTGTCTCTGGAGAACAAAAGACCCATTTCTGGACTAGCCAAACTGGAGAGCTTCAGGAGGGAAAGAGGGGCTTGTGCACAGCCACACCCAGGCAACACACAGGCGCACCGCCGGCTGCTTGTGGAACCTCCGGGCACTGTGACTGAGGCCCTGGAAGATTTTCTTACTGAAACATCAGAAGGACCTTATTATAAGGTGGTTTCAGTACGATGTCTGACCCCAGGGGAACATCGAGCCAGTGGCATATGTACGTCAGCACAACGTCCGCACGGCTCGTCTGCTTCTTTCTCTCCCTTCTTTTCTGACCAGGGGACCCCCTCCCAGTTTTTCCCCCAAGAGCCCCACCCCCTCTGCCTTAGGCACACACCATCTCACCACATAGACCCCACCCCCCCACACCCCGTTGTGCTGGCCTCACTTGGACCAAGGGTCTAGGGGTACAAGTGAAATCAGGAGGTGAAGCAGACAGAACCCACTGCCCACCACCCCCCACCCTGCCAGTCCCTGGACTGGCTTGTGTCCTTATGACCATTCCCGACACCGGTATTCACTGAGCAGCGGACACATGGCAGGCGCTGTGACATGTGCAAGGTCCGTCTGGAATGGCGTGGCAGGCCCCTGGGGGAGGAGGAGGCAGGATCGCAACCCTCACTGCAGAAGCTGCCACCCTCTCCCACCGCCCTTCTGACTCGGCGTTTCTGAGCCCTGCCCCACGCTCTCTTCTGGAGGGTTCGGTGACTGCTGCAGCCTTTCCCCGCGTCCCCCACCCCTAAGGGATCCGGCAAAGCTCAGAGTACCTTGTTTGTCCCTTCATGCCACAAGACAGGGAGCTGAGAGGCGTCCATCTCGGTCTTTTGGGGTGGGAACGTGGGGGTGGTCCCTGAACGGGTGTGGGGGAGAAAGGCTGTCCTTGCAAAGCCTCAGGGTGGGGCTGCCGCTGCGCTGGGACCGGGGAGGGCGGCCTAGGCGGCGTCCGAGAGCCGAGAGGGGCCTCTATTGTCCTCCCCGGAGCCCTCCAGCCCCTCCTTTCAGTGTGCGGCCCACCCCACCCCCCGCCCCCCGCGGGCCCCCAGACCCCGGCGGCGGCGGGAGGAGGCGCCGCAGCGCGCGGCCGAGTGGGGATGCGCGGTGCTGATGGTGCAGGCCGGTGCCGCATTCTGCGGCGGCGCCCTCCGATTGGCCGCGCCCGGTGACGCCAGGCCGGGCGCGGCGGGCGGGGCCCGGCCTATAAGAGCGGGCGGCGGGGACGCCCGAGCCTCCGCAGCCAGCCCCGGCCTGTACGCGCGTGTCCCGCAGCCGCCCGCCGCCCGCACCGAGCATGAGGGAGATCGTGCACATCCAGGCCGGCCAGTGCGGCAACCAGATCGGGGCCAAGGTGAGGAGGCGCGCCGCCGCACCCCCGCCCCGCTCCGGGCCCCGAGACCCGCGCGCCCCCCGCACCCCCACCCCGCGCCGGGCCCCGGAGGGAGGGAAGCAGGGAGGCGCCCGGGCCCCGCGAGCCGCACCCCGCGTCGCACTCGCCCCTGCGAAGCCGAGAGAGAACAAAGGGACGAGCCGGGCCCCGCGGCGGGCGGGCGACCGGGGCATCGGGATCCCCGCCCTGCCACCTGCACGCCGTGTGTCCTCTGTCCCTGCCCGGGCACCTCTGGCCTGCCGGAGCACGGCTCGAGTCAGCGGCTGCGGCTGCGGGGACTGTCTGGGCGTGGCCCTCTTCTCCGGGGTCCCTACGCAGCCTTGAGCCTGATGGATGGGTGGGCAGGTTTGGGTGGGGCGTCACCCTTCAAAGCCGTAACGATTCTGTCGGCCGTGCTCCCACTCCGCCCGCCCGCCCCCCCCCAACCCCCCAGCAACAGGATGTCCTCCCAGCGGCCAGGCCACCCCCGTGTCCCTAACCTCCCTCTTACAGCCCTGGGCTTCCTGACCCCACCCTGTTCCTTTGTTGGGGGGAAGGGTTGGGCACAAAGTCGGGGTGACCTTGGTCCGGGCCGGGACTCTCCTTCGGCTCAGCCCAGCCTGCTCAGAGCACCCGGTGGAGCTGGGTGGGCAGTACCCACCCCGGGACCGCGGAGTCTGGGGGTAGGACGCGGGAACAAAGCCGGGCTCCCGGGATGGACAGCTGCATCATCGCCCCGCGCTTCCCCTCCACTGTTGTTAGCCCACCTCACAGATGTTGGGACTGAGGGGAAGAAGAGCTCCTATATTCCCCGCTGGAACCCAGGAGACAGGTGTCACATCCTGGAGATTGTCCCTTGCCCAAGGTCACACAGCAAGTGCGAGACAGAGCCACGCTCTGCAGACGGCCAGCCTAGGGCTCAGGCTGGGTGGGTGGGGCCTGCTGCCCACTGGGGCACCCCTCAGAACAAAACGGGGCCGCAGGAGTGGCTTTGTCAGGACCAAGGCCAGGGACGCGGGGTGGGAACGGTGGAGGGCGGGTTTCCCGAAGGAGGCTGTGGGAGGAGACAGGTCTTGGAGGGGAAGGGGCCTAGGAAAAGGTTCCTCTGGAGGCTGTTGCCATGGAAACCAGGCAAGAACAAAAAGCTAATTACGACAGGGCTGGGGCAGCCTCGTGGCTGACATGTAAATTGCAACTTCTCTAGGGTGGAGGCGACTTGGATGGGGTGGAGGGGTGGAACCAGGGAGACTCCCTAATCACCCAAGGAGACAGCTGTGTCTGCCCCAGGAAGGGGACTGCGGGAGGGGGAGGCCCGGGGGATGATGGCCTCAAATCAAATCAGGGCTCCTGGGGCAGTCACTGACAGCTGCCCTGGCCAGGTGGGAGGGGCGGAGGGCTCACTAATGTGGTCACAGGGGCCAGGCCTGCCCTGAACATCTGCTTCGGGGGGGGGGGGGTGTCAAGGGTCACTGGGGGGAGGGAGGGCAGTCCCGAGTCCTGCCTGAGCCTGGGTGTGTAGCGAGTCCAGTTATGCACCCCTCCCTTCTGTGACCGGGACAGACATGTACCAGGCAAAGGCAAGTCCACGCCAGAGGTATTGCTGAGGTGGGGGGACGGCCAGGAGGGCAGGGGTGGGAGGAAGAAAGGCAGAGGCAGTAGCCTGAGTGCCAGACAGTGTCCTCCGGGGAGATTTTTTTTCTGCTTCTTAGAGATTGCTCATTACTTTTTATTCCTTTTGGGTTGATTTTCTTACTGTATGTTGTTTTAAACATTAATATCTGATCCTTTCTAACAGTTCAAACCAGGGAGAGATGGGGTTTGCAGGGAGGGGGATTGCTTCTCCCTTTCCCACCGCTGCCTTTCTTTGGTGACCAGTGGCAGCTGTCAAGCCCTTTCCTTCTGGCCTCCTTGTCTCGGAAAGTATTCAAAGCCCCCTGGGCTAGGCCCCATGTACGGGCTTAGTGGATGCTGCCATCTGCCCTGTGGACAGGCAGTGCACTGGCCATTTCAGCCTCCTAATCCCATACTAGTTTGGGGGTTTGGGGCTCCCTGGTGAGGGGAGAGAGCAAACTTTTCCTTTCCATCACGATCAGCAGGCTTGCAGGTCCTTGGGTGGTGCTTGACTCAGCTTGGGTCCCTGCTCCAGGGAGGGGCCTGGCTGTGGGGGATCTAGGGCAGTCAGGGAGACTGGGGCCAGGAGAGAACACATCTGTCCTGAGGGTGAGCTTGGCGCATTACTGACTCATGACAATGGTCGCTGCGTATTGAGCGCTGTGCCAGGTGCTCTAGGCGCACCACCTCGCAGGTATGTGGTGAGATGGGGTACCGCTCTCCTCCCAAGGGTCGCTCCAGGAAGTTGAGGCACCCGCCCAGGGGGGACACGGCGGGAGTTTTGAGTTTAGGTCTGCAAGGATATATCGGGATGCCCCCCCCCCCCCCACCGCGTCCATTCAACAGGCGGATGAATCTGGGGCCTCGCCCTCCTCCCCTGGGGTGCAGGGCCGGCCAGGAGCCTTTGTCTGCACCCCCTTCTCTCGGCCGCTGGGCGGAGCCTGGGAGGGGCGGACCCGGACCCTGGCCCTGACGGCCAGTGGGGGGAGGGATTTCCGGTTTCCTCGCACCCGCCTCCTCTCCCAGCGCCTCCTAAATGGGTCAGGGCAACGCTCTCTGTGCTCGAAGCGGGGAAAGACATCGAGGACCTAAAAGGGTTTAACGCCCCTGAATCGGCTAGCCCTCCCTCTGGCGGAGCTGCTGCACCCCACTTGCCTGGGGCTCCTGTGCCCGCCCAGACACTTGGCCGGCCCCTGGGCGCGGACGCGGCAACGGATCAGCACCACGGACAGCGCCGCGGGGGCGGAGGTGGGGGGTGGTGACGGTGTCTTGAGGTAGGAAATGCCGCCTGGACCCTGGGGTCCACACACCATCTGGCAGTCTTCTCAACTGTAGTGATGGTCGTAATTTTTTACTTAATTTACAAAATTATGTTTCATTTTATATTACATATTTTACTAACAAGATACTTATTTTTCTTAAGATTTTTCAGAAGTTCATTTTTTTGAGGGAGAGGGCACGCTCCAGCAGGGTAGGAGCAGCGAGAGAGGGAGAGAGAATCCCAGGCAGGCTCCACGCTGTCAGCGCAGAGCCTCAGACGGGGCTCGATCTCACTGACCCGTGAGATCATGAGCCGAAATCCAGAGTCCGACGCTTAACTGACTAAGCCACCCAGGAGCCCCAAGATCCTTATTTTAAATCACATTTTATTAGTCTTAACTTCAAAAGCAATTCTTAATATATTCTTGTAAAAAGTGGAGACACTGCAGATGAGGGCAAAGTGCCTACCACCTCCTTCCTGCCTCCACGTTCTGCTCTCCTTGGGGGGCAATTTTGTTTCCATTCTTCCAGCCTGTTTCCTGCGCATGTTATCTGTATATCTTTGTAGAGAGATACAGCATCTTTTGTGAGGTTTGCTTTTTTACTCCATGCATCATTATGCGATATGCCTTTCCCTCAAAGATGCGTCTTGGAATCGGCTTTTATCAGTGATGTTATTTTACTGCACCACACTATCTCAAAGTATATTGCTTTTTTTTTTAAAAAAAAACTTTTTTCAACGTTTATTTATTTTTTGGGGGGGACAGAGAGAGACAGAGCATGAACGGGGGAGGGGCAGAGAGAGAGGGAGACACAGAATCGGAAGCAGGCTCCAGGCTCCGAGCCGTCAGCCCAGAGCCTGACGCGGGGCTCGAACTCACGCGAGATCACTCGAGATCTCGCGAGATCGTGAACTCCCGGACCGCGAGATCGTGACCTCCCGGACCGCGAGATCGTGACCTGGCTGAAGTCGGACGCTTAACCGACTGCGCCACCCAGGCGCCCCAAAGTATATTGCTTTTTTTAACTTTTATTTTTATTTATTTTTTCTACATAGGACTTTACAAATTTAAATAGCGTCTAAGGGGGGTGGCTGGCTGACACAGTCAGTTAAGTGTCTACTTGGCTCAGGTCATTATCTTGTGGTTTGTGGGTTCAAGCCCCACGTCAAGCTCTGTGCTGACAGCTCAGATCCTGGAGCCTACTTCGGATTCTGTGTCTCCCTCTCTCTCTGCCCCTCCTTTGCTCTCTCTCTCTCAAAAATAAATAAACATTAAAAAAAAATTTAAAATAGCATCTAGGGGCACCAGGGTGGCTCAGTCACTTAAGTGTCTGACTTCGGCTCAGGTCATGATCTCACAGCTTGTGGGTTCGAGCCCTGTGTCAGGCTTTGTGCTGACAGCTCAGAGCCTGGAGCCTGCTTCGGATTCTGTGTCTCCCTCTCTCTCTCCTCCCCTCCCCTGCTCACGCTCTGTCTCTTTCTCTCTCTCAAAAACAAATAAACATTAAAAAAAATTTTTTTTAATGGCATCCAAGGGGCATCAGGGTGGCTCAGTTGGTTAGGCAACCAACTCTTGATTTCAGCTCAGGGCATGATCTCAGGGTTCCTGAGTTTGAGCCCCACTCAGGCTCTGCACTGACCCTGTGGGGCCTGCTTAGGATTCTTTCTCTCCTCTTCCCTCTCTCTGCCACTCCCTCCCTCACCCCCCCCCCCACATACACCTCTCAAAATAAAGAAATACAACTTAAAAATTTTTTAAAAATAAATAGCATCTAAGACCTTTTAACTCAATGAAGCCAACATTTGCTGAATGCATCAGGCCTTGTGCTAACCATGTGATGTGGGTACTATTATCGTGTCCACTTGACAGTTGAGAAAACTGAGGTCCCAAAAGCTGGGGTCACTGGCACACACTGACTGGTGCTGGATGGATCTGGTCCGTCTTCTCCTGGAAGACCGTGCTTCTCACAGATGCATTTTCAACAACTTTCTGTAGATATGTTGATGGCAGGGTGACTGAATCACTCTCTGCTGGCCCCACACTTGTTGTCTTGAGCTCATCACTCCTCTACAGGGGCTGCGGGTGTCCCTGAAACCAGAGGTTTGGGGTGTCTTGGAGCCCTGGGGACCAAGGCCCTGGCTCAGGCTCTCACAAAGGCCTGGGACTGAGGAGGGCAGTGGTAGGAAGCTCTGATCAGGCCCCAAATACCTCAGTGACATTTCTGTGTGTTTGTTTCTAATTACAAAATTAACAGACACAGTGTAAAAAGAACAGTTAACAATGACAAAACGGGGAATAAGTCCAGCCCCTGTCCTCACTGAGGGATGACCTCCAAACACACCTTCTCTGGACGAACTACCAAGACTTTTCATGCATTTTATAATAATAACACTTTTCATAATGATCAGGGTTTTAAATTTTTTAATGTTTATTTTTGAGAGAGAGACCGAGCGACAGAGAGGGAGAGAGAGAGAACACGAGCGGGGAGGGGCAGAGAGCGAGGGAGACACAGAATCCGAAGCAGGCTCCAGGCTCCAAGCCGTCAGCACAGAGCCCGACGCGGGGCTCGAACCCACAGATCCTGAGATCAGAACCTGAGGGGAAATTGGATGCTTAACTGACTGATCCACCTAGGCGTCCCATAACTATCAGGGTTTTAAAAATGTTTTTTAAACTAATCTTTTGTTGTTGTTTAGAAATTAACACATGACAAAGAATTCCAAAAACCCCAAGGGTATACAGTGAAAAGAACCCTTCCCCAGCCCAGAACCACACTGCCAGGCACAGCTCCCTGGAGCAGACTTCTGTGTGCCTGTTAGAGACATCTACATATCGATGAGGACGAGCACGCTGGTGTCTTACTGCTTTTTTCACTGAGCCGTCTTTTTGCCAGCACATGACTCACGTGTAGAGGTCTGTTACTTCTTGAGCCCTTCATCCCATTCATCTTCTGAAAGTCACTCCAACCCTGGGGAGCAAAGGGGAGGGGCACCGGGAAGTCCCACGGCGTGTGACCAGTGACCCTCCCTGAGTGGGCCCACAGTATCCACAAAAGCTTGGAGATGCCCTTGGGATGAGAGCAGAGCTCCGGGCAGCCTTCCCTTCCCCCGGGGAGCGTGTCTTTGTGTGCTCACTTACAAGCCCCCACTCACACGCTCCACACAGATTAACTCGCTTTACTCCTGGGAAGCCTTGTTTCCACCATCCGGCCTACCGAACGGATGAGGGCCCCGAGGCACAGAGAATCCTCAGGACCCGGCCAGGGTCACACAGCTGGAAAGAGGTGGTGCCGTTCCTGAATGCAGGCCCCGCTCTAGGCTTTTGGGCCCTGCTACAGCTGCAGGAGCGGAGTCGGAGGAGGGCAGTGTGGACGGCAGGAGGCAGTGGAGGAAGGAAGCCCCGGGGGTTGGGGCCGGGCAGGTCTTTGAGGACTGGCTGGGGGGCCCCAGGCAAGTCAGTCCCCACTCGGGGCCCCTGTGGTTCCTGGTGGCTGAGGCTGATGGTGTCCTGGGCACTGCCGGACCCTGTCTCTGGACAGCCTTTGCCCTGACACCGAAGGGCACACATATCCTGGACCCTGTCACTTGCTGTGGGCAGTCCTTGATCTCTGTGCCTCAGTTTCTTCATCTGAAAAGAGAAATAACGAAAACCGCCCCGCGAGGGTGATTATTACTACCTCTTCACGGAGGAGTGGCTGTCCCAGGCCCCTGGTTAGCAAGTGCAGGGCTGAGTCTGGGGGCCCGGGTCTGTGTCAGCTGAGCCCGGAACCACCCTGAGGGCTGCAGGCCGCGCCCACCGTGCGGACAGTGGACGTGCACATTTGCTGGGACAATCTTGTGGCGGATGACAGAGCTTGGGGGCTCTTCTCCAAAGTCACCGAAAGGAGTGAGTGCAAGCTCTGCATCCAGGCCCCTTAATTTATACCCAGGGCTGAGTCCGTGGGAGGCGAAGGGCCTGGTGGGGGCCGCAAGCACCTGCTGACCCTTCCTTTCTCCCTGCAGTTCTGGGAGGTGATCAGCGACGAGCACGGGATAGACCCCAGTGGCAACTATGTGGGGGACTCGGACCTTCAGCTGGAGCGCATCAGCGTCTACTACAACGAGGCCTCTTGTGAGCTCCCACCTTGCCCCGTGCTCGACCTGGGAGGAGTGGGGAGAGGGCTTCTTGACTGCCGGGTCTCGGCATCTCTGCCCGCCTAGCAGCAGCTTGGCAGATGCAACCTGAGACTCACAAAACAAAGACAAGGGACCCTGGAAACTGCCACCCTAGTGAGATTCAAATACGTGTAATGGTCACACGACACATACACAGTCCAGGGGAATGGACAGGGCTGGGCAGGGTCCTGGAGGTCCCGCAGGAGGCCCCTGGGAGGGTCCAGAGCAGGGGCTATTTAGCAACTGGTGTAAAATGATGTCCACGGCGAACTGGAGAAATATCAGCCTGCCCACGTGGACGTAGGATGAGGTCCCGGCTGTCTGAGGTGTTGACCACGATCCCCGTTTCACATGTGGTTCCCACCTCTCTGGTCCCAGAGAGTCTGAGCACTCATGGTGACAGCATGACTCTGGCGGGACAGGGCGGTAGGCGTCCCTTCCCCTGTGTGACCCACATAACCCACCCCTTTCCTCCTCAGCTCATAAGTATGTGCCTCGGGCCATTCTCGTGGACCTTGAGCCTGGGACCATGGACAGTGTCCGGTCTGGGGCCTTTGGGCACCTCTTCAGGCCTGACAACTTCATCTTCGGTAAGTTTCCCCTGTCCCACACTCTGATGCAGACCCCCACCACAGGCAGATCCAGATC
The DNA here is from genome assembly GCF_022837055.1 of Prionailurus viverrinus. Classification (NCBI taxonomy): domain Eukaryota; kingdom Metazoa; phylum Chordata; class Mammalia; order Carnivora; family Felidae; genus Prionailurus; species Prionailurus viverrinus. The sequence continues at coordinate 4,277,650 of NW_025927606.1, forward strand.
AGTGAAACAACAGAGCAAAGTCGCCACTTAGCAGGACAGAAATGACCTTCCCCTGTTGCAGTGGGCCCAGAGAAAAGGCTCTGTGCAGAGAATAGAAACCACTTGTGTATTTCAGGCAGAACAATGTGTAAGGCAGAGAATTAAGCTTAGGAGACTGTTACAGAGCTGGCAGGACACGAGTCAGTCTCCAGAGGATTCAAGTTCATGGGCAGGCAGCATTGCTGTGATCAAGAGACCCTCACCCCATTTCTGTCTTCCGGAGTTCAACACCCCAGCTGAGGGGCTCGAATCCACATTCAGACCCCAAGCCGTGAGGGATTCTGGGGTTCTGGAGGCCACCGCTTACACTGCCAGCATGGCCAGCCAGAGGGTGGGTGGGCTGCGGGGGGGGTGGGAGGGGGACAGGTAGATTCACCCAGGACCCCCGAGGGAGGCAGAGCGAGAGCTGCAAGCCCAGGTCCTCAATTCCTGTCTCGAGCCCTTAACACGGGGCACCAGGCAGTGGGGTCCCCAGCACACAGCATGGCTGGCATGGAGGGCCATGGAGGGAGCGTGCGGGTGTGGGCACCCCCACTGCACGGAGGGAGACAGGCACAGGGTGTCCCCAGTGGTGCTCTGAGTGGCCTGTTCAGGCAGCCACCGGAGGCCTGACTAGTCTTGTGCTCCCCCTGCCCCCTCTCCCCCTCACCCACAGGTCAGAGCGGGGCTGGCAACAACTGGGCCAAGGGTCACTACACGGAGGGCGCTGAGCTGGTGGACTCGGTCCTGGACGTGGTGCGGAAGGAATGTGAGAATTGCGACTGCCTGCAGGGCTTCCAACTGACCCACTCGCTGGGCGGGGGCACGGGCTCGGGCATGGGCACCCTCCTCATCAGCAAGGTGCGGGAGGAGTACCCGGACCGCATCATGAACACCTTCAGCGTGGTGCCCTCGCCCAAGGTGTCGGACACGGTGGTGGAGCCCTACAACGCCACGCTGTCCATCCACCAGCTGGTGGAGAACACGGACGAGACCTACTGCATCGACAACGAGGCCCTGTACGACATCTGCTTCCGCACCCTCAAACTGGCCACGCCCACCTACGGCGACCTCAACCACCTGGTGTCGGCCACCATGAGCGGCGTCACCACGTCCCTGCGCTTCCCGGGCCAGCTGAACGCCGACCTGCGCAAGCTGGCCGTGAACATGGTGCCCTTCCCGCGCCTGCACTTCTTCATGCCCGGCTTCGCCCCGCTCACCGCCAGGGGCAGCCAGCAGTACCGCGCGCTCACGGTGCCTGAGCTCACGCAGCAGATGTTCGACGCCAAGAACATGATGGCCGCGTGCGACCCGCGCCACGGCCGCTACCTGACGGTGGCCACCGTGTTCCGCGGCCGCATGTCCATGAAGGAGGTGGACGAGCAGATGCTGGCCATCCAGAGCAAGAACAGCAGCTACTTCGTCGAGTGGATCCCCAACAACGTCAAGGTGGCCGTGTGCGACATCCCGCCCCGGGGCCTCAAGATGTCCTCCACCTTCATCGGCAACAGCACGGCCATCCAGGAGCTGTTCAAGCGCATCTCCGAGCAGTTCACGGCCATGTTCCGGCGCAAGGCCTTCCTGCACTGGTACACGGGCGAGGGCATGGACGAGATGGAGTTCACCGAGGCCGAGAGCAACATGAACGACCTGGTGTCCGAGTACCAGCAGTACCAGGACGCCACGGCCGAGGAGGAGGGCGAGATGTACGAAGACGATGAGGAGGAGTCCGAGGCTCAGGGCCCCAAGTGAAGTGGCTGGAGGGGCGAGCCGGGCTGCGGCCAGGGCCACGAGGCCTGTCCCCTGGCGCCATGTCGCTACTGACACCACCCCCAGGCTTGCCCCCACCAGCTCTGCTCACAGCACCCTAGGGCTCCCGAGAGCTTGTCCTCCAGTATTTACGGCATCCCCACCCCACGTGAGTCCTGTCTTCCCGCCATAGGTCACCTCCATTTTTGTGTCTGCTTTATTGTCAGCTGCAGGCCTGATGTTTTATGGCTTATTTTGTTTCTTTTGTTTTTGTTTTTTTTGGTTTTTTACTGGTTTGTGTTTATATTTTTGGGGGAGGGGATACTTAATAAATTTATTGCTGTCAGATATCCCTGCCTGGTGCTGGAGATTTCATTTTGTTCTGGAAAGTTGGGTCTGAAGGGGTGAGGAGGGGCAGACGGGGAGGTCTGTGTGGGAGCAGGGCAAAGAGGCATCGTCTCCCAGGCCGGTGGCTGAGAAGGGCTATGCTCAGAGGCTGCCGGTGCGTCAAGGCTCAGCCCCTGGGGAGCTTCTGGAAGGGGGGTCCTGGAGACGGAGGCTCATCCCGAACACCAGGTGCAGCTCACCCTAGATTGAGAACCTCTAGTCTCCCACAGGGAGACATACTCCGGAGCTTCTGTCTGGTTTACCTGTGTGCTGGAAGTTAGGGTGCAGACAGCCAGAGACCCCAGTGGGGGTTGGAAGGGAGGACTTTGAACAAACCACCCCCCCCCGCCCCCACCGCCCGGAAAACTATGGTGTGTTGGAGGATTGTGTCTTGGGCCCTGGCAAGGGGCTGGTGGGGGTTAGGGAGCCAGGGCCACTGCACCCGGGCACACCCCTGGCAGGGAGCAATGTGCTGGCCCTAGGCGCCCCCTGGTGGCACTCCTGTGGCTGTAGGGCGACCAGTGTCCAACTACAAGGGTTTTGGACGCAAAAAGAGTTGAGACACCTGCCCAGTGTTGAGAAAAGTCCTTCTGGCTCCTGACATTCACAGATGATCTTCCTGGGCCCCAGGTCCACTGTCTTACTGGGGCTCCTCCTGAGAGCTCAACACAGACACCTCAGGGAACCTTCACGATGATGCTACGAGGAGCATGTCATTATTACCACATTTCACAGGCCAATAAATGGAGGCTCCGAGAAGTGAGGGCACTTGCCAGCTGGCAAGTTGAAGAGCCACGTGTCTGGCCCAAGGCTGTGCACGTCTCCACTTAGCTTAAAGCGGCCCCAAACTGCCCTTCCCTCCCGAGCACCTGCACCCACAAGAACTTCCTCTTCCTCCACATCTCTCCGATGCGCCTGGCCTGCCTGGGTCACCCTGCCTTTGTGGGGCTGGCTCCCGGGCCAATCCCTTCCTTCCTTCTCCCAAGGCCCACAACCCGGCTTAGCGCCAGTGTGCAGGGCCAGTTTGTGAGGACTGTGGTGGTGGGGGTGTGGGGAGGTGAAGGCGTGGGAGCCCATCGCTTCCGGCCCCCTAGCACATCTCTGCTTCTCCGCAGACTTCTTCTGTGGGAGGGGCTTCGTGCTTCCTTTTTTTCCATCCCTCTCCCCTCTCCTTCAACTGACTCTCCCCCATGAACCTCTAGCTTTAGTTTCTTATGAGGAGTAATTTAGGTCTCTGCTGTTTTCCTACACTGCAGACATGGGGCAGAAACCAGCCAGCCCTGTGCTCTACGTGAGTTCCTGACTCACAAATTCCCGAAGCATAATGAAATGGCTGATGCTTTATGCCATTGAGTTTCCGAGGGGCTTATTACACAACAGAAAGCAGGAACACGCGTGGGGAGTGGCTAGAACAGCATGTGGCCCATAATAAAGGCCACAAATGTAAGCTCTTAAGTGTATCTGTTATTGTTAGTAAAGGGAATTTGTCTCCAGAGGGGCACCGGCATGAGGGCGCAGGAGAGGCCAGCTCAGTGGCTGCCCAGTCTTGCAGACCCTCCTACGAGAGCTCTGATTGGCCCAGCACCCTTCAGTGGGAATGACCCTATTGGCTGGCATTTGGGACGGCCACTTCATTGGCTACCTCACCCTCAGGTCCGCCTGTCCATTTCAGCCTAGGTGAAGGACCGGGGGTGTCCGGACCTGGGCACACTGCCAGCCCTCATGGGGGAGAAGCCCCAACCCTCCCTAACCCTCTGCCTGGTCCCCTGCAGGAGGTACTCGGGCCAGGAGTTTAGTTAACACTTGGAGAGGGCGGCCAGGACAGATACAGGACACCCAGTTAGTTAAATTGGAATTTCAGACAAACAACAAATAACCTTCCACTTGAGGGCATGATTATGCCGAGCAATTATGCCTCAGTTGCTAAATCCAGTAATCCTAGCCTAGGACTCTTCAGCAGCCCTGCAATTGGGCCAGGCAGGGTCAGGCAATCTTGAGCTCTTCACCTTCTCGTGTGCTCCTCGCGTGACCCTGTGAAGCAGACGAAGAAACTGAGGCAGGAGACAAGCAAAACTGTCCCAGGGTGTCCAGCTGCCAGTGGCAGGGCCACAGTTTGAACGGAGGAGGCTGGGGGTGAGTCGTCACCGTTCCCACCACCCCTGGGGACAGCAGCAACCTGAGGAGAGGAAGGTGAGTGCACCAAACGGAGGTGACCTCGGCTGCTGCCCTGCTCCTTATAGCCAGGCCATCTCCCCTCTTAAGAGCACTTTTCCCAGCCGCAAAGATCAGGTGCCTGCTTGGACTTTAGATTCATTGTGCTCGCACAAGTCTTTGAAAACTACTTGCTTAGATAATAACAAACACGAGTGTATGCACTGGAGGCTGCTGAGATCCAGCCTTTAGAGACTGCCAGACAGACGCAGCCGTCGCGGCCACCGCAAGTGGGGCGTGGGGCAGGGTGGGAGTTCTCCCACGTAAAGAATGAGCCAGGCTTCCGTGGGATTTGGAGGGATGGCAGGCTCAGACAACACTGAACGAACTGAAGTCGAGTCATTGTGGCCCAGTGTGAAGATATGGGCCTCTGACCAGGACTTGGAACCTGACCAGAATCCCATTTCCTGGGGAAGTACAGAGTTAAAGTAGATATGGGGTGTTGGGGAGCAGCTCACACTGGGGCTCCCCTGAGTCGGTGGCCAGTGTGACTTTCATACCCCAGGCGGGAGCTGGACACCCGTTGCCACTATTATGATCGCAAACAGTGTTCCTCAGCCTGTGAGTTTCAAAAGCAGGGTTTCTCAGCATTGCACCTGCTATGGAATGAATGCTTGTGCCCCCCCCCCCCAAATTCATATGTTGAGGTCCTAACCCTTATGTAATGGTACTTGGAAGTGGGGTGTTTGGGTCATAAGGGTAGATCCATCACGAATGGGATTCGTGCCCTTTTAAAGAGATCCCAGAGACTTCTGTCATCCTTTCCACCTTGTGAGGGCACCAGGAGACAGCAGCGGTCCACAAACCAGAACAGCAACCTCACCGGCACCCAGCCGTTCTCGTGCTCCGACCTCAGACTTCCAGCCTCCAGAGCTGTGAGCGATAAATTGTTTATAAGTCACCCAGCCTGTGGTGCTCTGTTATAGCAGCTTGAACAAACTCAGAGCAACCTTAATGCTAATTCACAAAAGCCATTTTTACAGGTTTACCACGCTTGGTCTGTGACAAGTGCTCGACTGAGATGGTGTCATTTACCGCTCCTGGCAGGGTCATAATTCATACCCGGTCTTCATCTCTGAGCCCACCAGCCAGGAAGCTCATCACCAGGGGCCCTAAGGTGTGCATAGGAGGGCATCACACAGCAGGACTCTGGTGGCAACATTCAAGGTTCTGAATTTGAAGACGCCAGCCCAGCAAAGCTGCTGCTGCTCCGCGGAGGCCAAACATGAGTGGTCAGATGTGGAGTGGGACTTCCTGGTCCTGGAGCCAATATGGAAGGCTTGCATGTGGTTCCTGTCTCCTTCTCTGAGGGTGTTTGGTGGAGGACTGGATTCGTTGCCAGCAGAAACCATTTGTGACAGTCTTGGAGTCTTAGAGTCTCTCTCCAGGATCCCTCCACTTTCCAGCACCCGTCATATGTGTAATAACCTTCAGTTTTCCAGGATGGCTGAATGTCACAGGAAAATTATAGAACAAAAATTAATAAAGAGAGAAAATGCGAGAGTCGCCCGTGGTTGCAGTGACGCTGGAAACTCGCCAGCATACCCCAGAGAGGGGAGCGGGGGAATGTCCAGACCCTCCCTGGAGCCCTGGCCTGGCCTCTGGCTGTGCTCCTGGCTAAGTCTCTGGCTGCAGGGGGTTAGGGGTGAGGCAATAGTGGATTTTCTTATATGGCCTTTATTATGTTGAGCTAAGTTGCATCTATTCCTAACTTTTGAGAGTTTTAATATGATGGGGTATTGAGTCTTAAAAAATACTTTCTCTACATCTATCGAGATGACCCTGCGATTTTTATCCTTCAATAGACGGCACTTGGAAATTGGATATCCATATGCCGAGTATTAAAATTGGACACTTACTGGGGCAGCTGGGTGGCTCAGTTGGTTAAGCGTCCAACTTTGGCTTGGGTCATGATCTCACGGCTCGAAGGCTTGTAAGTTCGAGCCCTGCATGGGGCTCTGTGCTGACAGCTGGGAGCCTAGAGCCTGCTTCAGAGTCCGTGTCTCCCTCTTTCTCTGCCCGTCCCCTGCTCTCACTCTGTCTCTGTCTCTCTCTCAAAAATAAACATTAAAAATTTTTTAAAAATTAGACACTTATCGTACACCATACACACAAAAACTCAACACAAAATGAATTAAACACTTAATATAAGACCTGAAACTATAAAACTCCTAGAGGAAAACATAGGGGAGAAGCTTCATGACATTGACCTTGACAGTGATTTCATGGATGTAACTCCCAAAGCACAGGCAATGAAAGTAAAAAGAGACAGGTTTTCATCAAACTAAAAAGCTCCTGCACAACAAAGGAAATAACGAAGTAGAAAGTCAGCCTGTGGGATTGAAGAAAATATTTGCAAACTGTATATCCGACAACTGGTTTGTTTCCAAAATGTATAGGGAATTCCAACAATTCAATAGTAAAAAAAAAAACAACCTGATTACAAGATAGACACATGAATAGATAGACAAGATAGACATGAATAGACATTTCTCCAAAGGAGATATACAAATGGCCAAGATGTATAGAAAAAGATACTCAATGTTGGGGCGTTTGGCTGGCTCAGTTGGAGGACCATGTGGCTCTTGATTTCAAGGTCATGAGTTTGAGCCCCACGTTGGGTGTAGAGATTACTAAATAAATAAATAAACAAACTTAAAAAAAAGATGCTCAGTGTTACTAATCATCGGGGAAATGCAAATCAAAACCACAGTGAGATATCGTTTCGTACCCGTTAGGATGGCTATTATCAGAAAAATAAAAGACGACAAGTGTTGGTAAGGATGTGGAGACACTGGAACTTTTGCACACTGTTCATGGGGATGCAAAGTGGTGCAACCACGAGGGAGAGCCGTGTGGAGCTTACGCCAGCAGTTACAAGGAGAGCTACCACATGACCCAGCAATCCCACTTCTGGGTATTTATCTACAAGACCTCGATTTATACTTGAATAAAGCTGTTAAGAAAAAAGAACCCTCCAGTGGCTCCTGTCTTGGCACAAATCAAAGCCGATGTGGGTACAAATGCTACAGCTTTGCTTCTCACTTCACCTTTCACCAGGCTTCCCATTTACCAGTCTCTGGCCACACCGACCTGCTTTCTTTTCCACGGGCACCCTGGATCTTTCGGTTCCTCGAGTGTTTTGCACTGTGCTTTTCCCCAGTCCTCCAGTGGTTCTCACCGTCCTACCCTTTGGGTCTTACCCGGAGCCTACTGTCCTCCTCCCCTGGCCTTTTGCACCGTCTGGTCACCCTGTTTACTTCCTTTTTGGTGCTTATCCTATCTCCTATCACTTTGTATCTTTGCATATTGTCTGTCTGGCTCCTTGAGTGCTAGGACCTTGTCTGTCTTTTCTCTGCTGTGTCGCAGTACCTCAGCCAAGGCCTGGTTTACCAGACACTGATTCAGTTCAACAGCTGGTGCTAACACACCTTTGTGGAAGCCTCTCTCACTCAAGGCTGACCTCACTCGTGGACTTATTCCTTCCTCAGTCCATGTAAGGAAGCACCTCCTGTGTCCAGCCACTGTTCTGGGCAAGCAGCCCTGAAGAAAGTAAACAGAACGCTTGTCCATAACCCTTGGTTTCTGGTGGGGGGAGGGGTGATGGTAGAGACAGACAGTAAGCAAAAAGGTATGAGGCAGGGGTGCCTGGGTGGCTCAGTTGGTTGGGTGTCTGAGTCTCAGTTTCGGCTCAGGTCATGATCTCACTGTTTGTGAGTTCAAGCCCCGCATTGGGCTCTCCATTGTCAGTGCAGAGCCTGCCTTGGATTCTCTGCTCCCTTCTCTTTCTGCCCCTCTCCTGCTCATTCTCTCTCTCTCTCTCTCTCTCTCTCTCTCTCTCTCTCTCTCTCAAACAAACAACCACACATTAAATACTACTACTAAGTATATGAGACCGAGGACACCAGACAGTGGTGAGGATTATAGAGAGAAATGAAGCAAGGGCACAGCAAACCTAGAAAGCAGTAATAATACCAGCTACTTCAGATCCAGGCTTCACCAACGTCCCTTAACCCATCCTCCACCGATTCTTCCCCTGGCCTCACTGTGCCTCAGTTTCCTCTTCTGTAAGACGGAACAGAACGCAGCGCTTCCCTTCCCCCTCCCTCAGCAGCGGTGAACACCGCCCAGGGTCGTGCAGGTGCCCTCCAGCAGCGGCTGTTCACACAGTGATTCCCACTTCCCTTTTCCCCTCAACCACTGGGCTTTGTTGTTGTTGTTGTTTTTAAAGAAATTAAATACCACCATTTTTTCCTTAAGTGTTGTGGTTTCGATTTAAACCATGACTTTTCTGGGGAGCCCTGGTGGCCCAGTCGGTTAAGCATCTGACTTGGGCTCAGGTCACCATCTCACAGTTTGTGGGTTCCAGCCCTGCGTGGGGCTCTGTGCTGACAGCTCGGAGCCTGGAGATGCTTCGATTCTGCATCTCCCTCTCTCCCTCCTCCTTCCGCCTCCCCCTCCCCCCCTCTCAAAAATAAATAAACATTTAAAAAACGTATATGAGGGGCGCCTGGGTGGTGCAGTTGGTTGAGCGTCCGACTTTGGCTCAGGTCATGATCTCACAGCTTGTGAATTCGAGCCCCGCGTCGGGCTCTGTGCTGACAGCTCAGAACCTGGAGCCTGATTCCGATTCTGTGTCTCCCTCTCTCTCTGCCCCTGCCCGGCTCCTGCTCTGTCTCTGTCTCTCTGTCTCTCTGTCTCTCTGTCTCTCTGTCTGTCTCTGTCTATCTCTCAAAATGAATAAACATGACTTCTGTGATTACAGGGAACACAGAAAATGCAGCACCGCGCCGCGCCGTCTGGAACAGGGCGGGCGAGGCCTCACCCATTTCCCGGAGGCGGACGTGGAGGCTGCGGGCTCGGCCGCCTGTCATGAGCCTCCGGGCCGCAGGCGGCAGCAGCGGGCGGCGGCGGCTGCACTGTGGCGAGGGCGGCGGGCGGGTTCCAATGTGGCGAGGGCGGCGGCGGTCAGGTGAGCGGCGGAGGGGGGAGTCGGGGCGGGCCGGCTGAGGGGCGGGGGTGCCGGGGGTGCGGGGAGCAGGGGCGCTCGGCCCGCGGGGGCTCTCTCGGCCGGCCGCGGCGCCCCCTGCCCGAGGGCGCGGGGGACGAGCGACGGGCCCCGGACCCCCGCCCCCACCCGGGGCGGGATCCAGACCCGACGGGTCGGGGCGCGCACCCTCCGGGCCTCCCTCGGGCGCAGAGGGCGTCGGCGACCCGCGCTGCGGTGCTCCGCGGCTCGGACGCGTTTGTCACCCGAGAGGGGGAATGCCGCCCCCTCCCCGCCCCCCAGGTGACGGTGTCACCGCTTCCGGCCTCGACGTGGGGCCCGCGCCACCTCCCAGGACTGTGCCACTGTCCGCGAATGCTGGGCCGCGCCGAGCCTCAGTTTCCTCGCCTATGAAATGGATGCGCGCCCGCCGCGGGTTCGCGGGGGTCCCCAAAGTGTGGCCTGTTGTTGTGAGCCAAGTTGGGGAAGGTGCCTGCTCCCGAGGCGGCCAGCGGCCACTCCGCCGGCGTCAGTGGCAGACAACCCCCCTCCAGCTGTGGCGGGGGTGACGCTAGACCCTTTTTGGTGGCTGTGCCCCAGGCAGGACACCGAGGCTGGCGGAGTCACGAACCCCGAGCTTTATCCTGAAGTCCCCTCGATTGCGAACTCGCGTTGTCCTCCCCTCACTTCTGCCAGAGAAGGGTCGTCTGGGAGGAGGGCAGAGGTGGATAGTGGGCTTAGTGGCTTCCTTTCGCTTTCCTTCCTTTCGCTCAGTCTCCTCCCTCCTGCCTGTTCCGTGGGAGGCCAAGCCTGAATGTGGGGGCAGGGCTCTCTGAGGGGTGAACCCCACGGGCTGCGGTGTGTGGGTCCGAGTCAGCTGCTGTGTGGCTGCGGTGGCCCAGTATGTTGGGACATCACCTGTCTGTGCTCGGCAGCCCTGAGTGAGGCATGATTCTCCAACCTGGCAGGAGAGAGACTGAGGCTGAGGGGTCAGGGGACCCTCCATCCATCCATCCATCCATCCATCCATCCATCCATCCATCCATCCGTGGCCTCTGTGCCAAGCCTGGAGCCGGCACTACCCCTAAGCAGGCAAATGAAAGATGCTTTTCCAAGGGAGCTTCCAGCCCAGAGGTGTTCCCGCCTTTGAGCTGCTCTGGCCATATTTTAAAATGCTGGGAGATTTCCTGCGGGTTGGGCTGGGCATCGTGTGATGACAGTGACAGTTCGGTTAGGAGCACCTCTGGGCTGTGGGCTCTCCTGCCTTATTTAACTACACACTTGGTCCTTCTACCCACCCCAGTAGGTAGGTATTCTCCCTTATTTGTGGCAAGAAAATGAGATGTATACCTCATCACTGGGAGGCCCAGAATGTAAATCAGGGCTGTATGATTCTTAACATTAGGAACAATGATGATGCTAAGTTGTAGCTGATATTTATTGGATGCATGCTGCGTGCTGGCCAGGATGCTCAGACCTCTGTATTTAATCTTTGTGATAATCGTATACAGCGGGTACTATTATTATCCCCATTTGAAACATGAGAAATCAAAAGCAAAGAAAGGTTGAGGCATTTGCCGGAGACCATGCACGTCAGCTGGGAGCTGGCAGAGCTGGGATTCGAATAGCACCAATTCGTTTTATTACCACAAGGTGCTCAGGGCGGCCAGACAGGGTCTGTTTTGGATGTAAGAGACAGCAATCCCTCTCCCAAACAGAAGTTTATGTCTGTCTTATTTGAATGAAGCCTGGGGGTGAAGCAGCTCAGGGTTTCTACATCACAACCCAAGGTGGCTACTCTAGCTCCACCCATTACCTCTGCATCCCAGGTGACCAGAGTTAGAGCTGAAGAGGGGCAGTGCCTCCTTTTAAGAACAATTCTCATGAGATCTTCCTGTTTAAATTCTATCGGTCTTAACATAGTCACATGAGCACATCTAGCTGTAGGGATGCTAAGCCAAAAATCTAGCTCCCCCACAGTCAAAGAAAACACAGACCTGGATAGTTGTTAAAAATAGTAAACACAGATTTTATTGAGGGCTCTTGCAGTAGGGGAAAAGAGCCGTTGGTCTTGAACCCAGTTCGACGCCGAATACGGCATGGGCAAGTGGGAGTTTATAGCCAAGGAGCAGCTTAAAATCATTGCGTGGAAACTTAATGCGGGGGAGACGTCAGGGGCGAGGGGAGGATTCTGGCTAAACCCACCCGACAGGATCTTTGCTGAGGGCAAGCCGGGTGATCAGATGTCACCTGGGGGTGATACCAGATGTGAGGCTGACCAGGCATCAGAGTGGGGGACTCTTGCTAAACTCAAACAGCAGGGTTTTGTTAAAATTGGATTTTACAGGAAGGGCACAGGTGGGCCTGTGATAGATTTTGGGAGCCTGACTCAAGTCTGGTCAAGTAAAGAACCTTTGTCTCCGCTTGGGGAGGAGAGGTGAAGGAGTATGGCCCTTCCTGCACCCCAGAGTCCTGCTTCATAGGACACTGTGGCCCCTGCCATTTGGAGAGGCACCAGGCATGGGGGCCCAACCACCCTGTGTGAGCCACCCAAAGCTGTCAGGTAACAAGAGAGAGGAGGCTTAAGCCCATGGCACCTGTAATTTCCCGTGTTTTGACCCAGGGGCAGCCAGTCAGTGGGTGCCGGTTTCTGCCGGACAAGAACTCCTGACCCACATCCTCCCTCCAGAGGCCAAACAGGCAGGACAGGTCTCACAGTGTGGGCGTTTCTGACCCAGATGCAGGACAGCGGCCAGCACTGGGCAGGGGTGGGGGGTGACTTACCAAGGCCATCCGTCTGGGCTCAGTTCTGTTTCTCTTGCAGGGGGTGCAGATAGGGGTCACAGGATTATCCTTGATGATCGCAAGTTATTTCAGACTAAATGACACGAAGAAAGCAACTAATACCTGTCACTTTCTACAAAGCTGTTTTACAAAACATCTGACTTGCTGCCACCCTGGAGGCAGGGAGAGGCTAAGGAATGTGGCCCCACCTAGGAAGGAAACCCCTGACCTCACCAAAGCCCCTTTCTCCCTGTCGGAGGCCATCAGCCCTGTGTGTTGTGGACCGAGCCCTCGGGAGGGGAAGCAGCACCAGGTGGTGAACTAAGAACTTCCTCCCCCTTCCTGGGAGCCCAGGGTGTGGGGCCATGTCCTGACTCAGGCCACATGGAGCCTCGGTGGGAATCCAGGCCAGTGAGGTGCCACCCTTGCTGACATGATGATTAACGAGCGATGCCGGGGTCTCCTCTACGTGGCCAGCAGAGAGCTGGAGCTCCGAGGGCCCTGGGAAGGTGGGTCCTGCCCAAGGCCACGCTGCGGGTGGCCGAGCAGGCCTGGGCTCTGGGCTCCAGAGGGTGCAGCACTGTGACCTCTGGCAGTCTTCACCGGTGGCTCCGCTCTGACAGAAAGGGAGCACGTCTGGTTGGGGCCGGAAGTAAGGAACCGGGTCCTGGGAGGTGGTGTCTCACGGGGGCAGCCAGGCCTTTCTTCCAGCTGGACTGGGGATGAACGAGGCGTCTGGGGCCGACGGGAGGCGAGGGGCCTAGGTTCCGACCGGCGGGGCGCCCTCGGGTAGGTCGTCCCCCTGTCCTAGCTCTGCTTGTGTCACCTGTGGGATCTGAGTGGGTTGCTGTTACTGAGGGGGTGCTGCCGGTGGGGCCTGGGTGAAGGGGCTGAGCTGGCTTGGGGCCGGGCAGCAGATGGCACCTGTGGTGTGGGGGTGCCCCACCTGGCCCCTCCTGGGGAGGGGAAGGAGGCCAGGCATCCCCTCTGAGACCCCAGGAACTCGGGAAGGGGACGGCAAAGCAACAAGTGTGGGAGCCGGGCGGTCATCTCTGCCCCCCTCTTCCTCTGCAGGTGGGATGCTATGGAATATGATGAGAAGCTGGCCCGGTTCCGGCAGGCCCATCTCAACCCCTTCAACAAGCAGCTGGGGCCAAGGCAGCATGAGCAGAGGGCCAGCGAGGAGGCCCCAGACTTCGCTTCTGAAGGCGGGTGCTGGGGGAGGCCTGCGTGGGCAACCCGACCCCTCACATTGTGCCCCCCCCTTCCTAGTTCCTCTTGTGGAGCACGCTGGCTTTCCCATGGAGCTGGGCTCATGCTGGCCACTTCCCTTTTGTCCACAGCACAAACCACTTCCCACCTGTTCTTTAGTTTACTTATCTCTGCCCCTCCATGAGAACACACAGTCCTGGGGCACCTCTGTGGCTCAGTCGGTTGAGTGTCCGACTTCAGCTCAGGTCATGATCTCTGTGAGTTCGAGGCCTGTATCAGCCTCGCTGCTGTCAGCAGAGCCCATTGTGGATCCTGTGTCCCCCTCTGTCTGCCCCTCGCCCACTTGTGCTCTCCCCAGAATAAATATTCACACACACACACTCCCGAGGGCAGGGATTTGTGACTGTCTTGTCACTGCTGTGCCCCAGGGCCCCGCACATAGCAGATGCTCGTTAAAGGAACACTTGGAGCGTAAGCTCAGAGCTGAGGTCTCATCAGGGAGACGTTGGATCGCGCTGAACAGAGGCCCAGCCAGCAGCTTGGGAGGTCAGGAGGGTGTGAGCTCTACGAACGGCAGACTGAGTCACCTCGGGGTATCCAGGGTGTGTGTGGGCTCGCGCGTGCGCACACAGAGGTCTCCTATCATTAGGAATTCTGTTGTTCAACCATCTAGCAGCCTTCAACCCATATACACATACGCAAAGTATGCCTTAGAAGTTGGGATGTTTTTCTGATACTGTTTTGTACACCTCTTCTTGGCACTATGTGTGTCTTTCCACCTCTTTTTATTTTTCTGTTTATTTTTTCTTTTAGAGAGAGAGAGAGAGTGAGTGTGTGCATGCAGGGGAGAGGGGCAGAGGGAGAGGGAGAATCCCAGGCAGGCTCCACACTTAGTGCAGAGCCTGACGTGGGATCATGACCTGAGCTGAAATCAACAGTCTGACGCTCAACCTCAACCGACTGAGCCACCCAGGGTTTCCCCACCTCATTTTCTGGAAAGGCTCTCTCTTATTTGTAAAGGATATGGGTGCCTTTGCAAATGCAAACAGGGCAGCTGCAGGGCAGGGCCTGGTTCCCCTCAGCACCTCCTGTGGGCTTCTGTCATCTCAAGGGTCTTTCCCACCCCAGCCTACTCCTGGTGGAAACACAGGTTGATTTTTCCTTCTCTCTCTGCTGTGCTCCACCCCTGCACCCACTCCAGAGGCCCTGCCTGAGTTGCCCCCTGGAGAGCCAGAATTCCACTGCACTGAGCGAGTGATGGATCTCGGCCTTTCGGAGGACCACTTCTCCCGCCCTGTGGTAAGGTTTGGGCCTGGGCGAGCCCCTGAGGCAGGGGGAGCTGGCCATTTTCTTGTCTCCCCGCCCAGTCCACCTGAGCTGGGGCTCCTGGGCCTTGGATCTGAGACCACATGACAGCCGAGTCTCACCCTGAAAACCTGCTTGGGAACCAGAGATGGGCTGACCTGGGGTTTGGGGCCTGGAGCTGCTCTTCCTGTGTTGGGCCTTCCCCCTCCCATGCTCCAGGTTCCTGTGAGGCAGATGTGGTTCCATGTGGGGTCCTAGGGAATCCTGCAGCTGTGCAGCAGGGTGAGGGAGAGGAGGGGTCCTCCTGCCCATCTCCACTCAGCTCTGCAGGGCCATTCTCTGTTCGATATTTTGTTCCGTGGAAACTTTTTGTTTTGTTTTGTTTTAATTAAAGGGCTCTAATGATTTCTTTTTAAAAAGTTTGAAAATCAGAGTGTCTGTGTGGCTCAGCTGATGTAAGTGTCCGACTCTTGATTTTTGCTTGGGTCATGATCTCATGGTTCAGGAGTTTGAGCCCTGCATCGGGCTCTGTGCTGACAGTGTGGAGCCTGCTTGGGATTCTTTCTCTCTCTCTCTGCCCTCTCCCACTTTCATACTCTCTCTCTCTCTCAAAATAAGTAAATAAAAAAAATAAAGTTTGAAAATCTTTTATTTTTATGCAAGGTATCCTCAACTTAAAAAAATTGTTTTTTAATGTTTATTTATTTTGAGAGAGACAGAGTGCAAGGGGAGGGGGTAGGGACAGAGAGAGAGAGAGGGAGACACAGAATGTAAAGCAGGCTCCAGGCTCCGTCCGAGCTGTCAGCACAGAGCCCGACGCGGGGTTCAAACTTACCAGCTGTGAGATCACGACCTGAGCCGAAGTCGGATGCTTAATTGACTGAGCCACCCGGGCCCCCTGTGTATCCTTAACTTAAAAAAAAAAAAAGATGTTTATATATTTTGAGAGAGAGAGAGTGAGTGCATGCCGGAGCCAGGGAAGCGCAGAGAGAGAGAATCCCAAGCAGGCTCCACGCTGTCAGTACAGACCCTGATGCAGGCTCGGTCCCATGAATTGTGAGATCATGACCTGAGCTGAAATCAAGAGCTGGTTCATTGCTCAACCGCTCAACTGATTGAGCCACCCAGGCGCCCCAGTATCTTCAGCTCTTATTTGAGAGAAACATAGTAACATTCAAATGTAACTTAAGTCAGGGGCGCCTGGGTGGCTCATTGGTTGAGCGTCCCTTTGAGCGTCCGACTTCGGTTCGGGTCATGATCTCACGGTCCGTGAGTTCGAGCCCCGCATCGGGCTCTGTGCTGACGGCTCAGAGCCTGGAGCCTGCTTCCGATTCTGTGTCTCCCTCTCTCTCTGCCCCTTCCCTGCTCATGCTCGGTCTCTGTCTAAAATAAATAAATAAATAAATAAACAAACAAACAAACAAACAAACAAACGTTAAGAAAAAAAAATTTTTTCAAATGTAACTTAAGTCAAAAAAGATTCACCCAGAAGCCCCCAGTTCTCACTGACGTTTTATTTCGAATATGGTCTTTAAGTTTTACTGGTACGGATATGTATTTCATGAAAAAAATGTTGAGCCACTCCTAGGGGCCGCCCACTGAGATCCAAGAGTAGGGGTGTCACCTTCTCTTTGCCTGGTCTCCTGGCGAAGGGCGGCTCCTGAGGGCAGCTGTCTTTCCTGGTGTGGGATCTGCCTCAGCTCCCCAGCCCAGTGTGCGGCCTGGTCTCCTTCCGCGGTGGCAGCAGTGTCCTGAGACTAGGGGCTTTGCTGGGCCTTTGCCCTGGGTCCTTGTGAGGTGCTGGGGCCAGGGGTGTGTCTCTGGGCTTGGTGATTAAGCTAGAGGCCACTTCCTCTCCTTCATGACAGGCCAATTGTCCTTTCCCCAGCTTTCATCCAGGAGGAAACTCTGTAGAAGTAAGGAAAATAGCATAGTGAGAAAAGTGATTCGATTTCTCTATTTGATTCTTTTTTATTTTTAAAATTCCTTTTTTATAGCGTTTACTTATTTATTTGGGGGGGGGGGGCAGAGAATAAGCAAGCAGGGGAGGGGCAGAGAGAGAGGGAGACACAGAATCGGAAGCAGGCTCCAGGCTCCGAGCCGTCAGCACAGAGCCCGACGCGGGGCTCGAACTCACGCGAGATCACTCGAGATCTCGCGAGATCGTGAACTCCCGGACCGCGAGATCGTGACCTGAGCCGGTCAGACGCTTAACTGACTGTGCCACTCAGGCGCCCTGCAGTTCAATTTCTGAAAGAAGGAAGTTGTGTTTTGAAAAACATCCTGAATCAGGTTTTCAGGGGCCTGTGAGTAGACAGGTCCAGCTGGGGGTCTGGTTGCATGGGGTGGTTCTGACCTGTGCTGTTCACTTTCCTGGGCCTTGAGCAAGCCCTTGGGCCCCTCTTGCCAGGCTCCAGTTTCTCCATCTAGGCGAGTGAGGAGCAGGGAGGTCTGCTCTGGGCTTCACCTTCACATGGAGAGCGTGCACGGTGGGCATTTGATGCAACCTGATGCCTGCCCCCCCCCACCCCCCCCACTGGGCAGGGTCTCTTCCTGGCCTCTGACATTCAGCAGCTGCGGCAGGCCATCGAGGAGTGCAAGCAGGTGATTCTGGAGCTGCCCGAGCACTCGGAGAAGCAGAAGGATGCCGTAGTTCGGCTCATCCACCTCCGGCTAAAACTCCAGGAGCTGAAGGTGTGTGCTGACCTACCTACCATGGAGGCTGAGGGGGGAATGTAGGAATCTCCCCTTCCAGATGCTGAGGGGCTGAAAGGGTGGGCCTTTGCCCCTTGTGGAGGCTAGTTCTCTATTATTAGTCTGATCTTGATTGGCCAGTCCTGGTCACATGCCACCTACTGGAGCAAGTAAGTGAGGTAAGGCCTGCCTCGAAACTCATTACCTAGAGTTGGTGGGTGTGTGTGTGGGGTGGTTCCTGAGGATTTTGCAAAGGGGACAGTGGTAAGGGTAATGGATTCTGGAGGCCAAAACCCATAGCTGTCCTTGAAGTCCTTGAGTGTGTGCACTCTTTAGCTTGGCTGCCATTGGGTCCCAGGCTGGCTCATGAATCCCTGGGAACTTAGAAACTAGAATATTCACTAGGATATAGGTAAGGGTATGGTAACAAAGATGCCCCCAAATCCAGTGGTTTAAAGGAGCCAGATGTATACTTTTACTTATGTAGAAACCCTATAGGTGGCCTAGAGCCCATACGGCAGCTAATGGTGTTGGGGATCCCAGGCCCTCCAGTCCTTGTGAGAATCCAAGATGGCCTCATGGCACTTTGGGTCTGTACTTAGCAGAAAAAACGTGGGAGGGGGGAGAAGGCCATGTCACTCCTGCTCACACACCCTTGGCCCTAACATGGTCCCAGGACAGCACCTAGGTGCAGGAGATGTTGGGAAAATCAGTCTGTACTCTGGGTGGTTCAGGCCTGACTCATCACTGGCGATTTCGTTCGCTAAAGGGAAAAGGGTGTGTGATGTTGGGAGAGCTCACAATATGTGCTGTAAACGGTACCTGGAAGAACTAGCCCCAGGGGCTCATGGGAAGGGAAAGGAGTTACAGCAGGCTCACCTGTCTGGTCTCTCTAGGACCCCAACGAGGACGAGCCCAACATCCGAGTCCTCCTCGAGCACCGTTTCTACAAGGAGAAGAGCAAGAGTGTCAAGCAAACCTGTGACAAGTGCAACACCATTATCTGGGGGCTCATTCAGACCTGGTACACCTGTACAGGTGGGCTGAGCCCCAGACCTGCTCCTTCTGGGTGGGTAGTCCTGGTCCCCAGGGCAGGGCAGAGACCTTCAGCCCTGCTGCCACATCTGGGCTGTGTTCCGGTGAGTTGTCTGCAGTGTGCTCAGAATTTGCTGAGCCCTGAGGAATACTGGGCATAAAACAAGGGACAAGAGACTCAAACTCCTGCCTTTATCAGGCTCACATCCACGTTCGGCTTTCTAGTATAGTAGCCACGAGCCACACGTGAACTCAGACTGATTCAAACAAGTAACGATTTAGTTCCTCACTAGTGCTGTCTACGTTACAAGTGCTTAATGGCCACATGAGGCTGGGAGCTGCCATATTGGTCAGTGCAAAGAAAACGTTTCCATTATGGCTGAACATCTCTATGGATGGTGCTGTTCTGAACGAGCATATGGTGCGTTAGACAGTTGAAGAAACGTAAGGAAAGAGAAAGCGTAGGTCAGGGATTGTGATGGGTGTGACTTTAGGGTGGAATAAAAAGGCATCACGTGACATTCAAGCAACACTGGGAAGTCAGGGAGCAAGTCAGGAGTATATGTGGGGAAGAATGCCCCTGGTGGGGGGGACTTGGCTAGATACACTGGCTGGTGTGTGTCCAGTGTCTTCCGTGTGGAGCAGAGAAAAGTGTGGCTGGGCCATTGCATCTGAGAGGAGGTTGGTAGAGGTGGGCTCAGAGGCGACCAGGTACTTTCTCTAAGTGCACCGGGGGCTGTAGGTCGGTGCTGGACATGCTTAGGTTTTAACGAGATCACTCTGGCTGCTGAGCTGAGCACCAGCTGAAGGAGGAAGTGCAGAGATGGACAGGGAGGATGATGGCACTCTGATCGGGGTGGGGCTGTTTTGGAGGAGAAGAACCCAGGTGCAGCACTGCCTGAAGGGCTGGAAATGGGCGTAAGAGTGGAGTTGAGATGATTTACAGATTTTAGTCTCAGTAGGTGGAAGGTTGGAGTCACTGAAACGCGAGGCGGGAAAACCATGTGTGGGAGGTGGGTTTGTCAAGGAAGAATGAGAATTCCATTTAGACTGAGCGAGTCTGATGCCCTTCAGGCATCCAGGTGGGAATGGCCGGTGGTCTGGAGTTGAGGACGAAGGCCCGCACGCACCCACAGGGCAAGGCTTGGGAGGGGGCCTGACAAGGTCTTTCAAGTTCTGGGGCCTGCGGTGGGGCCTGGAGAAGCTCTCAGGTCGATGTGGGAATCGGAGTAGAGCTGAAGGCCAGTCCAGGCTGCAGGATCCCCTCCCTCCCCCGTCTGAGAGGCACGTTGCTGGTCCTCCCCACCCCAGGCTGTTATTACCGCTGTCATAGCAAGTGCTTGAACCTCATCTCCAAGCCCTGCGTGCGCTCCAAAGTCAGCCACCAAGCGGAATACGAGCTGAACATCTGCCCCGAGACAGGGCTGGACAGCCAGGATTACCGCTGCGCGGAGTGCCGGGCGCCCATCTCTCTGCGTGAGTGCCCCCGGAGAGAGCAGGGCGCAGGGTGAGGGAGGCTGCTCCGGGCAGGGTACCCCGGCCAACAGGTGTGAGAAACTTGGATCAGTCAGACGCTAAGGACGGCTTGGCTCCTGTGGATGGTGTCCTGCTCTCTCTCCTTGAGGAGTGAGAAGGGGCTGCTACTGGTGCCTTTTCTCTTCCCGCTCAGCAGACCGGGCTCCCGCCTAGGTCACGTGGGAGTACTCACAAGGCTGCCCTGCTCCAGCCTCCCCGGCGGCCCCAGCGTCACAGGAAGCCCGCCTGGACGGGAAAAACGGCACGATAGTCGCTCGCTCGTGCGTCATGTGTTAGGCCTTCTTCCAGAGAGTTACTGATGTTAATTTATGGGGTCCTCTCAGCAGTCTCGTGGTGGGGGTTATTGTCCCGTTTTACTGATGACAAAGCTGAGGGTAGCCGGGTGCCTGATTTGCTTCAGGTCTTGGGGCTCAGAAGAGGTTGCGTCAGGTCTGGAGGGTGGCTGTTTCCCTGTATGTGGCCCCTTCCTTCCACAGGGGGCGTGCCCAGCGAGGCCCGGCAGTGTGACTATACCGGCCAGTACTACTGCAGCCATTGCCACTGGAATGACCTGGCTATCATCCCTGCACGAGTTGTGCACAACTGGGACTTTGAGCCGCGCAAGGCAGGGGCAGGAAGGGGGGGGGGGGGGCTCGTATACAGGCTGAGTGGGGAGGAACTGTAGCCCCAAGGACGGAGAGCCAGTGCTCAGGCCTGGGGGGTGGGGGGAGCGGATCTTGGTCCTGGGGGGGGGGGCGTGGGGGGTAGTATGTGTAATGCTGGAGGTGCCACTCCATCATGTCCCCCAGGTGTCCCGCTGCAGCATGCGCTACCTGGCACTGATGGTGTCTCGTCCGGTCCTCAGGCTCCGCGAGATCAACCCTCTGCTCTTCAACTACGTGGAGGAGCTGGTGGAGATCAGGGTGAGGCTGGAGGGGGCAGGGTGGATGTTGTTCTCCCCCACCCCCATCCTGGGAGGAGAGGTGCCACCTGCTGAGGGCTAGTGAGGCCCCTTGGCCATCTTTAGGGTTAAAGACACTAGAGCAGTGTCCGGTCACAATAACAGTAGGCACAGAGGCAATTTGAAATTTTCTAGTAGCCGCCTCAAAAGTAAAACGCAGGTGAAATTAATTTTAACAATATATTTTATTTGATCCAATGTATCCAAAAGATTATTGCAACATAATTAACGTACTACATTATTGAGATGTATTGTATTCTTTCTCTTTTTTGTACAATGTGTCTGAGGATAAATGCATCTCAGAGTGCAGTTGGCCTGGACGCTGTGATTTGAACTTGAGCTTGGCTGCAGCTCTCAGATCTGGGACCATCCCGGGGGATGTGACCTAGGGGATGCATCCTGTCCCCTCTTGACCTGGAGTGCCAGCCCCCTCAGCCACCCAGATGTGCCAGGGTGCAGTTCCTCCCTGGCCGAGAATGCCCACCTGCCCCTCTTGTCCTTAGAAGCTGCGCCAGGACATCCTCCTCATGAAGCCATACTTCATCACTTGCAAGGAGGCCATGGAGGCACGTCTGCTCCTGCAGGTCAGGCCACTGGAGCGGGAGCTGGGGGTCCGGGGTCGGGGAGGAGGAGGGCACACGGGAAACAGAGAGCCAGGGCAATGAGGACACGCTGTGCCCAAGACTTTTTCAGACGAGTCGATAGCTTATGTGTGCTGTGCATTTGGCACAGGGTCTCCCAGACTCCCAAGGAACGTGAGGTCTTCAGTAAGCAAACAGGCATTCTGCCCACAAAAGCGTTCTCTGATTACGTCCGTGCGAGAAACACTGGGAGAAGCAGGTATTGACCTGAATCTCCACGCAGTGGACCAGGCACAGGCGTGGACCAGGCACAGGCCTGCCCAGGCAAGACTGACCACCAACACACTTTTCCAGGCTCACTTACTTGTTCAACAAATATTCGGGGGTATTCACTGTTCTAGATCCTAGGGAACAGGGAACAAAACAGGTAGGGATCCTTGCTCTCACCTCAGGGAGCACCCTTCGGGTGGGGAAGAAAAATAAGCAGAATGTCGGGGCGGGGGTTGAGGTCTGTGGACAAGATACGGCAGGGAAAGGAGGTGCAGAATGTTGGTGGTAAACAGGGCCAGGGCCGGGAGGAGGTATGGCATGCTGGGCAGAGGTGGGGTGTGCCCGCTGTGTTGGAAGCAGCAAGGTGACCAGTGTGGACGGTGCAGGGGTTGCTCCCTGGGGCCCAGACACCCTCTGCAGCCTGTTGCTTCCGTGAGCACCCCTAGGGCCCAGATGTTGGGAGTGTCGGGGTGGGCGGTGGAAGGGGCCCTCATCTGGTATTGGGGTCACGGTTGCTGGGACCCACAGCTCCAGGACCGGCAGCATTTTGTGGAGAACGATGAGATGTACTCTGTCCAGGACCTGCTGGATGCGCACACGGGCCGCCTCAGCTGCTCGCTCACGGAGACCCACACACTCTTTGCCAAGCACATCAAGCTGGACTGTGAGGTGGGCCCCCTAGCCCGGACCAGGGGGCATCGCCCTCTGCTCCCAGTCTCAAGGGCAGGGAGGATGGGAAAACAGCTTGGCCCAGCGTGCCCTTCGGAGCATGCGCTGACCTGCCCCCCACTCTCCACTGTTGCCCCCAGCGGTGTCAGGCCAAGGGCTTCGTATGCGAGCTCTGCAGAGAGGGTGATGTGCTGTTCCCCTTCGACAGCCACACGTCCGTGTGCACCGAGTGCTCTGCTGTCTTCCACAGGTTAGTGTGGCTCCGACCCACCCTGAGGCCAGGTGAGGGGGCCACCTGCCACAGTGGGGGGCATTTAGGGTCAGGTCTTTGCTGCCTGATTTTCAAAGCCCTTGGCTTTGATCCTAGATACGGGGTTAGACCCTGATGTGAACTAAATTCAAAGTTCCCCTGGGAACAAGCACCTGTGGGGCTGGGGAGGGTGCTGCAGCCCAGACCCCAGGTGTGCACACGGTGTCTGACCTGCTCCCATTTTCCACCAGACCTGAGACGTAGCAGAGGCCAGAGGTTCCTAGACTTCCTGGTTCCTGGCACCCTCAGTGTCCTGGTGACTTTTTTTCAAACATCCCTAGGCCGAAAGAAATACCAACATTTTTATTAAGCACTTAGATCCAAACAACTTAAGCATTTGTGACAAAAAGACTTAGTGGGTTGTTTGGAAAAAGAACACACATATGTTGGAAGAAAAATAATTTAATTCTCTAATAAGCGCAGTCACTAATACGAGGTGATGCCTGCTGGGCCCTGCGTGACTTCTCACGCTGGACTCAGATGGCCACCCCCCATTTCTGTCCCCCATTCCTGTGCCACGGGTTTTTGCCTGGCACTTGCTGTTTGTCCTAGCATCCAGTGACACCGTGGAACTGGGATTGCCGTCACCGTAGCAAAAACACATGCTACAGGCGTGGATTCCCTTGAGCTAGCAGTGTGTGTGCCATGTGACAGATGTCAAGCATTGCTGTGTCACCACCAAATCTTAATAGTCCCCAGGACCGTGTGCCCCCCCAGTGCCCTGGGCGGAGGCTCGGCACAGTGGTGGTAAGCACAGGTAGGGAAGCCAAGCAGTGAGAGCGCCCAGCGGATGGTAGCCAGCGGTCAGGTGTGGACCCTGTGGGAAGGCCTGCGCTGAGAGCCGGATCGCAGGCCCGGTAGACACATCTGGGTGCCCACCTGGCTTCTGCCCTTTGGGAGAAGGGGGATGTTAGAGCCTGACTTAGGAAGCCTGTGAAGGCTCAGCGGTAGAATTTCACATGCAGGGAGCCCGGACCTTTCCTAGGGCTGACCCCCTGTCCCCCCCCCCCCCCCCGCCCCCAGGGACTGCTACTATGACAACTCTACCACGTGCCCCAAGTGTGCCCGGCTCACCTTGCGGAAGCAGTCACTCTTCCAGGAGCCTGGTCCAGATGTGGATGCCTAGAGCAGCAGGCAACCCCCCCCCACCCCCACCCAAGCCTTTCTGGCATCCAACCTGCTGGTCATTGCCAAAGTCAAGGTGTTTTTTGTGTTCTGGAGACCCCAAGGGTGCAGCCCCTGGACGTCTCCCTTGTGCTGGGCCGGAGGGGTGTAAGCAGCACCATGAGGCCCGTCATCTGTCTCCCAGGCATCTGCTGGGATGTGGTGCAGCCTGGCTCTTTGCTGGGTGTGCTGCTGTGAAGGCTTCAGGGCTCCGTAAGCAGGGGAGTGGGCAAAGGGCGTCTCACCTCCCCGGTGGCAAAGAGCCTTGGGGCCGAGGCTGCTGGGCTTTGGCCACCCTGAAAACCCAGAGAGGACTTTGTGGGAGTAGCCAACAAACCCTGGGGATGCTGGCTACATACACCCAGACTTGGCCTGAGGAAAATCTGCAGTGGATGATTTGGATCTACCTGGAGGCTCCCATCCCCCAGCCCCTTGTCTGTTTGGAGGCTTCTAGTTGTCTCTGGCTGGGGTCGTCCACGACTGTCTCCTGAGGGCTCTGCCCCTGCCTCTTGAGGTTCTGTCTCTAGGTTCTCCTCTGACAGGACCAGCCCAGGGGTTACCTGTTCTGCACAATGTGGAGGGAAGGGGGCCGTGGTGTCTTCCTCCTACTCCCCCTGCCGCTGCTCAGCCCAGCCTACCCTGGTGCTCCAGGCTAGGTGGCTGGGGGTCCAGTTGGGAGAGGCTGTCCTGCTTCCCAGTTTGGAGCAGGGACTATGCCCCTGGGGGAATTCTAGGTTAGGCAACGGGGTTGGCAGCAGCAGGCCTGTGTGGCTCTTCTGGGAACTCTCTGTCTGAGGAGCTCCATGCTGCTGCCACAGTGCCTGCGGAGGGCTCTGGACGGCCCAGAGACCACCAGCCAGTGGTCTTTGGCTTGGGGCCTGGAGGTGCTGGGAGTATTTGCTCAAGGGAGCTTTGGGCAGGAATCTTAGAGCCCATGCGGGAAGCCTGGAGCACAGGATGTGGAAGGTCCGGTACACCAGCTGACAAATGGGACCCTCAGGCAGAGGGTGAGAACCCACAGGTTCTTCACTGGTGGAGCCACAGTCAACCTCAGTGTTTGCAGGGACGTTTTGTGCTTTAGAGACCTTGCCATTGAGGGGGGAGTCCTGTGGGAAGGGGACATTTCAGGATGTGGCTCTCCAGCCTTTTGTGCCCTCTTGCCCAGACTGTGGTCAGCTGTTGATGCACATGGTTGACATACATATGTGGTGGGGGTGGGGTGGGCAGGGAACATAGCCACTTGGGTATCCATCACCTTTGGCTAGGAAACCCAAGAGGAGATGCTTCAGCCAGCAGAAAAGTCGGCTTAGCCTGGTGGAGGATCAGAGGGGTGGCTAAAGACCGTGTCCCCTCCTCCTGGCTCTTCTGCGCCATCAGAAAAGCCTCCGTTGGTGGCTTTAGGCAATCCTCTCGCTGAGTGTTCTGATCCGCCTTGGGGTAACAGTGAGAAGCAAACATTGGTGAGGTTGGGTCAACAGGTCCCTGCCCTGCTTCCCCTTCCTCTCGAGGGCTGAAGAGGGGCTTAAGGTCCAGATGCCCTTTTCCTGCACCCCCAGATCCACACATTTTCCACCACTGCTTTCCATTTCTGTCAGAAGGATACTGGCCATTCCCGGCTTTACCGCGTAATGGACGTCACATCATTGTAGTTACAATCGCCACGTCCATAGAAAGCGTTAATAAGTTGCCATCTGCTGGACGAGGAGTTGGCCCCCTTTTCTTTTTAACAACCCCCATTCCCTCCTCCCCCCATATCGCCATCGTCCCCTTCTGGATGACCGAGTCTTTAAACAAGATCACGTGTGGGTCTTGGAATCCGAGCACTGTAGCCAGAACCCACCAAAGAGCCAGTTTGCACGGCCAGCGCTTCACAGAAAAGCAGCAAGGGACACCTGGTTGTACTGACACCATAGCCGCTGTCTCATTAAATCTGTGTTCTCTAGACTCTGGTGTGTGTGGTGAATTGGGGACAAGACAGGATTCATTGACATGCAGACCAACTGCAGCCTTCCCCATCCAGTGGGGCCAAAGGTGATTCGGTTTGGGGAGTTTGTGGTGAGTGTCAGAGGGCTGAGTGTATGGAGTCCCCTCAGCTCCATGTCTATGAAAGATGAAAACACATAACTTGAGGTTGTTCAGGCTCTAGGAAGCATCGAGCACTGAGCCTGGCGTGCAGAGAATGTTCGGTAAGTAGAAACTGTGTCTTCTGGAGCCCTCATGGTTGAGGGATTATCTCATAACCCAGTGGAATCAGCGGGAAACTGGCTGATCATGCAAGTCACATGTCCAGCTCCTGGCAATCTCTTTCACAAGCTAGACCCACAGAAGGGCCCTCACTGCAACTCAGGACCATTCCCATTGCCCTGGGCTTCAGGAGAACCCTAACTGCCCCTCTCCCAAATTACATTCAAGCCTCTGTATATGTACATTCTTTTCAGAGAGATGATCTACAGTTTTGACCAGGATCTCAAAGGGGCCATGACCCAGCGAATATAAGGAATCTTCTGATAAGACTGTAACCCTAACCGTAAAGAAACCAGAGAGCTCTATGGGCGCAAGCGGAAGGGAGGGAGGAATGGTGTGGGAGGGCTGTTTGTGGGCCTGGTCTTGGCATATTTGAGCACACACCTCCAACTACAAGTAACTAAAGCTATACTTGGGATACTTGATGTAAGATGAATATGTTTTCTCTCTTAGGTAATGAAATGGTATTTTCTTTTTACCATTAAATTTTTTTTAATGTTTATTCAGTTTTGAGAGAGAGAGAGAGAGAGAGAGAGAGAGAGAGAGAGAGAACATTAGCAGGGGAGGGGTAGAGAGAGAGGGAGATAAAGAATCTGAAGCAGGTTCCAGGCTCTGAGTTGTCAGCACAGAGCCTGACATGGGGCTCGAACTCACAAACTGTGAGATCATGACCTCAGCCAAAGTCGGATGCCCAACTGACTGAGCCACCCAGGAGCCCCTCTTTTATCATTTATATATTGGCAAACTTAGATATACAGAACCATTGCAAAAACATTCCCATTTACCTATCTCCTGGATTCCCTAAATATTTTTTTTTTTTAGCATTTATTTATTTTTTAAGAGAGAGAGACAGAGCACCAGCAGAGGAGGGGCAGAGAGAGAGGAGACAGAATTTGAAGCAGGCTCCAGGCTCCAAGCTGTCAGCACAGAGCCAGGTGCGTGGCTTCAACCCATGAACCGCGAGATCATGACCTGAGCTGAAGTAGGACACTCAACCGACTGAGCCACCCAGGCACCCCTGGAGTCCCTAAATATTAACATTTACCTCATTTGCTGTATTCTTTCTGTGCACGTGCACATTTCTTTTTCTGAACCATTTGGCAGGGAGTTTCAGAGATGATGCTCCTTTGCCTCTAAATACATGCGTCTTCCTGCCAAACAAGGACGTTACAAGGCCACAGTGCACTTATCACTGGGAAATTAACATGGACACATCACAGAACCTACAACAAAACTTACTTAGATTTTGCCATTCAGCTGCTATGTCTGTTTAGTCTTCTCTAATCTGGAAGGGTGCGTGATGGACCCCTTTAAGAAGCACAAGGTAACTGGGGCGCCCGGGTGGCTAAGTCGGTTAAGTGTCTGACCCTCAGTTTCCGCTCAGGTCATAATCTCACAGTTTTGTGGGTTCGAGCCCTGTGTCGAGTATGGAGCCTGCTTGGGATTCTCTCTGTCTCTCTGCGCCTCTCCCCCACTTGCGCTGTCTCAGTGTCTCTCAAAATAAATAAAAGAAAAAAAAGCACAAGTTAGTAATTTTGAAGACTATCCTTCAATGCGGGTTTTTCTGATAGGATTCAGGCTTCGCACGTGGAGTGAGAATTCCCCAGAAGTGGCGCTTTGATCTACTTGTCTCCTGCGTCCTTTTGACATGTTTCTGTCATTCTTTAGGAACCGCTTACTTTCTAGCGTAATAAGGTGTTCTTGGTTTTTCTTGCGCTTTCCCGCTCCTAGCCCTGAAACCAGCCCTTTCCTCAAGGAGCCCCAATAGCTGTTAGTGGACAGTGGTAATTCAGTAAACAAGATGTGGTCGTCGGGTGTGCTCAGTCCTACTGGGCTGTCACTGCTTCCAGGTCCTTTTACCAGACAGGAAATAGTAGCCCTTCATCGACATCTAGTCCTCCATAAACATATTAAAAACATGAGTTCACACTGATACTCCCAATTTCAAAGTAATGCCACAACATTCTTTCCCCTTTTTAATATTCGTGATTCCCTTCCTTGACAGAAACCTGGCTCTGTTATCTATAATTATTTATTTGCTCAATCCTAGAACACACAGAGAGTACCTTCAGCATTGCCAACCTATGCCTCTGTGAAAAAGAAGCCTAGAGTTTAGTATTTTTTTTGAGTTCCTTTTTGTATTTAGTTGAGGGAATACAGTCAAAACACAGCATTCAAAATTCACTTGGGTGTTTCTCCCCTTTCACTGTGCATATGTAATTCATGAGAAATATGGTTCCATTCATGTACTCCGTTTTATTTCCCTATTTTTATCTTTTTTAAATTGGCTTCACACCTAGTGCAAAGCCCAACATGGGGCTTGAACTCACGACCTTGAGATCAAGAGTCAGAAGTTTAAGCAACTGAGAGCCACCCGGGGGCCTCTTATTTGCCTATTTTATTGTTGTGATATATTAACATGGTTCCTAAAGTCAGAACTTCACAAGAGGCCATGGTGCCTGGCTGGTTCAACAGAGACTTGCCTGTCTCTCTCTCTCAAAAATAAACATTAAAAAAAATTTTTTTAAAGGCACTTTAAAAAATAAAAACCTTTACAAAAGGTTCGTCAAATATCTTCCTCCCCCGTTCTTTGCTTCTTTCCACCCCTTCCCATCAGGTAACCAATATCTTTGGCCTCTGGCTTCTCCTTTCTGGGTTTCTTTTTGCAGAAATGAGTATGATACGTGTCTATTTTCTTATTTCGTTTACCCCTTTTTTTAAATAATTTTTTTAACATTTATTCATTTTTGAGAGATGGAGACAGAGCATGAGTGGGGGAGACACAGCAGCTGAAGCAGCTGTCAGCACGAAACCCGACTCAAGGCTTGAACCCATGAACCGCGAGATCATGACCTGAGCTGAAGTTGGACGTTTAACCAACTGAGCCACCCAGGCGCGCCCCACCCCCGACCTTTTTTTTTTTTTTAAGTTTGTTTTTTGAGAGAGAGAGAGAGCGTGTGAATGGTGGAGGAGCAGAGAGAGAGGGAGAGAGAAGAGAGAATCCCTAGCAGACTCTGCACTGCAGCACAGAGCCTGATGTAGAGACTGAAGCCACGACCTGTGAGATCATGACCTGAGCCCTGCAGTGCAGGCTCTGCACTGCAGCACAGAGCCTGATGTAGAGACTGAAGCCACGACCTGTGAGATCATGACCTGAGCCCTGAAGTCAAGACCCCGATGCTCAACCCACTGAGCCACCCAGGAGCCCCTCCCCCTTCTTTCTTCCACAAAAATGATAGCATACTGTTTTTTTGCACGTTGCTTTTCTCAAATAATAGTATGCCCTGGAAACCATTCTCTATCAGTCCAGAGTTCTTCCTCCTTTATTACTGTTATCATCATTTACATCTAGATTATATCCCATTGTATGTAATAACCATTTCATATTTGACCATTCTTCTATATACGAATATTCAGGCTGTCTCCTCACTTTTGCAGTAACAAACAAGGATGCAATAAGTAATCTGTGCACATGTATTTTCTTTTGTTGGAGGTGTATCTTCAGAGTATACTCCTGAAAGTGGGATTGTTAAATCAAAAGAAATGTATTTTTTATGAGTGTCTGATGTCCCTCCATATTCGTTGTAGCAATCTGCATTCCCATCAGCAATGTAGGAGGTCCCTGTTAGCCCAGAACGTCACCAACAGAGTGTGTGGCCATACTTTTTGATTATCTGTCAATCTAATTAGTGAGACACAGTATCTGTGTAGCTTTAATTTGCATTTCTCTAATCATGAATGAGGTTGAACTTTTTTTGTTTCAAGACCTAATTTATTTATTTATGAATTATATCCTTTGTCCACTTTTCTATTGGATTTCTGGTATTTTTTCCTCCTCAATCCTAAGAGTTCTCCATATAGCAGGGATTAGCCCATTGTCTGTGAGATGTTGCAAATATTTTCTTCCAATTTATCAACTGCTTTTGACTTTGTAGTGTTTCTCCCATGGAAAAGCTCTTTTGTTACATTTTTATACAGTCAAATTAAGTTTTCTTATTTCATCTGGATCTTAAGTCATGGAAAACTTCCCAGCACCCAGGTCCAAGAGGCATTCATCTATGTGCTTTTGTAGTACTCGTATGGTTTCAATTTTTATTTTTGGATCCACGATCTGTTTATTTAGTCTTGTGTATGCTGTGAGGCAGGGATCTAATTTTATCTTTTTCCAAATGATTAACCAGTTGTCCCCCACCATTAAAAACAAAAATCGGGGCTTCCAAACTTATTCCACAGGTCTGACTACTGCAATGACTTACTCGCTGACGTTTTATAGTTTGCTTTAATGTCTTAGAAGAGCTAGTCTCCTTGCAGTTTTCTCTCTCTTTTTTTAAAGTTATTCATTTTGAGAGAGAGCATGCACACAAGCAGGGGAGGGGCAGAGACAGACAGAGGGAAAGAATCCCTAGCAGGCTCTGCGCTGTCAGTGTGGATCCCAACGTGGGGCTTGATCTCACAAACTGTGAGATCGTGACCTGAGCCAAAATCCAGAGTCAGATGCTTAATAGACTGAGTCACCCAGGCACCCTGCAGTTTTCTCTTTTTGAAGCAGCATTTTCCTGGGTATTCTTGCATGTGATTATCCTAAGCACATATTTAAGTGAAATTTTAATGACAAAATTTGGTACTCTCAGGTGTCAAAATGAAAATACCAGAAACAAGAGTTTCCAAAGATGTAAAGCATCTGGAAGTAGAGAGGCGTGGCTGGATCTCATCCGCTGAGGTCATCTTGTTGCTTCTGGCTTTATTTTGATTAACGTTTGGTCGCACACACCGAAAAACGACCTAAGACAGTTGCTTTGAGCGCCGCTTTTTCTCATTGTACAATTCCCTGTAGCAGTTGATCGCATCATTGATTGCTCCCGAAACTTTCAGTTTCCAATCATCATTAGGGCCGTCACTTGTAAGGACCCGTAGGCCTGCCTCGAAATGTGAGAAGGCTGCTGAGAGTCTTCCTGTGGTTAGCTGACGCAGGGCAGGTGGGGCATCTTCACTCTCCTCTTCTGCAGGCTCCTGTTCTAGCTGCATCAGTTCCGTGTTTGAGAGATCCTCCTCGTGGGACCTCAGCAACTGGTCCACGTCGGCTTCTACAACCTCTTCAAAAGCCACATTCTTGGCAAGAGTCACAATGTTTTGTTGAAGTTGTGCAATGTTATCTGTTTGGGAAACGCTCTGGAACTGAACACACTCAGGCCAGATCTTCTTCCACACGCTGTTCATCGTTGCCGGTCTCAGCGCCTCCCAAGCTAGTGCAATGTTGTCTACAGCATCCATGATGCTGTAGTTTCTCCAGAACTCCCTGATCATGGCTGTGTCCTCCCCATCTGTTGCTTCTAGGATGTGCTCAAAAGTTCTTCTCACGTAATGAGCTTTGAAGGCGGAGGCTATGCCTTGACCCATGGGCTGGATGGAGTCAGCTGTACTGTCATGAAGATATTCCACCCTTACATTGTCAGACAGATCACTCAAATTTACCGGGTGGCACGGGGCATTGTCTAGGATGAGCAACGCTTTGTGGGTGAGATTATTCTGGGCACAGTATCTTTCAACGGCTGGGCAAAAAAAGTATGTGAACCATTCCTGAAAGATGCTCCTGGTCGCCCAGGCCTTTTTGTTTGAGCGCCAAATTACAGGCAAATTGGGCTTGGAGTATCCTTTCAGAGCCTTGGGGTTTTCCAAGTGGTACACCAATAGGGGCTTCAACTTAAAGTCCCCAGCTGCATTGCCACCAAGAAGCAGCATCAAGCGATCTCTGGATGATTTAAAGCCTGGCTCAGCTTTCTCTTCCACAGAAATAAACGTTCCTTCAGGCATTCTCTTCCAATAAAGCCCCGTCTCATCTACGTTAAAAACCTGCTGGGGGGTATACTCACCTTCTTCAATGATGCTTCTTAGCGCTTCTGGATATATGTCCTTCTTTCCAGGAGCCGTGCTGTTTATCTTGAAGTGGGGCAAACAGTGGCGCTCCTTGAATCTCACGAACCACCCTTTACTTGCAGCAAACTTTTCTGTTTGAGAGCTCGCACCTCTTTCCCGCTGTAAGTCATCAAACAAACTCTTAGCCTTCTCCTGAATAATTGTGACACTCAGGGGCACATTTCGCTGGCTCTGGTCTTCAAGCCACACATGCAGCAGGCGCTCCATGGTCTCCATGACTGCACTTCGATGCCGCGTCAACCGGGAGGCTCTCAAAGGAGTAGCTATTTGCGAATTCGCTTTAATTTTTTCCTTATTATCTCGGATTGTAGCCACGGTAGAAACAGCAAGGCCCAAGGCCTTCGCAATTTGGCTGAGCTTTTCACCAACTTCGAATCGTCTCAACACTTCCAATTTTATGTCGAGGGTAATTGCTTTCCGTTCCCTTTTGGCACTGGGGATGGCCGATGCATTTAGGGACCTTTTCCCAGGCATTTTCCCTTCCAGAATGTAGTGAAATGACAGCAGTCTCAAGAGCAAGAAGGCCCGTGGCTATCCTCTGCTCCCTTGCAAAACGTGGGAGAGAAAATGGGGCTGCCAAGAAGTGCAGGCGGATGAGAAAAAGGTCACCAAAGGCCTGCCCGGCCCCCTTTGCCAGAAACAGGCTGGTTCACTCTCGATTGGAAGGCAGGCAGCGTAGGCCTCTGGTGTCAATCAGAGTGCCCAACCCCCAGACAGCACATCTGCAGGAACGTTAAAACCGGCGTGGGTTTCTGGGATCCAGAGAACAGAAAAAAATCCGTGCAAGTTAATAACGCTGCATAGCACACACCGAGTCAGTGCCTCCGTTCTAGAGGGACATCGAAGCAGCAGGTAGCCGGGTAGCGGGCTCACGAGAGGCGCCGGTAGCAGCGGCCGGGGGTGGGGGTGGGGGACGGACCGGGGACTGGTGGTGTCTTTTGTGAACCGCTTCCTGTGGAGGACCCGGGAAATATGTGTCCTTGGAGATGCCCGACTTAAAATAAGTCTAAAGGCGCTGGGTATCCTCATAGCATCTAGCCCGAGTCGGTCGCTGGGATTTCTGCGCTCCGCTCTGTGGACAGGGCCCGACAGCGCTCACGTTCAGGTCTTTAAAAAGTCAGGTGGTAGGGTAGACAGCTGACGAGAGGTCCCAAGCCGGCGCCTAGTCCTTACCGCGCATGAGCGACGCCTCCAGCGCCCGCGGGGACGGCTCCGGGGGTGTGGCGCTTCCCTGGCTTTGTTGCTGCTCTGTGCGTGCGCGCGCCCCAGCGGCGCGAGGGCGGGGGCGGGGAGTGTCGCGCCCGCTCCGGGCGGCGGCCGAGCGGTCTGGGCCGTGCGGCGGTGGCCCAGGAGGCGGCGGGACGGGCAGGGCAGGCGTGAGAGCCCTCGGAACAGCCCGGCAGGTGAGCGGGGAGGTTCTGCCCGCAGGTGTCGGGAGGCGGGGGCGCGGGCTCCGCTCGACGCCTTGGTGACGCCGCCCGGTTGCGCCGGCTGTCGCGGGGTAGGGGTCCGGGGGAACGGACTAGAGGGGCCTGGCTGCGGCCACCACCACATCCCCAGCCGGCGGCTCTGTCCCCGCGGCTGAGGTGGCCGTCCCTTGCCCTCCGCGTCCCTGCCCTTCTCCTGGCGGCTTCTTGCCGCCTTCTGAATTTCCCGCCGCCTCCCGGGCCCTGCGCAGTGCTGGCTCCCTCCTCTGCCGCCTCAGTCCCCTCTCCAAAGAGTCCCCACGCGGAGCGATTTGCGTTCGAGTCACGAGTCCCTGCAAACCTACAGCATCTCCTCGGGCACCTCGCTTCGACTGCGAGCCCGTTTCCTTCTGGGCCTGGAGGTAATGCTTGCTGAGCCCAGAGTTGCTCTCTGAGCCGGATGTGATACTGCACGTGGAAGAGTTTTGCCGGCTGTTAGTGTTTCTCACGTGTGGAGCCCGGTTTCACTACTCTCATAGCAGCTAGTACTGCTTCCAGCCTTCCGTGCTAAGGGCTTTACCCCCTCATTTGAGTCCTAAACCCTTCCTGCACGAAAGCGCTGCCATAAGCCTCTTTATAGAAGAGAAAACGTGAAAGCAAAACTGGCCACTTGCAGTTCAGTGCCATCTCGCTCCAGTGCCTTCACTTTTAGGTATTTCTGGGTTGTGTGCCTTTCCTCTGGTTAGATACTATCAAATGGGATACCATGTTTTTTTTTTTTTTTTTTTTTTTTAATGTTGTTTTTAAATTCTGTTTTTAGAGACAGAGTGTGAGCAGGGGAGGGGCAGAGAGAGAGACGGAGAGATAGAATCCAAAGCAGGCTCCAGGCTCCCAGCTGTCAGCATACAGCCTGGCTGGGGGCTCAAACCCAGGAACTGCAAGGTCATTACCTGAGCCGAAGTCAGAAGCTTAACCGACTGAGCCACCCAGGTGCCCCCCTAGGATTCTGTATTTTAAGGTTCTGTTTCTGTATTGGTTGATACATCCCAGGGTGCAGTGATCACATTGGCTTAATTTTTTCTTCTGCACAATTGTGAGGTTTCTGATTTTTGGTCCAAGAAAGGCATCTTGGTTTCCAGACAGCAGTGAAGGAGGAAGAAGGATTCTGTGGATTTATTTCCTGTCTTGTCTTCAGGAATGAGCTTTTCCCTCCCATCCCTATTCATTTTGGGGATGGTACAAGTGAGCTCCATTTCTGGAACTATCGATGAGAGCAGAGCCTTTCGCCTGGGACGTTTCAGCATTGCAGAGGCTGTTCTGGTTGTTAACACGTGGTGGAAGTCAGTAATTGACACAGCTGTGTCCTGGGTCACTGAACCTCCGTGGCCTCAGTGGTTTCAGTTACGAAGGAAGTTGGATGATCTTTGAGGGTTTTTTCCCCCAGACTGAGTTGTTCATCTGTTGAGAGTCAAGAAGTGAACACAGGCAAGGGCTCTGTCCCTCGGCTGCTCTCCTTGGATTTGTAGACTGAGGGGGGGGGGCTGCCAAAGCTGGAGAGGCGTCACAGTGTAGTCAAAAGTACCCTATCAGTTAACACTCATCAAGGGAGGCTTATGTTCTGGAGGCTTCCATGCAGTTATTTTCTCATTCGGTGATCTTGCCGCACCATCCCTGCCGTGCAAGGAGGAGAACGAGACAAGCAGAACAAGGGAAGTAGAAAAGGAAGAGAAGGGAATGGAGAGGCATAAATGCCATATCAATGTGGCTGGGATAGTTGAGTGCTGAAGGAAGCGAGCTCCCAGCAGATTGAAGAGCCACTGCCTGGCGGGCTTGTGTCTGCGTGAGTCTGAGACACCAGGGTAACCTGGCTGATGATCTGACGGGAAAAAAAGGGCGGTGGCCCTTTGCCTGTTGAAGGGTCTTACTGTGCCCAGCCCCACGTCTTGGCATTGCGTGTGCTCATCACAGCCAAACACCAGTAACAGACTGTGTCTCTGAGAACTGCCTCTGACCTAACGTGGTTCCCTAACCCATGTCAGAAGAAGATTAAGTCATGAACTGAAATAAAGGAATTGGGACTTTTATCAAGTTTTGGAGGCCCGAAGCACAGTACTTAGCGCTTCTAGGGCTGTAGGCCACCAGCCCTGCTCTGTTTGGTGTGGAGCTGCAGAAACCCTGGGAGGCTTGGTTTCCCCTCATACGCCTCCGGCTCCCAGTGGCCTTCAGGCACTCACTTACCTCTCTAAACTTTTCCACCCCTGCAGGGGGCGCGGTCACACCTACTTTTTTAGGGCGGATGGTGAGGATTGGAGGAGGTGACAGAGGAGCACCCACCCAGCAGGTGCACCACCTTCTGTGCTCCTTTGTCTAAATTTCCTGTTTCAGTAAAATGCCTTTGCGATGTCTTCATGGTCTCATGATTCCTCCACATCAGGCTCTGGTCCTTTGTGTGGGCTGAATCCCTGCAGCAGGCAGCTTCATTCACGGCGTGGAAGTTCTCATGGCCTCATCACCCTTCCTGGTGCATCTCCTTGCTGAGCTTCTCCGTTTGGGTTTCTCCCTGGTTTTAATATTTTTCTTATAGCTTACCTTACTTGTGAGTCCACTTTGCCTTTTGAAAGGGATGTTTGAATAATTTGGCTTATTAGCAAGTTAATAACCATTGACAGTGAATTTACCGTGGGGAATGGCCTGCCTCATCATGAGGGACAGCATGGTTGAAATAACATGGGTGTTGTCACCTGTATATCTATTTTCATTATAATAGAATATTGGGGGTGATCCAAATCTTTGCTTATGTTGGTTTTTTTTTTTTTAATATAATCAATATTGGGTTCTTGACTGTACTTAGATTTTGTTGTCTTAATATGGTGGCTTTTCTTGAGCTTATTTTTATTCTAATGGCTTTTGACATATACTAGTGAAAAATCTAAGTCGTCTTTGGTCTTGTCCTTAACTGGTGTTAAATACTGTTAGCTTATGGTGAAAACTGGCATTTTCTTCTTTGAGGACTGAAGAAAATACAGGATCTGGAAGAGCACTTGCTTTCTTTGGCCTGACAAAAATACTAATCCTTGGTTGATCAAAGATAAATTATAGTATCCTTTGCTTTTAAATTTTTATGTGGCTTAATCTTAGAATCATGTTTGTTTTTGAGGCTGTAATAGTTTCAGTGGCCAAAATTGTCTCAGGCAAGAAATGGTTAGGGAATTGGTGGGGGTGGGAGTGGAGGCATTGACAGCAATAGCTGTGAAAATTCTTTATGTGTTTCTGCAGTGAATTTAGTTCCCGTTTATCCTGTTTGAATCCTATTTTAATGGGACATTTAAGCGGATAAGCAAAGGCAGCAAGCTAGCCCTTTAGCCCACATCCGGGTCCTTTCCCACCTGTAATGCCACATCACAAATGGCCCATCACATGGCAGAAGGTGTTCATCTTCTCTCACTTTTCACTGCCTCCGGGGGACCTGCTTTCAGCAGCCGCCTCTTCGGGGAAGGCTGACGTCATTTTCTGAGTGGCTGTGTTCAAAACCACCCAAAGGTACCCATCTTTCTTCTGCCATCATTAGCATAACGTTACGAGAACCAAGTGAGGCTTCCTCAGTGTCTCCCCTGTAGTGGGGGAACCAGGGGACAGGGTGTGTGTTGACTCAGGATGCCCTGTGCCTCCTCCCTTTTCTAGTTTCCATATTGAGCCTTACTTCAGTCTTCCCGTTTCTGGGTCACTGCAGCCTGTCTTTATGGTTTTGATAGGACAGGGAAAGAGAAACTCTCATAAGAAAGTTTCTAGGTGGATCTTTTGGGAGGCATGAGAACAAACCTTTGTTTCTACATATCTGAGTGACTCAGGCTGAGCCTCATGTTTGGGAAGCACAACAGAGATGATGTGCAGACTGCAGTTAGCTTGGAGCATATCTGCCTCTCACAGTGGACTGTAGGACTGTGCTCAGTGTCCCCTTGGACACCCTGTATGTGAGGCTTGTAGGTGCATGTTGATCGCATCAAGCAAGGAGTCAGGGCAGAAAACTGGTTTCTCTTGTACTCTCTTTCCTCGTCTTACAGGATGGTTGCTTATGTGAGTGTGGTCTGTGCTTTTAAAGTACCAGAACCTCATCATTTTGTCCCTAAGGGTTTGAGGAATTCTTTAGAAGAAACAGAGACTTAGAAAAAGCAGCTACTCCAAGAAAAGGTACAAGAGTCAATTTGACATTTTAATGGACCGAGCCACCCAGGTGTCCATCAATTTAATGTTGTTTTTTTTTTTAATTTTTTTTTTTTTAACATTTATTCATTTTTGAGACAGAGACAGAGCATGAACGGGGGAGGGTCAGAGAGAGGGAGACACAGAATCTGAAACAGGCTCCAGGCTCTGAGCGGTCAGCACAGAGCCCGACGCGGGGCTCGAACTCACGGACTGTGAGATCGTGACCTGAGCCGAAGTCTGATGCTTAACCGACTGAGCCACCCAGGCGCCCCTCAATTTAATGTTTTAAAACTGTGAGAGTTTTGCATTTTTAAGGCCTTCGCTACTTCCGGGGTTAATCTCCTTGGGAGGTGACAAGCAGGTGGCCCGTGCACGTGTGGTGTTGGCCTTCTCTTTCCTTTGCTTGTCGTGTCCATTGCTTCCAAGTCACCCCCTTCCTTATTCAGATCCGAAGCCTCACAGTTTGGTGATGTGGATTGGTGAAGTGGGTATTTATCAGGTGTGGTTCTCCTGTGGAACGTCTTCTGCTCAGTTACCTGTAAGTGAGGAATAGGAGGAGGCCCATAGAAGCATGTTGGGAGGTGTGTTTACATGCTTTACAAATATAGCAGTTGGTTTTTTGCAACGTTATCGTTTATGCACATTTTTACTCTATCCTGTAATATGTTTGTCTGTTTCCGGGTCACCTAGGCCTTGGGCCTCCATGGCTTTGATTTGGGGTTATTGGAGTGGTGTGCATGTGATGGGGCAGGACTGTGGCTTTGTTTGTCCTGCGACTTTTTGGGCTTCTTGCTTAGGCCCTTCCATTTCCTGTTGCCTGGCTGTGGAGAAACATGGCCATGAATGGATCGCTGCCTTAGAAGCCTCTGTGAGACCACCTTTCCCTTACTCAGGGGAACGATTGTTTTCCTAAGTTTTGGGTTAGTTTCCCAGGTTCTTAGGAACACATGCATTCTTGTGTGGCACCTCTGGGACTTCATTTCTGGTCACAAATGTGTGGGCGGGTGGTGGGGGGGTGGTTTCCCCACCATGCAGTTCTGGGACACCAGCTGGGTGTCCTACAGTTTAACCCACTTCTGACACCATGTACCTGGAATCAGCACCAGATTCCACAGGTTCAGGGCTCCGTCCTGAAAGACTGCCTCCGCCTCCCACTCCCTGCCTTCAGATGCTGTTCCACGTCCAGATTGTCACCTGTGCTTCTGACTGGCTGTAAATCAGTTTTCCATGACCCCTTCTCCTTGGGTTCATTTAATTTGCTAGAGATGCTCACAAACTCGGGAAACCAGTGTACTTACTAGA
The DNA here is from genome assembly GCF_022837055.1 of Prionailurus viverrinus. Taxonomy (NCBI): domain Eukaryota; kingdom Metazoa; phylum Chordata; class Mammalia; order Carnivora; family Felidae; genus Prionailurus; species Prionailurus viverrinus. Next base: position 4,316,591 of record NW_025927606.1, read on the forward strand.
TTACCAGTAGTTCATTACAGAGGATGTTAAAGGATATGAATGAACAGCTAGATGAAGAAATATGTAGGGCAGGGTCTGGTGGATTCCCTGGTGTAGGAGCTTTCTGTCCCCTTGGTGTTTAGCACAGAATGTAGGTACTTTCTTGTCTACCAATCTAAAAGCTCTCCAAACCCTGCCCTTTTGGGTTTATATGGAGGCTTTGTTGCATAGGTATGTGATTGATTGAATCATTGGCTGCTGTGATTAATTCGACTTCCAGCTCTTCTCCCCTCCCCTCCCCCCTTCTCCCCCAGAGTCAGGGGTAGGTCTGAAACTTCTAACCTTCTAATCACTTGGTTGCTTCTCCTAGCAACCTGCCTCCCTCCTTAAGGGTTTTCCAAAAGTCACATCATTGACACAAACTCAAGTGTGGTTGAAAGAGGCTGGTTATGAATAACGAAAGACACCTTTACCACCTAGGAAATTCCAAGGGTTCTTAAAGCTCCGTACCAGGAGGACCAAATGCATACTTCTTATAAATCGAGTATCATACAGGTCAAACAAAGCTAAATGCCTGGCAGACTCCGTGATAACAATTATTCGTTTTTGTTTCTCCCCCTTGTCTTTTTGTGTGTGATAAAGCACCTCTTGGAAATTTTTTTTTTTAATTTTTTTTTTCCAACGTTTATTTATTTTTGGGACAGAGAGAGACAGAGCATGAACGGGGGAGGGGCAGAGAGAGAGGGAGACACAGAATCGGAAACAGGCTCCAGGCTCTGAGCCATCAGCCCAGAGCCTGACGCGGGGCTCGAACCCACGGACCGCGAGATCGTGACCTGGCTGAAGTCGGACGCTTCACCGACTGCGCCACCCAGGCGCCCCAGCACCTCTTGGAAATTTTAACTGGAAATTGTACTTGATGGAGTTACATGGGGAGGGGAGAGTGTTTCTTTGGGTGTGCCTAGCTTTCTAGGACCGTTCAAGCCTTCTGATCCTCAGAGTGTACTTGGAGGAACCCTAGGTGGGCATGTCCTGAATCAGAGCCATCTCTCCTGACACATACTTTGCACCCGACAGAATGGTGGGACAGGGGTGCTTATGGGGCTGGATTTGTGTGCTCTGAACTGCTTTGTATTTTACGTGTGTGTTGCAGGAAGAGGCTTGCAAGGCTGGATTCAGTCATCTAGTTTGTGGGTCACAGTGTTCTGAGAAGTGGTATCGTGCCCCAAGTGCCAGCTGTTTAACAGTAATGCCCCCTGGATCGTGCCTGGTATGTATGTTCCATTCACTGGTGATGACCTGGAGATTTTAAGAAATTGTTTTAAATTTCCATCTTGTCTGGAAATGTCTGGGGTTGGTATGGTCTAGTAGTCTTTTCCACTCTAACCTGTGTCCTGAAGTGGGAGGGGCACAGCAGGCTTTCCTCCTACACTTCCGGACAAGATACTTATGTTTCAGCTCTGCCCAGCCTCTTCCTGTCCTGCTCCCTGTTTACCTCCAGAAGGCACCAGTGTTAGGAAGATTGTATGTTAGAAGGCATTTTTTTGTTCTCTGAAGCCTCTTTCTCTAGGAAGTTGTAATTATTGTTACCTGGTGTCAGATTCTGTTTTCTCTTAGGAACTGGTGAGCCAAAGGATGTTGGGGCTGGAACAGAGGAGGCAGGAGAAGAGGAAAGCAGGGTGACTTTGCCTGGTGGAGCTGGCTGCAGAAGGTGTGTGTGCATCCGAGGACTAGACCCCACGTGGCCCATCACGTACCCAGGGGCTCGGTCACGGTCATAGACCCCACGCGGCCCATCACGCACCCAGGGGCTCAGTCACGCTCATAGACCCCACGCGGCCCATCACGCACCCAGGGGCCCGGTCACGCTCATAGACCCCACGCGGCCCATCACGCACCCAGGGGGCCGGTCACGCTCATAGACCCCACGCGGCCCATCACGCACCCAGGGGGCCGGTCACGCTCATAGACCCCACGCGGCCCATCACGCACCCAGGGGGCCGGTCACGCTCATAGACCCCACGAGGCCCATCACGCACCCAGGGGGCGGTCACGCTCATAGACCCCACGCGGCCCATCACGCACCCAGGGGGCCGGTCACGCTCATAGACCCCACGCGGCCCATCACGCACCCAGGGGGCCGGTCATGGTCATAGACCCCACGAGGCCCATCACGCACCCAGGGAGCCGGTCACTGCTGTGCTTGGGCTTTGTGCAGTCCCTCTGCTTGTTCTTGGAGCAAGCTGATTCAAAGATTCTAAGAAACAAACTTAAGATTATGACAACGTGGAGATTTCCATCTGAATTTTAAAAGACCCAGATAAGAGATAACCCCAGAAGTGTTGGCTCTTTGTGGGTCTTCTGCCTCTCCCAGGTGCTTTGCTGAGCTGCTGTGTTTGTTGTGTTTACATGTGCCAAGCGGAGGCCTTTCCTCCCAAGGACCCCGGCTTTGGCTTCACCACGCACGCAGCATGGTGGAGTGTGAGGAGGGAGCATTTGATGATGTCTCTCATAATATCTGATAAAAGAAGTCGCTGTTTCATGAAGGAAACCACCCTCGTTTAACCGTAAAATGTGTTCTCTTGTCCCACGGGAGGGGGAGGTGGGGGGGAGGTGGGGGGGAGGTGGGGGGGTGGGCATTCCCCTGGGACAAGCAGGGTTTCCGCAATCTTGCTGTTTTGGGGGCGGGCGTTGCTATGGGATTTTTCTAAATCTATTTTCGAGATCCTGGGAAGGAAATCACCCGGAAGCAGTTCATGCAGTATTGCTTGGCGAGGGGTCTGGTGAGGGGACTTACAGTCTGTCCACCCAGGAAGGAGCTGGTACCCGTGGCGGCGTGCCCACCCTGTGGTCTGCAAGCTCTGATCCTGAGCATCCCAGCCTTGGGGTATAGACAAGACCAGTTTTACTTTTCCCAGTAGCTCCCTCACTGAACGCTGAATGTCATGCCCACATTCTTGCTGGGTGGAGGTCCCTGTAACATCATGGCCTCACTTCGCCGTTGACTAGCTTTTGCTCCTAAGACCTCATTCTGTTTTTCTGTAAGCTCCGATCTTCTGTCTGATTGAAAGCTTTTCTCCTAGTGTAGTCCTACCCTGACCCTGAGCAGGGTGGGCCAGCACTGTCCACCCCAGGCTTTGTGCTGTGCTCGCAGGGTCCTCCCTGGCTTGCCCTTCTGAGTGCTGAAGTCAGGTGGAGTGCTCCTCCAGCTTAAGTGTAAACTCAGATAGGAGCAGAGCACTTGCTCCCCATCGCCCTAAATAGCACACAGTTAAGATCCGGACCTCCATCTGTGTGACGATGTTTGTAGAAAACCATTGTTGCCCACCAGGGTCTGTAGCTGAGGCCTTTGTTGTCTGCCCGCACGTCTGTCCTCAGAGAGGCCCTTGCTCCCTGCTGGGTGGGGGAATGGCAGCTGCCTCTCCTCTCTCCCAAGGATCTGCCTCCTGCTGGGGAGGAGGGGTGAGACAGGGGTCCTCCTGTGTCTGCATTCTGGACAGATTCCAGAGTTCCCTCAAGGTCTGGCACCGCTGACAGTGACGTGTTTGTTCTGAGGCACAGCCTAGAGCACTGAACGGGGACGTGTTCCCTCCCTGGTTCACCTCACTCAGCGCTGCGCTCAGCCCCCGTGGTGCACAGGGGACCGGCAGCCTCTCCCCAGGCTCAGACCGAAAACCTGATCTTCCTCACTCAGAGGAACTTTCAGGTTGGCTGGAAAAGTCCAGCATGTGAGTGCTGCACTGTCTCCCAGCTCCTCCGCAGCAGCAGCTGTTGTGAGATCACCTGATGACATCTTAGGGTGTCACAGAAGTAAGTAAGCTGAAGCGTAGCCCTCCCTGAGCGCCTCATGCATTTGGGAATTAAAAAAACCACAGTATCCAGAAACTTAAGTAGCAAACTTTGTTGTAAAATAGCTTTGTTACTTCTCCTAACTAAAATTAGGAGGACGTTTCCTTCCAATTTTTAAAATGAGGAGAAAGTATATTTGCAAAAAATATTTGGGAAGTAAATAAGAATATAAAGAAGGGAGTCCCTGGCCTGCTGTGAGCAAGGTTACACAGGTGGGCACTGGTCTACACCCTGCCCCTTGGGCTTCACCACGTTGAGCTGTGTACCCAGGTGATAGTGTAGTTGTGACGGAGAAAGCAAGACTGGCCAGCCGAGCGGTGATCCAAAAAGTAAGAGATTGAAACATGATGGGGGCTGTAAGGATGTCCCAAGCTCTTGCCTCTTTAACGTGAGAGTGGGTGGAGTCTCTGGGGTCTCTGTGGCAGAAAACCTGGGGCGTTCGGCTGCTCTGAGGCGTTTCTTTAACGAGCATTAGGCTGCACTATGGAAGCATTGGGCTTTGTGGGGTGGTCATAAGATGCCACGGTTGGGAACACGTCCTCATCACACAGCCCCGAGTCTTTATTTACTTTCCAGAAGGAGCATTGTTGTAGTGATCTGAGATGCTGTCGAGAGCAGATGGATGGCAGAAGGAACCAGGGCACACCCCTGAATCGTGTCTTTGAAGAGCTTCCCAGAGGAGCATGTCTGCGTGCAGATGGTTGGGTCCAGAGGCACCAATAGCTCGTGGGCCTTGGGGATTACGTTTTCATTCTCCCTGGCACTGTTTTCTTGTGGTGCCTGCAGCTGGGTGGACAGAATGTTCCCGAATCAGCTCTGTATCTTAGGACTGCCCTGTAGTCAGTGTAAGACTGTTGTTTGTGTGCCTTCTGGATTTCCAAGGCAGTGTGGAATCTTAGTGCCTGGATGTACCAAATTTTAACTCCTGTTGCTGAATTGGTTTCTGTTTATTAAAATGGAAATAGGTTCATACCCCAGGCTGAAAGTATTCATGTTAGTAGAAAAACAGAACGGACCTGTTCTGCAGAGCGTAGGCTGAGGTAGAGCCACGGTCTGGGTCTGTGGAGCACGTCCGAGCACAGAAGCACGTGGTTTGCTGCCGAATGCCCTGCTCTGCAGGTCTGGCGTTCTTTCTCCGAGGTGGACTGGCTGGAGGTTGTGAACAGTTTGTGCGTGGCATTCCTGCTCCTGGACGGCATCTGAGGTGAGGGGTAAGTTCAAGGCTGAGTGTTCCTCCGTAGGGTTTTTTTTTTTTGTTTTTTTAATTTTTTTTTAACGTTTATTTATTTTTGAGACAGAGACAGACAGAGCATGAATGGGGGAGGGTCAGAGAGAGGGAGACACAGAATCTGAAACAGACTCCAGGCTCTGAGCAGTCAGCACAGAGCCCGACGTGGGGCTTGAACTCACGGACCGCGAGATCGTGACCTGAGCCGAAGTTGGCCGCTCCACCGACTGAGCCACCCAGGTGCCCCACGTAGGGTTTTTTTTTTTAATGTAGAGTGTAGGGGCACCTGGGTGGCTCAGTCGGTTGAGCACCCAACTCTTTATTTCAGCCCAGGCTACGAACTCACGGGTTCTTGCGTTTGGGCTCCACGTTGGGCTCTGTGATAGTTCGGAGCCTGCTTGGGATTCTCGGTCTCCCTCTGTCTCTGCCCCTCCCCTGGCGCATGCTTTCTCTTTCTCTCTCCCCCCCTTCCTCTCTCTTTCAAAAATAAATAAATAAACTTTAAAAAAGAATTGAAAAAGTAAAGTGTAGTTTCTGTGTGTGTGTGTGTGTGTGTGTGTGTGTGTGTGTGTGTGTTTTCAAAAACATGCCTCTCTTGGTTTCACTACCCAACAGCGGAGGTTTCAGTTAAGAGGATCTTCACAATTCTGCCCTGGCAAATGCTACTTCCCATGATTAATAACCCGTGTTAAGGGGATCGTTTACCACATCGGTGTGTAGCAATAGCAGTGTTCCAAGTAGAACAGAATCCCCGTGTAGGGCTCTTTTTTAAAATTTTTAAACAATTTTCATTTATTTTTGAGAGAGAGAGAGAGAGAGAGAGAAAATGTAAGTGGGTGAGGGGCAGAGAGAGAGACACACACAGAATCCGAAACAGGCTGCAGGCTCTGAGCTGTCAGCACAGAGCCCGACGTGGGCTTTGAACTCCTGAACCATGAGATCATGACCAGAGCCGAAGTCTGATGCTTAACTGACTGAGCCACCCAGGCACCCCACACCCGCTAGTGTAGGACTCTTAACTGTGACTCAGTTTTGTCAAGTAACATGTAAGAACCATGATCTGAGAGCTGGGAGGAGAGAATGGCACAGGGACACAAAGAAGGGACAGACAAACCTTCGCAGTTGTGGGAGCTTCTTATACCTTCATCCAAGACCCAAAGCCTGTGATTTTCTGAGGCCAGACCCAGGCTTTGCTGGAGGAGCACCGGTGGGGGGGGTTGGTGGCTGGAGGGGGAGCCCAAAGCTACTCTTGAATCTTGGTCTCTGCAGAAGTTTGTATGGTTTAACATCAGCAGTGTTGACACCTTTGAGCAGAACTTGGAGACTGCTCACTGGGAACTGGGCATTGAACTCCCCCAACCAGACGGCAGTGGTCTATGCCACCGAGAGCGACGGGTGAATGTCGGGCTCCAGTCTGGAGTCTGTGGTTCTGAGTACAGAACAGTTCAGTGTTTAATCAGTTTTGGAGGGGCGCCTGGGTGGTTCAGTCAGTTAAGTGCTCGACTCTTGGTTTCGGCTCAGGTCATGATCTGGTGGTTTGTGGGTTTGAGCCCCTTGTTGGGCTGTGTGCTGACAGTGTGGAGCCTGCTTGGGATCCTCTGTCTCTCTCCTTCTCTGCCCCTCCCCGGCTCACTCTCTCTGTCTCTCTCAAAATAAATAAATAAAAACTTAAAAAAAATTTTTTACCAGTTTTGGAGTGTGCTTCCTTTGAGCATATTATAGGCGTCTGCTAATTTACTATATATAGTAAAATGAATACATAAATTCTGTTTTCATGGAGAAAAGAATCGATCGGTGAAATATTTAGGCAGGCAGCCCTTAAGAAATAGTATAATAGGGCTCAGCTGTGAGGGGGCTGTGCTGGGTCTGCTGGGGTCTGTCCTCCTCACCCCCAATTTCAGGTGTCTGGGCAGACAGACGTGTGTGGGGTGAGAGGCTCAGGATTGGGGAAGGGTGGATACTGTGTCCAGGCTCTGACATGTTTTTAAAAGATACTGCTCCCTTGTGTAGCATCAGTCTGCTCTTCACAGCCTTTCTCCCGAGGGAACTGATGAGTGGTTTTCTTGGATCTTCTAGGTTTCCCTTGCGAAGCCTGGTGTCCGCCCTTCTCCTAGTGGGCATCTTCCTCTGTGCTGTGAGGAGGGGGCCCGATGGGGGCTGGGCGTGGCAGGCGAGGACGGGGGCCGCCTCTTCAGTGCTGGGGAGATACCTGCCAGGGTCTTAAAGTACAGTGTCAACGTGTGGTTTGCGGATGTAGCTGGTTGTGAAGAGGCCAGGCTGGAGATGATGGGAGTTTGTGAATTTCCTGAAGAATCCCAAGCAGTGTCAGGACTTAGGAGCCCAAATTCCAAAGGTATTGATTTCAGAAAACATGATAATGCTCTGAGCTCCAGGTCACAGTCCGAGATCACCATGGGTCACTGTGGACAGATACGGGACAATTGAGCGTTTTCTAGAGATGGTGTATTTTATTAATCATGGGAAGTAGCATTTGCCAGGGCAGAATTGTGAAGATCCTCTTAACTGAAACCTCTGTGAGTTTACTTTTTTGAACTATGAGCTTGTGCAATTATAGGAACAGTCCCATACCCAACTGAAGTGTGTTTGTGTTCACTTGAAGCACAAACATTATTGGCTTTTCATTTAGAGGCCAGTCTGTCCGTCTAGTTTGGTTCCAGTGATCAGAATCTTTTGTTAAATGTCCTGCATAAACCACACGTTACCTATAGTTTTGTTCTCTAAATGAAGTGAGAACTTTGAAGCAGAGCAGTCTGAGTGTAGAACCGTGTATTTTCTTATGACATTTTTCTTAGAGTTTTCTTTCCTACTCAATTTGACATTTTTTTTTAGCTGTTTGCCTTTATTGCTTTATTTTCCAAAGCTTTCAACTTAGTGTTTGAAGAAACAACCTTTTTTTATTCCTGTTTTTTTTTTTTTTTAGTTCACACAATGTTAAATTACATAAGTAAAATAGAAGTACAGCTTGCATAAACAGGTTTGGGATCAGATACAGCTGCCTTATGGTGAGCCCTTGACCCTGCTCTGGACAGAGGGGTGGGGTGGGGTTGGTGTGGGTCAGGGTTGTTGTACAGCCATTGTGATTCTGGCTGCTGTGTGTTTCTGCTGGTGCCTCTTTGTGTCATAGACCCTTTGATGGCTTGACAAACTGCGAGTCCTTTCCCAGAATGATTTGCATCTTAAAGGAAATGGAGTCACAGACCCTTCAGTCATCCCCGGGCTATGTGGACCAGGCTAAGAGCGCCTGGTGTAGACCGCTCTTTGGACACAGACCCTTGTAGGAACCCTTGCTTTCTCCAGCTCCTCCCCGTAGTGTGGCCGCCACTAGACAGTTTGTTCTGAGCAACAGCAACAGGTGACAGACCGCTGTGAGCCTGGGGACTAGAGGGTAGGAGGTGCTGTCCTGTCTTACAGGCTGGGGAGTGTTTGCTGGAAAGCATGTGTGTGCGACAGAGGTGCAGCTCGCCCTGGTGCTCCCTGCTGGAGATTTGCCAGCACCCGGCCCAGCTGCTGGTCCCCTCGGCTTTATGGCTTTGTGGTTGGGTGCCGCAGGGGGTGCCTCTCTTTGCTTCTTAGGATGTCCAGCTGCTTGTACGTACTTGCAGAGTGGGTGTGATAAGCGGTGTGGCGGTCAGGTCACCAAGAAGGGCCTCTCACCTGGAGTGCGCCCCTCCAGCAGCGTGTGGGCTTGAGGGAGGCGTCTCTGTCATTCTGTGTGGTGCTGAGGACATCAGGGCCCCCATGGGTGTGGGCTCCCCCTGGGCGTAAAGACCTACAGTGGATGTGGACACATGTACCCTGGACTCTCAGTTGTGCGTGTGGTCACACGACTGGCAGAGATGGATTCATGGCGCACCGTGACCTTAACCCACATTCACGGGAACATGGGGTCCAGCACCATGTTGTGGATCTGAGTTTTGTGACTCCTTCTCCCTACCTTTTCGTGAGTACTTTGTTGTTGTTTTTAAAGACTCAAGGAAAAAACACTGTATGGTCTCCTCTGAGGTAACTAGATGCTAACCCACACCCTTGACTGGAAATGGGGCGGTAGAAATTCCCTGCTTTAAATTTCTTTTCAATTTTCAGGTGTGATGGTAATCCATAAAACGAACACCGAGGTGTGTTACCAGAGTGTGAATTGGTGTCACTGTTTTGTAGAGCAGTTTGACGGCACCTGTCAGACATTCAGACCCTTTGACCCAGCAAGCCCTGCCCTCGGGAGCTCTTGTGAAGACACGGCCTGCTTAGGTGGATGGGCTTTCGTGTGTCTGTGGTATTTGAGCTTTTTATGGTGAACGTGGTTTAATTTTCTAAGAAAATGTTAGAAGGAGAACCTCGGACTAGAAGAATGGTGCATCATCTCATGGGATTCTTGTTAGTGACGCCTGGAAGTCACCTGTTTAAATCAGAAACGGGCCTGTCTTTGGGTCCCATCTGTCCCCTTTAAGAGCCCGGCATCACCTTTCTGTTTCAGGGAGCCATGCCCACTGGTCTCCTGGCACTGGAGCTGCTTCTTGTCACAGCCACTGCGGGGAAGGCCAGTGTGCCTTTCATCACTGTGAATGGGTCAGAGTTCCTGGAAACATTTGTCGGCATTGGGCCAGCAAGGGTAGGTGGGCGCTTGTCCTTGAGTCAGACAGCCCCGGTCTTTGTGTGGACCCGGCAGTGAGCACAGAGCATGCCGTGGATTGAGATAAGGGTTGGGTTCCGGAGAAGGGAAGAAGAGACTTGGGTTAACAAACACTCATTTTTGTTTTCATACCAGGAGCAAACTAGACTCTCTGTGTGGATCCCTATTTTAGGTTCGTGACATGTTTGCAGTGGCCCAAAGAAACGCTCCTTGTGTCTTGTTCATTGATGATATCGATGCATTTGGCAGGAAACGAGGCCGAGGGCATTTCGGAAGCCAGAGTGACCGGGAGAACACACTGAACCAGATGCTTGTGGAGGGATGGATGGTGAGTGCACGCGGCTGACAGCCGCCGAGAGCAGGCCTGTCCTGTCGGCACTGCCACATCTCGCGTGACCCTCCTCCGGCTTTTGTTTCTGTCAACTCCCTGGGTGAGTGAGCATCCCTGATGGTTCTGTTTGTAGGAAGTCTGCTCTCAGGCAGACTTAATGGAGAAAGCTATGTTAGATCCACAGAAGCCCCCCACTGCCCCCTCCCCACCAGCAGGAGGGGCTAGTGGAGATGGGGAGAGGTGAGGCCCTCCTGGGGAGGTGGACCAGGTAGATGAGGGCTCCCCCACCTCTCCTAGTGTAGGCCTTGGTGCCTGCAGGATGGTGTGGGTGGAGCCTTGCTCCTTCTCCTCTGAACCTCTCTCCTGCTGCCCTTCCTGACGCAGAATCTCATGGGTGTGAGCCCACTCCATGTACCAAAATCTCTCTCTTTCTTTCAGTTCAGACTTTTCCTCAAAGTGATTCCAGCTCAGTGTGTCTGGTAGCTTGTCAGGCGTGCTGATATTTCACTGGAAATGTCTACATGGTGAACGTTTTTGAAATTTGGAGATGCTTTCAGTGGTCCCGTGGCAAGTTTTCATCTTCATCTTGGGGCTGCCAAGAGTACCCCAGGTTTGGTGATTCACTAGGAGGACTCCTAGGACCCCATGTGTAGCTGTACCCACGGCCACGACTGGTGACAGACACAGAGCAGAATCCGTGCAGGGAGGAGTGTGGTGCAGGGGAGCTGGCTGCAGCTTCCCTCAGGATGTGCAGGAGGCACCGACTTTTCCTAGCATGGAGCTGTGACGACATGTGGGCGTGTAGTTGACCAAGGTTTTCAGTGGGGGCTGGTCCTGTGGCACTCTCTGCCCAGTATGTACCAAAATCCCAGCCTCCCGGGAGGAAGGCAGGTGCGCAGCAAAACCACACTGTACAAACAGTTTAGGCCTAGGGAGCCCCTCTTATCAGGGCGCAGTGGAGACCCTCCCCAAATCTCAGAGCCAGCTGGGGGCCACCTTATAAGCAGAGCTTGAGAGGCTTACTGTGTTAGATTCTTTCTGCCCAGCCAAGACGTTCCAAAACCCTTTGTTATACCTCGTATCCAACCGTGATTCTAACTAGGTTAGTACTCTGTTCTGATGTCTCAGGGGGCTGATGGGAGAGAGCATTCAGGGGGAAAGAGGGTGGGAATACCACCACTTTCTCTGCTGGCGGCCCGTGTTCTCTGCAGTCCCGCCTGCCCTTGACTATTCCAGTTCCCTGGGCCTTGTGAGCTCACCAGGGCTGGGTGGATGGAGACCTTGGGAAGTAACTGGGGCACTGACACCGTGGAGAGTCTCCTTGCTCCCCAGGGGTTGGGGGGTGGCATCGGGTAGTGTCAAGCTGTCAGGAATCAGTGATGAGTCAAGATGGAGGTCCACACGTGGGCCCAGGTCCTGGGGGGGTCCCAGTTAGCCGGGGAACGTCTGACTACTCTCTGATGGAGACGCGTCTCAGCCAAAGCAATGGGGTCTGTGAGGACCGGAGCCAGTGGTGTGCTGTTTGTGTCCTGCCCGTGAAGGGTCAGAGGGAGGGGCCCCAGAGCCAGCCCCGGGCAGGAGCGTTGGCCCCGCTGAATGGCCTCTGTAGTCCGTTTGGAGTGAGCAGAGGAAGAGCAGAGCCAGTGCAGGGCGGCCCAGGGAGGCCAGGGTCCCTAGAAGGATGAGCAGGTGTGCAGAAGAGGACAAGGCGTCAGGACCAGAGAGAGGAGAGCTGTCTGGGGATACAGCCCTACCCCAGTGGGTGCCAGCCGAGCCCTCTCCTTGGGCGCCCTTGCTTCTCATGAAAACGAACGTTGTGGTGGTGGCTGGCACCAACCGCCCTGACCTCCTTGACCCGGCTCTGATGCATCCTGGCCGGTGTGACTGACTGATCTACATCAGCAAGCCTGCCAGTCACATGGCTCTCAGGTTTGGGGCTTCATGCCCTTGTGCTAAAGGTTAGGTTGGTTAGATCATTACCTGTGTATTTGGAGGCGATTTCTTTTCTTTTTTTTTTTACTTCTTCCTTTTTAAGTAGGCTCCATGCCCAGTGCAGAGCCAAATGCAAGGGTTGAACTTTTCACCGTGAGAGATCAAGACCAGAGCTGAGGTCAAGAGTCGGGCCGTTAACCGACCGAGCTACCCAGGTGGCCCTGGAGGTGGTTCGTTTGATCAGGGCCCTGCAGTGGTTAATATTAACATTTGGAAAAAGTGGAAGCTCGTGGATGCCCTTGGGTGCTGCTAGTTGCCGTCTCCTGGCAATCCACTTTTGGGAGTGACAGGTGCAGCTGGGCCTGCAGAAATGTCACTTCAGCCCATACAGGTGGGAGTGCTGTGACACATCCATGTATTCTGGCGCGGTGTTGTGAAAGCGTAGAGGGTGGACAAGAAGAGCTCACCCTCACCTTTTGCTCTGACAACTGACATCACCTCTTCCCTGGCCCTTTCTGTTTGTGAGAGTGCGTCCGTCCCGCGTGGACTTGCCCTGCTGCCCAGGGTGGTCCTCATCTTGCTCACTGTCGGCTCATGGCCCCGGGAATGGATTTGATGTCAGAGGCAGCACAGTCATGAACGTGTTTTAATGCGTTCAAGAGCTGAGTGTACTAGGGGGCTCGAACTCGCGAACCATGAGATCGTGACCTGAGCCGAAGGCGGACACTTGACCGACTGAGCCACCCGGGTGCTCTTGCCCTGATTAATGATAGTTTTGCTGGATGTAGCATTCCTGTTCGACTTTTAAAAATTACTCTTGTCTCACTGCTTTGAATATTTTGTTCCACTGCCTTCATTTTACTAGGTGCCAGGCACCAGTCGTCATGTTGCTGTTATCCTCTATGTGATGAATCTTTTCTGTTGCTGCTTCAGGATTTCCTCTTTGTCTTTTGCGTTCAACACTTTAATTGCGATGGGTCTCTTGCAACTTCTGGGTTTCGAATTATAGTTAGAAAAGAATCTCTCCTTATTTTCATATCATGGACACATCTTTATCATGTTTATGACTTTTTTTTTTACATTTACGTCTGTGACCCATTTGTACTTTATTCTGATATGTAGCTTGAGATATTGCATAAATTTGATCTTTCTTCAAATAACTATCCTATCATTGCACCACCATTTTTAAATAGTTCATTACTGACGAAGAAACAGTGCATTATCTTGACTTTACCCACTGAATGGGAGCCTTTCGAAGGACAAAAGGAATTACAGAGAACATTTCAGATTTTCTTTAGTTGTATCACAGATAGTACTATCAACATTGTTATTTTGAAAGTATTTCATGTAGGGGCGCCTGGGTGGCCCAGTCGGTTTAGTCTCCGACTCCTGGTTTCAGCTCAGGTCACGATCTCACGGTTTGTGAGTTTGAGTTCCTTGTCGGGCTCTGTGCTTATAGCACAAAGCCTGCTTGGGATTCTCTTTCCCTCTCTGCCTCCCCGCCCCCCCCCCCCCCCCGGCACTGTCTCTCAAAAAAAAAAAAAAAAAAAAAAAAGGAGGTAAGTGTACCTGACCTTTGGGATACTTCATCATTGCTTCCTGACTCCAAATAACTAAGTGTGAAGCAGGGAAGGTGCCTGGAGTCCCAGGCTGTCCTTGTAGATCTTGCAAAGTGGCTACAGGTGACCCTGCTCTGACCGTCTGTGTGTCTCTGTCTTTGTTAGGCCCCGACATCAAAGGCAGATTGTCCATTTTCACAGCCCACCTACACCCACTGAAGCTGGGTGGGAGCCCCTGTAAGGACACTCGCGGCGCTCCCTTTGGGCTGGGTGGGAGCCCCCCATAAGGACGCTCGCGGTGCTCCCTTTGGGCTGTCACGGTGCTCACTCACAGGTGAGTGTTGGCCAGGCCGGGGATGGCCTCGGGTGTTACATGCGCTTGGTAGGTGGTTTCTGGTTGTAGGGTTCAGTGCTGGCACGTGCCCACCTTTGTCTTTGGAACTTTGAATCTGTTGAGAGACATCAAAGGCCTCAGAGATGAGTAGCCCCAGAGCTGATTTGTAGCCATCCGAAGTTCTGGTTTAATTCGGTTTAGACTCGGTGAGTTGTTAGTGCAGGGGCCTCCCTAAATGCCCGAGCACAGACCCACCGCAGTGAGGAGCCGTTGCTGCATTATACGGTCTTGGGCGTCAGCTCCCAGCCTGGGGGCTCCCCTTGCTTTTCTCTTTTCTTTGTAGTTGAAACCAAGATCCTGTACTAGGAAACTTGTTTCCCCACCAGGGTGGTTTAAGCACTGGGAGTTTAGGGTTTTCCCAGGGGGCTTCCTGCCCAGGTCATCGTCTACTCAGCAGCCCTTTGGAAGCCTAATGATTACTGTGATTACTGTGATGAGCCCTGCCATCCCCGGAACATTCTGCAGTGCAGCCTTGTCCCCTCCCACTGTTGTGCTGCCATCTGCCATCTCCCTGGTGTTCTTCCCAGTGCGGAGTGAGGGCTGGGGTCAGGTCACACATAGGAGTGCACGTTTGTTGGCTACAGGATGATGAGTGAGGCGTTCTCATCCGACCAGGCTGGTCTGTTTCCTGCAAAGAATGTGCTCTCTGTTCTTCCTCCTTGTGACTCCCATGTCCACTTATACACCAAAGTTAAGAAACTTGAATAGGCCTCCCAGACTCTCATCCCAGATATACATTAGAGGCTGCCCAGACTCAGCAGGATGACCTAGGACCTCACCAGTCTCCTGCGGCAGCTGCCTCATCGAACTGCCCTCCTCTGTCAGGCTGGTCACGTGGATTCCGCTGTCCCTGAGAGGCAGACCCAGCCTCTGTGAATGTCGACATCGCAGGGACAGAGAATGGTCTCTCTGTCCTCACACACAGAAGGGGACACAAGAATTCGTAGAGGAAAAGAACTGTTGATACATTTTCAAGAGCCACGTAAATAAGTGCAAACTATGGCGCTCTGTGGTTCTCATATTGTTGAGCCTTCGTCTCCACGTGCGCCTCAGGCCCCTGTGTGGGAGATCCAGTTTTTTTAAAAACCTGGATGTTCCTGGGGCGCGTGGGGGGCTGTCGGTTGAGCGTCCGACTTCGGCTCAGGTCGTGATCTCACAGCTCGTCAGCTGTGCTGACGGCTCAGAGCCTGGAGCCGGCTTCACATCTGTGTCTCCCTCTCTCCTCTGCCCCTAACCCACTCACATTCCGTCTCTGTCTCTCTCAAAAGTAAATAAGCATTAACAAAATTAAAAAAATAAATAAAACCTGAATGTTCCTTGGGAACCTGACGTGTAAAGTTCTCCTTTCACATTTTTGCTCGTTCTTTGCACCATAATGTAGTAACAAAAGTGAATGAGAAAAAAGACATTTTAAAACTTAGCTAATGATTCAACAAAAGATTACAAAGTATGCAAAGAAACAGTAAGTGTGGTTCATTCACAGGAGAAAGAAATGGACAGAAACTGTCCCCAAGGTAGCACAGACATTAGGGTTACTAGAAAAATACTAATGTCACCTGTCTTAAAGTTGTGTGCCTATAGAGCCAAAGGGGACCAGAAGAACTGTATGTCTCAACAAAGAGAATATTAGTAAGAAAACAAATTACAAGAAGTAACCAGATAGAAATTCTGGAGCAGAAAAGTACATGATTGAAATGAAAAGTTCACTAGGGGGCTCAATAGCATATGTGAGCAGCAGAGGAAAAATATTGGCAAACTTGGAGATAGGCTAATATTACCCAGTCTGAGGGGCAGGAAGAAAAAGGAATGGAAAATGTACAGAACCTAGGACCAGATGGGACACTACCAACATGCATATTATGGCAGTCCCAGAAGGAGAGGACGGAGGAAAAGGGGCAGTGAGATTATCTGAAGACATAATGGGTCAGAACTTTCCAAATTGGATAAAAGACAGGAATCTACGTTCCCAAGATGTTCAGTGAATTTCAAGTAGCGATGAACTCTAAGATCCATCGGGACTCATCATCATCTGTTAAAGCCGAAGAGAGGCTTGGAACCAGCAAGAAAGAAAGGATAAAGTGTACAAAGGATCATCAGTGAGACTTGATAACGGATTTCTGCTTGCACACTCGGAAGGGCAGAAGGCAGTGGGGTGACATGTTCCAGGTACTAAAAGAAAAAACCCGTAACAAAGAATTCTGCATCTGGCAAAACTGCCCTTCAGGAAGGAAGGGGAAATTAAGACGTTCCCAGATACTGAAAAGTTGAGGCAATTCATTGTGTTTAGACGTAGCCTCCAGGAAATGCTAGAGAGAGTCTTCAGGCTGAAATGAAAGGGTGCTAGCCAGTAACCTGAAGCCATGTGAAGAAATAACAGTGGCACTGGTAAAGACAAGTGCATAGAACAATAATTACAATTTCTGTGATGGGTATGTAATGTAGAAAGCTGTAATCTGTGACAATAACAAGGTGAAGGTGGAGGGAAGGAGATGTACAGGAGACATTTGTACGGTTATTAAAAGCCAGACATGGAAGAGCTGGTCTTAAAAGTCACGTGGAGGGGCGCCTGGGTGGCTCAGTTGGCTAAGTGTCCAACTCTTGATTTCAGCTCAGGTCTTGGCCTCTGGGTCGTGAGCTCAAGCCCTGCGTTGGGCTCCGCACTGGGTATGGAGCCCACTTAACAAAAACAAAAATGAAACCAAATCCTAAGTAAGTAAATAAGTAAATTCACACGGAGCTGCAAAGTGCCCAAGTAGCCAAAACAGTCTCGTGAAAGGAGACCGAGTTGGAGGACTCCTACGTCCCTATTTCAGAACTTGCCACAAAGCTCGGTGAACAAAACACGGCCCTGACAAGGCGGACATACTGACAGAGGAAAACTCACGAGTACAGATGTGGCCTGTACCTCTGTGCTTAGTTGATTTCTCTTAAGGTTGTGAAGACCGCTTAATAGGGGAAGGACAGTCTCTTCAAAAAAATGTGCTAGGACAATGGGATATGCACATACAAAATAATGAAATTGGACCTTGGCACCAGATATAAAAGTTAACTCAAAGTGGGTAAAAGACCTGAATTTCAGAGCTAAAACTATAAAAGTCTTAGAAGAAAACATGGAAGACCAGATCTTCGTGACTCTGGACTTGGCAGTGGTTCCTTAAATACGATACCAGAAGCACAAGCAACAAGTGGAAAAATAAATCGGACTTAATAAAAATTGAAATCTTTTTTGTGTCAAAGGACATTACTGAGTGAATAAAAAGGCAAGTATAGAGAACAGAGGAAAATATTTAGAACTCATGCGTCTGATGAGGGTCTAGAATCCAGAACATAAAACCCAGTCTAAGAATGGGCAAAGGGTTAGAAAAGACATTTTTCCAGAGAAGATGGACAACCGAAAACCACATGACAGAATGCTGAGTGTCATGATTTATTAGGCAAATGCAAATCTAATGAGGTAGCACTTCCATGCCGCGGACGGCCGTGAAAGACAGAGTTGGCGTGGATGTAGAGGTACAGGACGTCTAATAGGGCTGCTGATGGGAGCGTAAACTGGGCTGACTGGGCTTTGGGAGTCAGTTCGGCTGTTCAGAAAGTAAAGTACGGAGCCCTCATATGACCCAGCAACTCCACGTGTAGGTATCTACCCCGGAGAGTTGAAAACCTGTCCACACAAAGACGTGTACGTGTGTTCACAGCAGTGTTGTTCACACTGGCCAAAGGGTAGAAACGCCCCGAACGTCCGTCAGTGCATGAATGGATAAACAATGGTATGTATGTATAATGGGATATTATTCAGCCATAAAAAGAAATACCGGCACGTGTTGCAATAGGGATGAACCTCCAAATATCATGTCAAGCGAAAGCAGCCAGGCACGAAGGGCCATGTACTGTGTGATTCCATTCGTATGAGAGGTTTATAACAAGTCCGCGGAGACAGAAAATACACGTGTGGCTAGCTAGGGTGGGCCCTGGAATCCCCCACGTCAGGCATAGGGTACCTTATAGATGATGGAAGTGTCTGAAATTAGGGCAGGAGTCTTATGACTTGATAAATGTACTGGAAGTCTTTGAGGTACACCCTTAAACCAAGCTAAGCCAAGCGCCAAATTTGGGTTTAGAAAACCGCCTATGGATCCTGTGAGCCGAGATAACGCCGGGGCCCCAGGTCAGCCCGCGGAAGGCCCCCCACCGCTCCAGGGCTGCCCAGCTCACTTCTGACGAGCCTTTCAACGGCCTGCTCAGAGTGCTTCTCCTGAACACAAGGACCCAGGTGGCAGGAGGCAATCGGGGCGGCTTCGTGGCCCTGATTAAGATGGGTGGATTTAATGTTGAATAAATTACACCTCGGTAAGTTGCTTAACCAAAAAACCGGCCTGGCCCCAAACTGGTGACTGACAAAGTTGCTGCCTCGCTCAGCTGTGGTCCCTGTCGCGGAGCTCCTCTTGTAACACCCAGTCCCGGGCACTCATGACCAGTTTCTCCGTTCCCGGGTCGGGTGCTGACATTTTGGTGTCTGCCACGAAGCCGCCCCGATTGCCTCCTGCCACCTGGGTCCTTGTGTTCAGGAGAAGCACTCTGAGCAGGCCGTTGAAAGGCTCGTCAAAGGCGAGCTGGGCAGCCCTGGAGCGGTGGGGGGCCTTCCGCGGGCTGACCTGGGGCCCCGGCGTTACCTCGGCTCACAGGATCCATAGGCGGTTTTCCCAACCCAAATTTGGCGCTTGGGAATCTGCCAGCAGCCTTCATGCTCTGTCTAGAGCTACGTTTAAAATCTCAGAGAGGTGGGGCCTGCAGGGCAGTTGCTCAGGCCCTGGTTTGGGTGCTAATTGCAGACCGGAGGAGGGGGTTCCCGGAGAGCTCCCTCACGGAAGCCACAAGGACAGCCCTCTGAAGGTGGGTGCTGGAGCGTGTGCTTCAGCGCGGGCGATGGCTGCGTGGCCTCCTGGCTTCAGCTCAGCAGCTCGGGGAACTGCGGTCAGCGGGTAGGGCTCTTGGGGAGCTATGGCTGGCAGTGGGAGGGGCTCGCTACCAGGAAGGCAAGGGCACTGAGCTGCAGCTACGGCCACAGGCCGCCTCCAGGGAGGGGAAATCCTTGTGATGCGAGGGGCCGCTGAGAACAAGAATGAGTACCCGATCGTTACATGGTTGGCCCCAGGTGTCAGGTGCCAGGCACTTCCCAGGCGTGTCCCAGTCTCCCCAGGGTTCCACACAAGGCACCTGAAAGCAGACAAAGCAGACCCCTGGGGGGCATCTGAAAGCCCCTGGGGGGAGGGGCGCTCTGGAAGACTCCTGCTTTCCCAGCGACCCCCAGGCCCCCACGCCTCGCCTTGATGGTGGGTGGAGCTGGGCACCTTGGACCCCACCCTCGCACACAGCTCAGTCAGGGCTGCGTGGTTACTGAAACCTGACTGAGGTTTGAAGGTAGGTAGCACAGGAGAACATCCTCTCACAAAAAAACTTCAGGCTAGAACTTAAGGGACGGAGATCAGGGAGGTGCCCAGGTAGCCAGCGGCTGCCCTTCCTGCGGCGTCAGCCCCACAGCCGTGAGAACCAGTGCTGCTTTGCTTTGTGTGTATCTTCTCACTAAAGCATGACATGTATGGAAGGGTGGGGAGTATTGGGTAGCTTCTGGAGAGTTGTCTTGGCAGCTCGGGTGAGCCGTTGGTGCCTTTGCACTGCTAACCGCCTGTAAGCTACAGTGTGGGAGGCGTTGGGAACCACTCCTTGTCTCCATGCTTCCTGTGTCACTTAGCGAGCCACCGAGCATAGCTAATCACATTGGCTGAAAATGGGCCACCGAAAGCAGTCTGCTGCGTGCAAAGTGCATGAGTGGGACACATTCTTTGGAGGTGGGGAGGCAGGGCTTCTGCAGAGCAGAAGGCAGCATCGTGTCTGGCGTGGAGGGACAGGCACCAAACTGGGCCTGAGCCGTGTGTGTGGAGGCTGTGAGTCTGTACTTGCTGAGCAGAGGCTCTGACCAGCCCCCAGCGTTCCCTGAGCGGAGGGTGGGGATTTGGCGCCCACTTCCCAGATGTCCGTTTGTCCTCTGCCTCTCACAGGCCTGGCAACTTGACATGGAGGCCTTGAGAGGAAGACACAGGTCCTGCAGCCCAGCGGGAAGGCGACCGTGCCGGACCGTGGCCCACCACGAGGCTGGGTGTGCAGTGGTAGGCTGGCTCCTGGGGTGCGCGGACCCTTTGCCGAGGGTCGGTCTCTCCGCCTGTAGCCTCCAGGCCTGGGCGTTTGGCTTACCCAGGTGGCTTTGTGTGGCCTGTGGTCATGCGGGCACAGTACGTGTCACCGTGGCGGCACTTTACTTGTCGAGGAATTAATTTAGGTCTACAATTTGGTCCAAAAGGTTCCTTGGGGGGTGGGTGGCAGAGAGGAGGAGTGGAGTCTGGATGCCAGCCACCTGCACCCAAGAGGTTTGACACTAAATTTCCCTCACTTCTAAGCTTTGGACCTGGCTCTTCTGGAGCTACTTTGGGGTGGGTAGGGTGGAGGTTGTTTCCATGCTAATCTTTGGGGTGACCCTACCCAGACCTGCTAATTCTGGGTAGGGCCCAAGAGGCTGCTCTCCTCCCACACCCTTGTGACCGATGGTCACAGTAGGGCAAGTTGGTCTGGGGTGGGACCTGGATGGGGCAGGAGCTCTGTGCGCGGAGTGACCGGGGCACCTCCTGCCTGTGTCTTACAGGTGTCCATCATCCCCCCGGGGCGAGGGGCTCGGCTCTGCCCAGTACTCGCCCAGGGAGCAGTGTCTACACGCAGGAGCAGTTCTCTGACCACATGTGCACGATGCTGGGAGGCAGGGTGGCTGAGCAGCTGGTTTTTTTTGGGGGGGGGGGGGTCACAGGTCAGGGGCCCAGGGTGACTTGAGGAAGGCCACCCAGAGCGCCTATGCTCAGGTAAAGGGCAGAGACCCCTGCAGGGTGGGATCCAGCTAGGTTCACCCCCAGCTCCTTCCAGATTGTGCAGTTTGGGATGAGCGAAAAGCCGGACCACGTGTCCTTTGACTTTCCCCGACAAGGCGAGATGCTGGTGGAGAAGCCGGCTAGTGAGGCCGCCGCCCAGCTCACTGAGGAGGAGGTGCAGTGCCTGTCGGCTCCACCTGTGAGCAGGCCCCGGCCCCGCTGACCGGCTGCTGAGAGCAGGTGGAAGAGGTGAGTGGGGCAGGTCCTGGGCTTGGGTTTGGGGCTTGCCTTCGCAGTGCCTGCTGTCCTGGGAGCGGCTGAGTGATAGGCAGCTGTGATTTCTAGGCGGGCAAGCGGCTGCTGGAGAAGGGCAGACATGGTGAGTTGCTGGGGCGCCGGCCCTTTGCGGAGAAGCCCGCCTACAAGGAGTTTGTGAAAGGCACCAGCAGCCTGGAGGAGGACACCTCCCTTCCTGAGGGGCTGACGGCCTGGAACCAGGGGCGGGAGGAGGGGGCTGCAAAGCGCTGCGTGCAAGAGAGCCCAGCTTAGCAACCCTGGCTTTGAAAGCTGCTGCCAGAATCACTGGGAAACACCTTAAAACCTGATAAGGGCAAACGAGCATTTTGGCTACCTAGAGGATGGGGTCCCGAGTCAGAGGGGCGGGCCGTGAGCCGTAACTCCCCTGCCCCACAGGAAGCAGAAGGCACGCCTCTTCCTGGTGGAGCCTTGAGTTTAGACCTTCCTGGGCCTCCCTTGAGGGGAGGAGGGTGATGGGTGGATTTGGTGGGGATAGGTGTGAGTGCTGGTGTCCTTAATCGCCCCAAGGAGCAGAGGCTTTTGGCTCAGTTCAGAAATTTCACGGTTTAGTGAAGTGGCAGAATTAAGGGAAAAAGCAGCCAGTTACCAAGGGGAAGTGTTGGGTTTGGGTTGGTGGAAGGCCTGTCAGTGGTTCTGAAGGAAACGCCACACTTCCCACAGGTGCGTGGTTGGGGGGAGGGTCGTGGAGCCATGGGGGGTCCTGAAGCCCACCCCGCCCCCAGCACCTGGGTGCTGCTCTGAGCTCTCGGGAGGCAGTCTCTCCGCCGAGGCCAGCACCCATTCTCAGGGCAGACAGCTTTACTGACCAGGGTGTGTCTGGATTTAAGTCCCTTCTCCAGCTGGCCGTGTTCCCTGTGACCCCCTTTTGTTAGAATCACAGAGAGGGAGGGTCTGGACCGAGCTGGGGACCTGGGGGTTGTGTGCAGAGAGTCCTGCTGTCGCTGCCCCCGGTAACCCTCTTCCTGGTGTTTGGGCGGCTGCCAGACGAGAGGAAGGCCAATTCTGGCTTGTGAGCTCTAGGCCTCTGTTGCCTTAGATTGTCTGGTTGGTCTGAGAGCGCGGCAAGGGCCCAGCCCGGGGAGCTGGGGTCAGGACTGGAAGCCTGGGGTCAGTGGCAGCATCCCTGCTTGCCTCCCAGAGTCCTTGGCACCACGACAGTAAAGGGGTGTCAGCCGCTGCCTCTCAGGGGGCGGGTGGATGTCTGGGACCCCGGTGACACCTGCTTGCCTCCCAGCTGTTGCTCACGGCACCCCGGGTGTGGGGGTGGGGCGTCTCCACTTGCCACACGTGACCTCTGTTCTCTGCTTGGTCAAGACCAGACGCTGGGATTTGGTTTAAAAATTTCTGAATCATTTGTTGTGTTTGCTTCAAAAATAGAATTTCCAAGTTGGGACAAGCACTTTCCGTTTTTGTTGTGTGTAAGACATGCCATCGTTGAATTTTTTTACTTTTCCAGAGCTCACCGTGTCATGAAGTCTCCACTAAACTCAGCCTTCATTAGCTGAGCTAATGAGACCCTCTGACAGAGGTGGGAGGTGCTCTCCTCAACCCTGTGAAAGCCCCATGATGTCCAGGACCTGGGCATTGGTCCATTTTGGGGCTTGGTGCAGCCTCCCTCAGGCTCACACCCCCAGCACACGTAGGTGAATCCCAACCCCTGCTGTTTTTTTTGTCTTGGATACCCTTGCACTTGCTCCCTCTGGAGTCTCCTAAGCCCTTTCCTTCACCCCTTCACCCTGTTTGGGCCACCTGGCCACACACTACACAGGCTTTGAGTCAGTTCCTGGGCCCAGGGATGTGGGAGACCTGGCCTAGAACCTTCCATCAGGGAGGCTCGGGCTTCCCTCCAGAGAGGCCAGCAGGAGGAACTGCCTGGCAAGGAGCCCTGGGCCTGTTTTCTGGGCCCCTTGTTACATGGGTAATCAAAAGAATTGGGGTTTGGGCCTCACCCTTGGCCTTCTCCTCACAGGCCCAACCTGCTGGCTGCCTCCTCGTGACCAGTCGCTGCTCTGGGAACCTGCCTGGGCTCAGAAGACTTGCTGGGGAGCTACCTCGGGCCTCTTCTGGCCTGGGCGTGTGCGTGCGTAGGAGATCTTCACTTCCTAAGGACTGGAAATCCAGGGCACTTGTCCCTGACACGTGACCCATATAAGCAGCCCAGAGTACAGCACCGAGGAACCCCCAATGGCTTCAGCTGGAGAAGGCCCAGCACAGTTTTGCTGCTAGGGCAGCTCCCGTACCCTCGACACGCTCTTCTGAGCTCTGGTGTCACCTAGAAAGGAAGAGACACCGGTTGGGCCTTGGGAAGAGGTGAGATTTTAATCCCAATGTTTGTAAATAAACTCTGCGGAAGCCATAGCAGGAAGGCTAGAGATGGAGGGAAAAGACGCAGGGGGCGGGGGGGCCATGCAGCTGCCCTGACGGGGTTTGTGTTTAAGCGGACTTCTGGATGGTGCCTGGCAGACATCCTTTGAGTTGGTCCTCCTCGAGTGGAGGGAGCAGGCCTGTGTTCTCAGCGGGGGACTTGCCTTTAGCTGTGCACAGCGGGCCCAGGGCACGCCCGGGCTTCCGTAGGAGGGCAGGTTCTCCTCCCGTAGAAACGTTTTGGTGGGAAACGGGTCAGGGCGGGTTGGCCTGGGGACCAAAAGCAGACTTACTTATTTATTTTTAAACTGTTCTTGGATTTGCTGTGGGACCAGAAGCCTCTTTCATCCCTTAGCTCATAAAAAGCAGCATTGGGAGCAGCTGAACCTGATGCCCTTAAGTTGGGGCCTGGGGGCTGTGCGAGGGCCCCTCATATTCCCAGTCCCCCTCGGGCGTCTCTACCCCAGGCCAGGACGCCAAGCAGGGGCACGGATGCCGGACTGTGTCCCGGGCAAGGGCAGACCCTGCCCACCCACACAGTCTGAGGCGGTTGTGCCTTATTTGGTGTTACGAACCACAGAGGGTGGGCTCGGCTGTGACACGGGGACCAAGACAAGCAGGGTCTTAGGGCCTGAGGAGGGGGCCCTGGTGCCAGCAATTCTCCCTGGGTGGCAAGAAGAGGATGGGACTGAAATGAAGGTGGCGTTGTTCAGGACGGACTCCCCTACCCACACACTTGGCTGGATAGCAGAGCATCCCGCGGGCTGGAGCACGGTGTGGCCATTCCCAGACCAGAACCCTGAGGCCCTCAGGGGGTTTGCAGAGAAGCTGTCTCCGACTTAGGTTCCCCTCACCCCACACCCCCTCGGGATTCTTGTGGCAGATGAGAGCACCCCTCCTGCAGGCAGAAGTTTCCAAAAGGCCTAGGCCACTCCCACCTCGTCCTCAGCCATTGTTGTCCGAGACTCAGGGACTGGGACGGAGGGGGACATAAGGCCATTGGGCTGTGCTTGTGCTGGGGCACCCCGAGAACCTGACCCAGAGCCACATGGGTGGGCAGTGTCCATGGGGTCAGTACTGTCCGGATTTGTCCTGCCTGGGCCCCGGGGCCAGCTGGCCTAGTCCTCCTTGGGCCTTTCCACGGTGAGAAATGTGTCCACAATTGCTGGTTGGCGCTCCTGGTCACCAAGTGGCTGCTTTTCTCGGTTCTGCTCGGCCCTGGTTCGCGTCCAGGAGGGGGAGCGCAGACAGCCAGACCGGGGTAGTGGGTGCAGGCCTGATGGGAACATAAGGGTCAGGTCATTCCTGCAGCTACTGGGCTGGGCCCCCGTGTGCCTCTCACACGGGGTCTGGCTGCACACTGGGGTCCCCCGGGTGTTTAGAAAACACAGATGCCAGGCCACCAGCCTTGCGGACATGGGGGTCTGGAGGCGGCATGGGCAAGGGCGTTTGTGATGTCCACAAAAAAGAGGGTCTCTGTGCAGCTGAGATCCCACCCTGGCTGTGAACCTGGCCCACAGCATCTGAGCAGTCCGTCACCCTCCCAGGGTGCAGGCTGTACAGTACAGAGCTGGAGCCTGGGCCCCCCATTCCACCCCCTGCCTGCACGAGGTGCGATCAGGGAGAGAAAACAGTCCCTGGGTCCCCATACCCCCTCTGGCTGCATGGCTGTTTCTGGAGCCCTATAGGTCTTGGGTTAAGGGCAACACTCCCCCAGCAACTGAAGGGGAAACAAAGGGCTGAACTGTGGTGCCGGGGTCGATGAAGGCCACCCTGCTTGGCTTAGCCTAACTTGTGAATGATTACATTCACATTTAGTAAATTTCACTTTTTGGTGGGACTATGGCTTTGGCCTTTTGTTGGCGTTTGGAAAGGAGAATTGAGGAAAACAGGAGGGAAATTCCTTAAAGCTGGGCAAATAGACATGTAAAATGCAAAAATATTGGGATGCTTGGCTGGCTCAGTTGGAGGAGCATGCAATTCTTGACCTTGGGGTCGTGAGTTCGAGCCCTATGCTGGGGATAGAGATTACTAGAAAGAATAAAATGCCAAAATATTGAACGAAACGGTACAGTGACAAACACTGATTTTGACACACATGTGAGCAACAGTTATTTTCCGAAATAGGGGTTTGAGGAGAGCTGTGTTTGGTCGGCTTGGGCCCCAGGACCGCCCCGCGCTGCTCACTGCGCCCCAACGCCAGCCCACCTGCTGGCGACTCGCTGGCCAGGCTCTCGTCGTCCGAGTCAGCAAAGACCTCAGCCAGCTCCTGGTCGGACATGTCTGTCAGCTCAGTGAGATCCAGGAGGTCAAAGTGCACCTCCAGGGAGGAGACGCTGCTCAGGGGCTCTGCGGGGCCGGGCAGGGGGATGGCTCGTCATGGGCGCGGTCCGTCCACCCAAGGCCCCCCATGAGCCCCAGGGAGGAAGAGCTCCGGGTGAAGCCCTGTGTGGCCAGGATAAGACGGGGCAGACCCAGACACCCCCGTACTCCACACACTCAACCCTAAACACCTTCTGGGGTCCCCCACTTTGCAGATGGTACAGCCAAAGCCCACAGAGCCGGAGCTGTGAGAGCTCAGCACCACCACCACTGGCACCCTGGATACACCTGGGGCACTGTTTGGACAGGATGGGGACCTCCTGCCCTCCAATTCCCAGGGGTTCATGGTCCCCGTGGGACACACGCTGGGCAGGTCAGCTGTACTTACGCCGCCTCTCTGTGACCTGCAGGAGCCCCGGTGCTGGTATCGGGATGCCCACCTCCTCCTCGGCCGTGGGCGAGTGGCAGCTGTCTCCTGTCCCATGGGCCAGGGTGCCCAGGGCTGCCTGTGGCACCTCAGCCTCCTTAACCATTTCTGCAACAAAGACGGTGTTACCTGGGAGGAGAGATGGGGGCGGGGAAGACCTGGGTGTTTGGTTCACTGAGCCCCCCCTTTGATGCCCCGGGCAGTGAGCAGGGTAGCCTTGGGCCCGGATGCCAGACGAGGGCCACTGGGCAGTGGCCTCCTGTGGATGGGGAAGGGGGTGTCCAACAGCGTCCTCTGTCTCTACTCTTAAGTCCAACCAAGGGTGCAGTGGTCTCTCTAGCATTTCCTTGCCTTTTGGGTCCCTTTGACCCAGAATGGCCCCTGCTGGCCTGCCTGCCCTCTGTGGATTGACTTTTAAAGTCCTATGCTGTTGTGTTTGAATGCTGAATAACGCATTTTCATAGTAAGAGACTGAGGAGTGTTCCTCCAGGTTTGCAGGGTTTTTTTTTTTTTTTTTGAAAGATGTAATTACTCGTGTTTTGCATTTGATGATTTTCTCAGATGAGAGCAGGAGGCCCTGTGGGCAGTCTGCTTGGTAGAGGCTGAGCCGCTCAGAGATGGGGTCCCTGCCCCCAAGGAAGCACCAACTGCACCCTTCCGTTCCTCGGCCCAACACCTTGTCTTCTCAGCTCACGTCCCTCCATCCGTACCTCCTACCAGCCTCTCCAAAATGTTCCAGAACCCACCCATCTCCCCCTCCTGCTGCCTGACCTTGTCACTCCCTGAACTCAGCCAGAGGACCTGTGAGGCACGTCCCTTGAGGCAGCTGGACCCCTTTGTTCCTCCGTGTCCCTACTGTGGCCCCCAAAAGAGTGAACAAATGCCTCCTGACTCCCCTCAGCAGTGCTCTGCAATGCCCCAGCGTCCATGCCTGTCCCACGGGGTCAACATTGAGAGCTGGGTGTGCGCGAAGCTACAGGAGCATCTGCCTTGAGTGTTGCATCTAGGAGGGTCCAGTCGGGCCCCCACTGCCAACAGCTGCCTGTTAGGGGTGGGCCTGTCCCCCCCCCCCCAACAGGGTGGTCAGCAGCCTGGATGCCGCCCAGCAGGTCCTGTGGGTCTCAAGGGTTTCCAGCTGAGTGGGAAGATAATGCCATCCATTCACAGCTGTAGGGCTCTCTGGGTAACACCTTGGCCTCCTCTTGGAGGGTACCACTGTTCCTGGGAAGTATAGCTGAGGGGAGATGGGACTGAGCCCTGCCCATGCTGTGTCATCACATGGGGCTTGGAGCTGGATAGGGGCTCAGGGGATCTGGCTTCCAGCTCTCTGACACATTTGGATTGTGGCTTTGGAATATCCTTGGAGGATACAGTTACACCCACCAGTGTCCTGGCCCTCCCAGCCCAGCAAGGACACCTTCCCAGCAAGATGGCACAAGAGATGTGATTCAGACCCTGCTCTGAGCTGGGGTCAGCAGGGACGCCTGTCTTGAACCTCCGACCAGCCATCTGAGAATCCCTGTCGAGAATCCTCAAGGAGCCTTTACTCCATGGGACACTGCTTTGTTTCCTTGAGGTGGGGACTACAGAACCCCAGTCCCTCTCTCTGAGGGTGTGAGTATCCATGGGCTCACATCACGCTGGTGTGTGCTGTTGTAATTCTGAGACACTTCTATACCCATGGCCCATGGTGACGGGTGAGGCAGGGGGACACAGCAGGGGATGCACATCACACAGATGTCATCAGGACCTTGGCTGCTACTCTGAGTGAGCTGGGAGAAGCCGCTGAAGGGTTTTGAGCTGAGTAGGATGACATCTACCTCCATTTATGTGAGATGCAGGCCAGGTGGGAAGGATGAAGTCCATAGGTGCTGAGATAGTTTGAGGTGGGGGACGAGCATCATTACAGATGCTGGGGTCCAGGGGTCTCGGACAGCCTAGCCTGTTGTGCTGACTGTAAGAAGCACATTTTGACAAATTTCAACATCTCTGAAATAACAAAGCATCTGCGGTCGATGGTATCATGGAGCCAACAGAAAATGGTAGCCCTGAATGTTTCAAAGTCATCAGGTGTCTAGTTTTTTATTCCTCTCCATGTCTCTTGGCAGTTGGGGTGGTCTGTACTCTGTAAACCCTGGTCCTTGGCCTGTGTCAAAGCTGTGGGGGGATGAAAATGCAGAAGATGCAACTTCTGCTATAAAGGACACTCACTGATCTTTTGTCGGGAAGAATGTAATGGAGATTAAGAGTCAATATGCCAGGGCAGAAGAGGCCAGGGACAGAGAAGGTTCTGGGCCCCTCAGAAGGAGCAGGATTGACCTTGGCATGTAGAGTGGTATAGCCATTGTGGAAAACCATCTAGTGGTTCCTCAAACGATTTTGGAGTCACCACATGACCCCGAAGTCCCCTTCCTATGCTTATAACCACGATCACTGAAAGCACACATCCACACAAACACTTGCACACGAATGTTCGCTGAAGTATGACAGTGGTCAAAAGTGGCATCAAGCCCAGATGTCCATCAACGGATGATGTGTGTCCATCCACACCATGGGATGTTACTCAGCCACAAGAACCATAAGAAGCCATAAGAAGGGAAGCACCGATATAGGCTCAACATGCATGAACCTCAGAAACATGGTAAGTGCGAGAAGCCGGTCACAAAAGGCCATGCGCTGTGGTAACGTTTATATGAAATGTCCAGAACAGGCAAATCCATAAAGGGTAGAAAAGTGGATTAGTCAGTCGGTGTAGCGTCTGACTCTTGATTTTGGCACTGGTCATGGTCTCACAGTTCTTGAGTTCGAGCTCCTGACTGGGCTCTGCACTGACAGTGTGCAGCCTGCTTGGAATTCTCTTTCTCCTCTCTCTCTGCCTCTCAAAATAAATAAACATTAAAAACAAAAAGTGGTTTTTTTTTTTAACATTTATTTTTGAGACAGAGAGAGACAGAGCATGAACGGGGGAGGGTCAGAGAGAGGGAGACACAGAATCTGAAACAGGCTCCAGGCTCTGAGCTGTCAGCACAGAGCCCGACGCGGGGCTCGAACTCACGGACCGCGAGATCACGACCTGAGCCGAAGTCAGCTGCTTAACCGATTGAGCCACCCAGGCGCCCCAAAAACAAAAAGTTTTAAAAATAAAAAGAGTAGATTAGAAAAGACATAGAAAGTAGGTGGTGGTTTCCAGGAGCTGGGGTGTGTGTGGAATGGGGAAAGAACTAATGGGTATGGGATTGCTTTTCGAATTGATGAAAAAATTTACACACACACACACACACACACACACACACGTATGGATGTATATTTTAGCTTATTTATTTTGAGAGGAGAAGCACAAGCAGGGGAGGGGCAGAGAGAGAGGAGAGAGCGAGAATCCTAAGCAGGCTCTGCACTGCCAGGGCAGAGTTTGGTGCGGGGCTCAAACTCATGAACCGTGATATCATGACACCATCATGACTGAAGCTGAAGTTGGACACTTAAGCCACTGAGCCACCTAGGCCCCACCCCCACCCCACCCAGTTGATGAAAATATTCTAAAATTAGGTGGTGGTGGTGGTTGCACAACATTGTGAATACGCTAAAAGCACAGAACTGTATGCTTTAAAAGCATGAATTTTATGATATGTGAATTATACCTCAAAAGAAATCCTCAGGGGTGTCTGGCTGGCTCGGTAGGTAGAGCATAGGACTCTTGGTCTCGGGGTTGTGAGTTCGAGCCCCACTTTGGGTGCAGAGATTACTTAAAATCTTAAAAAAAAAAAAAAAAAGAAAATCCTCAGTGGAAACAGCTTGATTTTGGCTGGAATTGAAGGGCAAATCCAGGAGGACTCAAGACATCCACTAACCATTGCTGTGCACCTACTACGCACCAGGCATCAGGCTCAGAGCCTGAGAGTAGGTAAGAGAAGTGTGACCTCCAGCACCTAGGTTTGGTCCTGGCACACAGTAGGTCCACCATAAATGTTTGTTGAATGCACGAGCCAGCCCAACACCCAACCGCATAGTTACTAGGCGGCTGTGTAGGAATCACCTCTCCATGGATGAGACCCACAGCTCTTCCAGGGTATGAGACAGGACTGAAAAGCAGGCACGGGGCAGGTGTGCTTGACAGCCAGGCTCAGCAGCCCCTGGGTCACCTGGGGCCAGGGGGTGGGGTAGCAACACTGTGATTCTCAGCTCAGCACAGCCCCCATTAAGCCCCTGCAGGGCCACTGGTGCGCTGCCCTGCCCTGTGCAGACAGGGAACCAGTGCCCCATGGGGACCGCAGTTGGGTTACCACAGTCCTGCCCCCCAGCACTGGTGGCTGATGTGAGTGGATGGATATGATAGGGTTACCTTGTGCCATGTGGCTGACCTATTTTCCGGCACATTTGTGTGAGCACTTGGCCCAAATTTCAAGTTCCCTGCTGCGTGCCCTGGGCCTTGCCCTAAGCACTGAGGAGGTGCACTGCACGAACAGTTGAACAAGTTAATGAAGTGAATGAATGAATATATATGACACAATTGCAGTGGGGAGGGAGAGATGGTCACAGAGGTGGGGGGCACTCACACCCCATTTCCCCAGCCCCTTGTCCTTGGACTTTGAGGATGCTGGGTGGGCCTTGCCAAGGCTCAACCTCTGCGGTGCAGGGCCACGGCCTCTCCCTGTGGCTGTTCAGACAGACTTGGAGTCCGGTGGGCCACAACCTTGGTTTTCCCCAGCTGGGGCCCTTCAAGAAGTGCACCGCCTCCCTTCTCATTTCCATGTCTGCACACTTGGGTGTGAAGACATTATTGTTGGGATGCCTGGGAGGTTTAGTCGGTTAAGCGTCTGAGCTGGTTTCTGCTCAGGTCGTGATCTCACGGTTTGTGAGTTTGAGCCCCACGTCGGGCTCTGTGCTGACAGCGTGGAGCCTGCTGGAGATTCTCCCCCCCCCCCCATCCCCGCCGCTTCTCCCTCTCTCTCGGCTTCTCCCCCACTCACGCTCTCTCTCAAACATTAAAAAAAGAAATCATTGTTAACTTGTTTAGATGCAAAAGTGGGCTTTTCCTTATGCTCTGTGAAGACCTGACCTTTTAGAGATACTTTCAGATGAAATAGTGTGTCTAGATTGGCTACGAATTACTACTGAAGGGAGGATGCTGGTGGTCTGGTAGAGCAGGCTGGGAAGTGGCACACAGAGCTCTACTGCACCGTTCTACTTATTTGTGTGTCCCACATACTCCAAAATAAAGTTTCCAAAAGTCAGTGAGCTGAGAGAATGACAGAGCCACCCATATGTGACCTCATGAGATCCCACAGAATGGAGATCACCAGGCCACTGTATAGGCAGGAAATGGCTACCAGGTAACAAGAGTTATGAGCCCCGTCAGTGTGGCCCCATCTGCCCCTGCCGTGTTCCCACCGCTGCTCCTGCACAGGGTGGGCACCTGATAAATACATGTTTGTGCACTCAGTAAGTGAGAGTCGGAAACTGAAATCATAAAGCCCCTCTCCCGACCAAACACCTTCCCTCCTGACCTCACTCAGGGCTCCCGCGGCCCTGCAGGGAAGTGAACCTGTCCCCACCGACAGAAGTGGGCATGAAAACTGAAGGCCAGGCTGCTTTCCCCCCATCTCCCGGTTCTGTGCTCCCCAGCCCTCACCTTTCCCTTCACATCCCCTCAAAGCTGCCACGGGGAAGTCCTGGGGTTCTGGGACTGTCAATAGCAAGAAAAAGGTGGATCCCTTCCACAAAAGACAAGACAAAGAAAACCCACACGCACCAGCTCTGGGTGTGTCTGGTGGTGCTTGCAGGGAGGGTGACAAGGTCCTCCAGACAGTTGTCTGGGACGCACCTGCCCAACTCAGACTGCAGACACAGCAGTAGGTGGGCCCATTGCTTCAGGACACCCCTCGGGGCCATCCCTTTGGGCTCCAGATGAGGTCGCTGATGTGGCTGGTGTCCCTCCACAGGTCCCTGTGCAGTCAAGAGTGGCTCCCTGGGATGGGACCTCCAGGAAACCCATGATGCATCTGGGGCCTGGCCAGGCCGGTGGAGGCGCTGATGGCGCCCAAACACCCTTCCTGAAAGGACTCTGAAATGGGGTTCCTAGAGTTTTCCTCTCATCACCAGCTGCCACCCTGCCTGGGCCAGACTCCAAGAGGGGAGACCTTGGTAGAATCTCAAACGCCAGAGTCACCGGGAGCTGACAGAGGCTTCCAGGAGGTCTCTGTGCACACCTGCCCTCCCAGATGTGAGCGCCCTGTGCCTCACCCAGGCCGACAACCCCGGCTAGCCTGGAGGCAGGAGCCCCGAAGGCCCTGCCGGGTGCGCTGCCCCCCCTCCCCCCATCCACCCAGGGCCTGTCCAAGCGCGGTGCCCTGCAGGATCCCAGAGGCGGCCTCCCTGCCCCAGCGCCCGGTGAATAGCGACTTGGGCGAACAAAGCAGATGTGCGGCCCAGGAGGGCAGCGTCGACCCCACGCCTCGCCGACCCGGACCCCAAACCACGGCCCAGACACGCCCCATGCCCAGACCCCCAGAACCCCGGCTCTGCTGGGATGGGGTTCGGCACGAAACTCTGGGCCAACCACCCAGGAGCGCGCCTGGCGGCTGCCGGGGCCTGAAGCTCAGAAGACAAGGGGGCGGGGACGCGGTGTGTGCGCCCCCCGCCTAGCGCGGGGGCCGTTCCCGGGAGATGCCCCCGGCGTGGCTTCCCCGGCGGCAGGCCAGGCTTCCACCCGCTCCGGCCAGGCTCGACTCGGAGCTACCGGTGGGTGTTTGCGGCCCCCGGGAGCGGCCGATGAGTGGGCCCTGGGCCGGGGGAGGTTGGGGGGTGGTGGTGGGGCTATGCTGGCTGCGAGGAAGGAGAAGCTCGGGGACTTCTAGGGACTGGGGCCACACTCACCTCCGGGGCCGGCGCCCTCCGGGGGCTCCATGCGGCCAGCGGGGTCTGGGAGGGGCGCGGGCGGCGTCGGCGTCACCCGGCCCGGGCGCCCCTGCAGCTGCGGCGGCGACGCGGCCCCAGCTCCCGGCGCAGCGCATCGGGGCAGCAGCCGGGGGGCCGCGGCGGCGGGGAGGAGCCCGCGGGGCGGGGCGCGCAGCTGCTCCGGGGCCCGGGTTCCCCCTAGCATCCTCCCCCCGAGCCCCGCAGCACAGGTGCGGCCCCGCCCGGCCCCGCGCGCGCCCCCTGCCGGTCCCGGGCCCTGCGGACCGTGTCTCCCGCTGCGGACCCTGGCGCATCCGGCGGCGGCGTCCCATCGCGGGTGCGGCTCTAGCGCCCTCTGCGCCCCCAGCGCGCACGCTCCTCCCGCAGCCGCGCCGACTTCCGTCCATTTGTTCACCCCCATATATTTATGGGGTGCCAGCTACTCGTCGGTGCTTCGCTGGCCATGGAGGGGAGGCACGAGGAGAGGCAAAGGCGGCGCCCACACCCCTGGCCTGTAAGCAAAGATTTGCAGATTGTGGCTAATACTATGGAGAACACATGTGGGTGGGGTTGGGCGGGAGTGTAACGGCGAGGCCGGAGTGGGGCGCGGGTGGGGGATGGGAGGTAGGGAGGTGGGAGCGGGCAGCCAGGGCGCCCCGGGAAGGCAGGCAGGATCCGGGCGCGTCGAGAACCGCAAACACACGCCCCTGGAATGCGTCCCTGTGTCAAGTTCTTTGTGCGCAATATCTCATTAATTCTCCCAGAGATCCAAAGAAGACGGTGTCCTGTTTTTCCAGGCGCAGACGTTGAGCACACAGAGAGGGTAGGTAAGCTGACCAAGGCTGCACAGCCAGGCACTGGAAGCCAGAGGGTCCGAATTCAAGCCCAAAGACTGCACTTTTATAAAAACAAAACCAACCACCGAGGAGCATCAGGGAGAAAGAGTTTGTACCCAGCTGGGAGTGAAAAAGGCCCGCAGAGGAGGGAGGTGGGTATGAACTTGGTGTTTGCAGGACAGGCACCCTCTCAAAGGCAGGTGGTCCATACAGTTTCAGCCACCCGAGGAAGGCCCTCGTTGCCCAGCCCAGCTCCAGTCACAGGGAGCCCACAGCCTTTGAGACTGTCAGTCCCCGAGGCTGGCTAATGGTTCCCATTGTTCTTTAGTTTACAAAACAAGTGAGAACAAAACTGCAGTTTGCAACCTTCTAAAATGATTTCGTGACCCTGTAGAACCAGCCCTTGCTGTGAGCCACTGGCCTCCATGTGACCCCAAAAGGGAGAGATTTGGATTTCCAGGGACAAAACTGAGTTCTAGGATGGGTGGTGGGGCCATAAGCAAGCCAGTGAGTGCCCTGGGAAGTTGGGACAGAGGATAGGTACTGGCTGTTCAGAGTGAGCTGGGGTGGCAGATTGTATTTTCTCAAAATGGTCACATTGGTATTTCTTTAAAAATTTTTTTTTTGATGTTTTTAGTTATTTTTGAGAGAGAGAGAGAGACAGAGCATGAGAGGGAGAGGGGCTGAGAGAGAGGGAGACACAGAATTCGAAGCAGGCTCCAGGCTCCGAGATGTCAGCACAGAGCCCGACGTGGGGCTCGAACTCACAGACCGCGAGCAAGATCATGACCTGAGCTGAAGTCGGACGCTCAACCGACTGAGCCACCCAGGCACCCCCAGATTGGTATTTCTGATTCCATTTCCAGAACCTTTCCACTCCCCTCAAGACACTCCCTCACCTATACTTTTCCTGCTTGAACCTGGGCAAGCCTTGTGACTGCTCTGGCCAATAGAGTGTGGCAGAAATGATGCCATGTGACTTCTAAAGTTGGGTCATAAGGGAGATTCACCTGTCCCTCAGAAGACCCCCTGGAACCTGGCCACCTTATGTGAGGAATTCCAGGCCACTCAAGACGCCAATGTGTGTGTTCTGGCCAGCAGTAGCCAGTAGACCGGACTTAAGTCCTCAGGCCATGGGGCAGACATGAGACCCGCCTTTGAGCCACCCCTCTGGGGGTGTTCTGTGGAGCTGAGGTGAGCTGTTCCCCACTGAGTCTTGGCTGAGTTGTAGACTCATGAGCAAAACCGATAGTGTTACTGTATCAAGCCATTACTTTTGGGGATAACCTGTTATGCAGCCACAGTAACTGTAATGGCAATCGTTTAATAATTTTCCCTATTTGAGAGATGGGTAGGTGGGTACAGAGGGGGTCTTGTCTAAGGCATCCCAGCTGGTGACCAGCAGGTGATCTGGTTCCAGAGCCAGTGTTTATTTATTTTGAACTTTTCATTAAGAACATTTTTAAACAAAAGGAGAGAGAATAGCACAATTAACCTGCTTGTACCCAACACCCAGACTCAGCAGTTACTAACTCATGGCTGATCATGTTTCCTCTCTACTATCAATTACCTCCCTTCATTGCTGGATTTTTTTGAAGCAAATCCTACACATTATATAATTTCATTTGTAAATACTTCACTATCTCTAAATGAGAGTCCAGTCTTCTCAAGTCCTCTGTTATCTTTTTTTTTTAAAGCTTATTTATGTAATTTGAAAGAGAGAGAGAGGGAGAGAGAGGGAGGGAGAGGGAGGGAGGGAGACAGAGAGAGAACAAGCAGGGGAGGGGCAGAGAAAGAGGGAGAGAGAGAATTCCAAGCAGGCTCCTGTTGTCAGAACGGAGCTCGACACGGGGCTCGATCCCACAAACCATGAGATCGTGACCTGAGCTGAAATCAAGAGTCAGACACTTAACTGACTGAGCCCCCAAGGTGTCGCTGAAGTATTCTGTTACCTTAACACCCAGGCATCTGTTGAGTTGACGTAGTGGTCTGCACTGGATCTTAGCCAAAAGGCCGAGAAGCGATGATGATGTAGTGGTCTGAAGCAGTTTACCTAACTGACCAAGTCAGCAGGCATGAGGAAGAGGCAGACACTAGACAATATGGTCAGGGGGTTTGTCTATGTTAACATTTGCTCTGTGATTTTGCAGGAAACTCAGATGCCATTTATCTGGGTTTCGGAGCTGCACAGCTTGATGCTGAATAAAAGTATCTTGAGCCACACATGTGAAGAAAAGGCTCTTTTCTAAGAATCTGAACTCAAATCCAATATGAAAAGCACAGGTCACTGTGGGCCTGTCAGGAGCCCGGGGAGTTGTCAGCCAGGGCTCTCTGTGGAACGATAAACTAAGCAATGCTGCTGCTTTTGACAAATGAATTCCCTGTCTCGTTATCCTGAGCTCACCTTCTTTTTCTTGCCCTTTTTGCTGAAAGGAATTCTTGTTAATGCATTTATTTAATTCAGAACTCCCAGACTTCTAAAGCAAAAAAGCCAGTCAGCATGAGGCACCTAGCATATTGGGTCTGCCAAAGTAAGTGTTAAATAACAATAATTACCCCTCCGTGTTACCCAGCTGCACTGTCTGGCCCGCCAAATTCCCTCTGGGAGGCCCTGGCATTGGGGGAGGAGGCCCCTATCAGGCCAGTGGTGTAGGCACAGGGACGTGACCAGACCTCACAAAGGCCTCAGGGCCTGCTATAAATAAATCATGGCTCTCTGCAAGGTGGGTCCTTCCAATTGGCTGCTCCATTCCAAGAGCAGTCATGGCTTCGGTGGGTAAACCAGGAAGCCCCTCAGGGTCCTCACTGTGGCTCTCGGATCACTGCCTGTGTGTGTGTGCCTGGGGCCTAAGCAAGCCCAGCTAAGGAGGCATCTTCTTCCTTGGGTGGGATTGGCAGATCCCTTCTTCATTACTCACACTTTGTCCCCAGTGCAACTCTCCAGGGCGAAAAAATTCTGGAATCTTCTCCATCCCCAAACAGATGGGAACATATGACCTGCTGCAAAATCACTAGTTAGGAAGATGTTAAAGGAGAGGGTGTACAAACAAAGAGGACAAACGGTGTGTAAAGATGGGCACCTGCTTATGACACATTCTTAGTCTTCTGATGGACAGGGAGTGATACACGTGGGCAGCAGGGTGGTGGCAGGGGTTGGAAATTCACCTGCAAAATCATATAATGATTTGCAGTTTTCAGAGCAAGGGGTTGGGAAAGGGACCTCCTAAGGCTTTTTCTGCAGTGCCTGTCTGGAAACCCCTGGCAGAGGTTTCTAGTTTTTCCTCACCACGAGGACCGGGGGCCACAGAGGAGGCCTCCTCTGGCAGAGCAGTTTATTTTTGAGGAGACACTTGCCGACTTCAAAACTTTGGAGCTAGCTGGAAAATACTTTTCTTTCCTATTTTTGTTTTGTTCTGATGGTTTGCGGAAACCCAGCTACCTTCCACCCTCACCGCGGCAGCTGGTGGGAGGAATTTTCAAAGGTGGGCGGGGGTGTGGCCCAGGGGCGTAACCTCGGCCCAAATTTGAATCCGATTTGCATAGCGTCTGGGAGCCTTGGGCGGCTGATTTTCCTTGCGGTCTCCCTCCTTCGTTGAAGGCACTCTTACTGAACACCTGGTATGTACTGTTGTTCTAGGCGCTGTACGTAAGAAGTGGACGAAACAGTTCCTCCCCCTCCGAGGAGCTTAAGTTCTAGTCGGGGAGACACGCAAAAAACACCATAATCCCCCAACGAAATGCGCTTAGGAGCTTCGGGAAGATCCAGAGTGCGGTTGACTCCAGGCCGCCGCAAGACCTACTCGACTCGGGCAACCCCGGGTTCCGCCCAGCGCGAGTTGCTAGGAGCTCGCCTCCGCGGCGGCGAGGGACTGTACCGGCTGGCCGAGTCTCGCGAGGATCTTCGAGGTTTCGCGCGGGACCGCCCATCGGTTGCCGGGAGACGCTGCGGCCTCCGTCGGGCGGGCGCCTCTGTCTGCAGGTCGCGGCGGGAATCCACCACGAGAGCCATGGTGAGGAGGCGCGGGGTACCCGGCTAGGGTCCCTGAGGGGGCCAGGGGCTCCTCGGTTAGACAGTCCTGCGCGCAGAGAGACCCCTGGATGGGGAGGCCTGGGGTCCCGGGACCTGTGCGCACTGAGACCCCAAGAGTGGGCAGGCTTGGAGCTCTGGGTTCCTGGAATTGAGGCCTTGGTGCTCTCCTGGCGTTCCCATGAGGAGAGCATGGGGCGCTACGCTTGCCGCATCCCGCATCCCGCATCCCGCACGCACGTTGAGCTGAGAGGTCTGGGATCTCCAGGCTCCTGTGCTCACCGCCCCCCCCCCCCCCAACCCCCGCGCCGAGATCCAGGGTTTGATGTGCAAGCCGTCCAGAAAACAGAACCTGGGACAAAAAGATTTCCCATTTGTTATGGAAGTCTCAGTCCTCCGATCCTTGGGCCCTAGGGTCTGACATTATAGGGTCCCGTGGAGCACAGTCGGGGTCAGGGGACACCCTAGGACGCCCAGTCTCTGGGATGGAGAGTCTGAGGCATACCGCAGTGGCTGGAGTTCCCGCTACAGCAAGGAGTACTGGACAGAGCCCCAGGATACAGGAACCGCTGTTTCCTTGGAGAGCCCCGTGGGAGGCAGGCCTGTCTGAGCAAGACGGGGAGCTCACCGCCTCCCCAGTTCTTCCTCCTGCCTGTCTCCTGTATTGGGGCCCTCAGCTGCCCTGGCACCCATGGTATAGACGCGTTCAGTAGCGCATTTTCTGGGATGTAGCCCGCGGGCCATCAGCTGGCGGGGAGAATGCCTCTCCAAGCCCCTGCAGTTGGCTGTGAATTGCCAAGTAGCGGTGAACCTTTGGGACCTTCTGATAGGGTGGACTTCTCGAAGGAGGAAAGATTTTAGTGGATGGGTCTTTTAAAATCAGCTGGAAAAGATCGCTAAAATTCTTTTTAAAAATTTTTTTTTCAATGTTTTTTATTTATTTTGGGACAGAGAGAGACAGAGCATGAACGGGGGAGGGGCAGAGAGAGAGGGAGACACAGAATCGGAAGCAGGCTCCAGGCTCCGAGCCATCAGCCCAGAGCCTGACGCGGGGCTCGAATTCACGGACCGCGAGATCGTGACCTGGCTGAAGTCGGACGCTCAACCGACTGCGCCACCCAGGCGCCCCAAGATCGCTAAAATTCTTATGTGTATCACTAGCTTGTGGGAATATGGGTGATTTTCCTATTCACTTTTTGCTTTTCTGTGTTTTCCAAGATATCCACGTAAAACTTTTTTGTAATCGTAAACATGTTACAGAGACGTGTAGACATGCATGTACACACGTGAAAACATTAATAGGGACGTTTAGACACACAAATATGTTACAGAAACATGTAGATTCATGCACATGCAAAAGCATGGGTCACAGAGTTGGGAGAAGTCTAGGCATAAAGACAGGGATTTGGAAATTCGGTACCTGCTTGAGTGGCCCTTGAGAGGTGAGTGGAGGTGGGAGGTTTCTCTCATCTTGTCAAAGTTGTTAAAAGCAAGTGACACTAAGAGCAGGTCCGTGTGGTGAACCATTTATAGCACACCCGTGGCGAGTGCTGTCTGCTTCAGCTCCTGACAAGGCTTCTTTCGAGGATTTATTTATGTATTTATTTTAATGTTTAAAATTAATTAATAATAAATAATGTTTATTTACTTGTTTGTTTATTTATTTAAATGTTTGTTTTTGAGAGAGAAAGAGAGACAGAGCACGAGTGGGGACGGGGCAGAGAGAGAGGGAGACACAGAATCCGAAGCAGGCTCCAGGCTCCGAGCCATCAGCCCAGAGCCCGACGCGGGGCTCGAACTCACGGACTGCGAGATCGTGACCTGAGCTGAACTGGGCTGCTTAACCGACTGAGCCACCCACATACCCCAAAGATTTTTTTTTTAAGTTTATTTATTTTGAGGGAGAGACAGCGGGAGCCGAAGAGGGGCAGAGAGAAAGAGAGAGAGGGAGAGAGAGAATTTAGAGCCTGACATGGGGCTTGATCCCACAGACTGAGATCATGACCTGAGCTGAAATCAAGAGATGCTTAACTGACTGAGCTACCCAGGCGCCTCTGATTCTCTGAAGGAGTTTTATATTTGGAAGAAAGGAAGACTTCTATTACCACCTGTGATCATTGCTATGGAGACATTTCCCCTTAGACTTATTGAAGAGTTTCTTGCAGGTTTCTCTATGGTGGTGACCAAGCATTATAGCCAACATAGTAACGTTTGGCAGTGTGGTATCGGGGTTTGTCCTGGCCAAGCACATTTTGCATCTACACCAAGGAGGTCTCTGCCACGTACCAAGGAATGGATTTGGAATGAGTTCCCCGTCCCCTCCTTTCTGAGGGAGAAAATGTTCTCTTCTAAAAAGGAAGATTTTTTTCCCTTGTTTCTCCAGAGGTGTCAACAGAGAAATGTGTGGGTGGTGAAGGGTGGGGAAACCTTAGGGCGGAGTGATGTGCTCCAGGTGGGGCATGAGACAGTGAGCAGTAGGACAGAGGTACCACGACAGGTACTCCTCTTCTGGTGAGCCCGGGAATTCATCAGAGCCAGGCCTCCCTGTCTTACCCGATCATCTCTTCTTTAATCAAAGGCGCCCAAGAAGAAAGGGAAGAAAGGGAAAACCAAAGCTACCCCGATTGTTGACGGGCTTGCTCCGGAGGACATGAGCAAGGAGCAGGTGAGCAATTAGGTCGGGATGGGACTGGCGAGTGTCGTTCGAAGTTGTCTCTGGCCGTTTGTCTTTCTGAACTTCTTTTTTTTTTTTTTTTTTTTAAATTTTTTTTTTAATGTTTATTTATTTTTGAGACAGAGAGAGACAGAGCATGAACGGGGGAGGGGCAGAGAGAGAGGGAGACACAGAATCAGAAGCAGGCTCCAGGCTCTGAGCCATCAGCCCACAGCGGGGCTCGAACTCACGGACCGCGAGATCGTGACCTGGGCTGAAGTCGGACGTCTAACCGACTGAGCCACCCAGGCGCCCCTTTCTGAACTTTTTACAGACTGTTGCCCACTGCCTCCTCGTCCACCTCCCCTCAGTGTGTTCCTGCACTCGTGTCCAAACCAAGATAACACCTCTTCCCATTTCCATACGTTTCGTCGGCTCCAAAACTCTCAAGCACAGTACAATTTAAAAAAGGCATCAGTGCAGTGAAGACATTTTTAAATAGGGTGGTAGCAATTGGGAAGGAAATGATTTTCCAAAATAAAAACTATTTTTAATTTTCTGTATATCCTTTCAGTCTTATCCTTTTATGCACCTGATGCTTACTGAGCTGTTATATGCATATATAATATTGTTGTTTATTTTATTTGCATTAAACAGTAGGAATTATTTTAAGCCACTTACCCATTTTGGCGACATTAAGGACCAGAGAACGTAATTATCTAATTATAATTCCAGTGAAAAACTGCAGCACGTGGTGAACCATGAGAGCAGGTGTGGTGGCCCCCGCAGCCTGTGTTGGTGACTGACCCGTGAGTGAGTGTCTGCTATAGGCCTCTTGAGGGTCCCATGTCAGCTTGTGGGTTGGTGTTAATAACTCCCTTGATAGTTTTAAGA
This sequence comes from Prionailurus viverrinus, assembly GCF_022837055.1. Taxonomy (NCBI): domain Eukaryota; kingdom Metazoa; phylum Chordata; class Mammalia; order Carnivora; family Felidae; genus Prionailurus; species Prionailurus viverrinus. The sequence goes on from NW_025927606.1 coordinate 4,358,157, forward strand.
CATAAATACAAAGGAGACAGGGACAGTGACATGAGCTGAAGTTGATGAGCTGGACAGAGGCCCTTGTACACTAGTGAAGGGTTGCTTTATTTTACATGCGGGGGAACCTCAAGCAGTTTAAGGAGATGGTGATGGGTTCTGGTTTGTGTTTTGGAGAGAGGGTGGGGCTGCTGTGTGTAGAACGGACGGCACATCACATTGCCATCAGTTGAGCTGTTTCTCGTCTCCCCGTTTACTTCTTGTCCCTGTGGATACAGAACTGTGACACAGCAGTGGTTAGGTTGCACATGTGGGCACTGACACCTCAGAACTGTCTAGGGTCCAGGCAGGGGTGAGGGACTGGGGACAGCTGCAGTCAGTTCATTGGATGGTTACCTTGGGGGCACTGGGCTCCAGTGTGGTCTGTTTTCTGCTTTTCAAAGAGAAGCTAGAAATCTGGATATTTATAAGAAACCTAAATATTGAGGGAAATCTAAGACTGTGAGGCAATCGAACTAGGTAGGAGCCTGGTTTAGGCTATCTGTTTGAGTCTAGATACGAAAGGTCTGTGCCATGAGGACACTGTCATCTGCTGAGCCCCTCATCAGACCCCCATGGGGAGGCAAGCCCCACCCAGGTTCCCCACCACAGAGCTCTGGTTGCCCCTCCTTGGGGGCTTGTTATCTTGGCCTTCTCTCTTCTTAAAGTTTTTAATTCATTTTATTTATTTATTTTTACTTTTATCTTCTAATGTTTTATTTCTTTTTGAGAGAGAGAAAGTATGAGCAGTGTAGGGGCAGAGGGAGACGGGGACAAAGGATCTGACAAAGGATTTGCTGAGAGCAGAGAACGCGATGTAGGGTTCAAACCCATGAACCGTGAGCTCATGACCTGAGCTGAACTCAGACGCTTAAGCAACCGAGCCACCCAGGCGCCCCTCTCTCTCTTTTTAAAAAATGTTTATTGGGGCGCCTGGGTGGCGCAGTCGGTTAAGCGTCCGACTTCAGCCAGGTCACGATCTCACGGTCTGGGAGTTCGAGCCCCGCGTCAGGCTCTAGGCTGATGGCTCAGAGCCTGGAGCCTGTTTCCGATTCTGTGTCTCCCTCTCTCTCTGCCCCTCCCCCGTTCATGCTCTGTCTCTCTCTGTCCCAAAAATAAATAAAAATGTTGAAAAAAAAATTAAAAAAAAAAAAAGTTTATTTATTTGTGTGGGGGAGGGGCGGAAGGAGAGAGTGGGAGAGAATTCCAAGTGGGCTCTACTTTCAGTGCAGACCGTGTGCATGACCCTGGGGTCATGGCCTGAGCCGCCATCAAGAGTCGGACGCTCAACCAACTGAGCCACTCAAGCTCCCCTTGGCCTTCTCTTGAAATGAGAAGTGTGGTTTCCCTGTGGGGAATGGGGTTATCAGGAGAGAAAAACTTCACACTGAGTGGCCTGAAGTTGTGCTCTGAAGATGACTAATTCTTGATGGAGATGAAATTCCCAAGAAAGCCAAGAGCCAGCCCCACGTAAAAAAAAAAAAAAAAAAAAAAAATTAACCTATTTGGAGATTTGCAGTGGGCTTCGGACAAAACCTTTTTGACTGTTAGGGGTTCTTCTGGGTTTGTCTATTTTTTTTGCTTAACATACCTTTAAAGGTGAGCGTTTGTTTATTTATTTATTTAAAGTTTTATGTACTTATTTTGATAGAGAGCAAGGGAGGGGCAGAGAGAGAGGGGGAGAGAGAGAATCCCAAGCAGGCTCTGTGCTGACAGTGCAGATACGGGGCTTTAACTCTCGAACTGTGAGATCGTGACCTGAGCTGAAATCAAGTCGGATGTTTAACTGAGCCACCCAGGCACCACCAGAAGGTGAATGTTTTTTAATTTAGCATTGTTTTGTTAACGTGTGTACATGCTGCTCCATCATTTTCATATTTATGTGTCTTTGGGCCATATAACCTTTTAGTAGATTTACTCTAATTTCTCAGCCATTTCCGTATTTAAAATCATCTCAGATTACTTCCTTTAAACTTTTCTTGCTGTTGTAATAATGGTGTGGCTAATGTCTTTGAGCAGATAACTCTTGTATTTTTTGGTTCTTTTTTTTTTTTTTTTTTTTAATTTTTTAACGTTTATTTACTTTTGAGAGAAAGAGAGCATGAGCAGGAGAGGGGCAGAGGGAGAGGGAGACACAGAATCGGAAGCAGGCTCCAGGCTCTGAGCTGTCAGCACAGAGCCCGACGCGGGGCTCGAACCCACGCACGGTGAGATCATGACCTGAGCCGAAGTCAGACGCCCAACTGACTGAGCCACCCAGGTGCCCCAACTCTTGTGTTCTTTTGAGGAATTCCTCTAGTATAAATTCCTGGGAATGGATGAAAAGATACAGTCATATTTTGATTATTGGTTACATTCAAGGTACTTCTGCTATTTTCTGAATTATGTCCTGTCCTCGGGACCTTTCTAGCATCATATTTTAACATCTCACTTTTAGTTTTTACTTGTGTTTAGGTGAGAACGGCCTTTCTTTCTTCATCGCAGTGGGCAGGGGCGGGGGGAGGGCCCTGCTGGGCCTCACGGCTGCGCTCTGCCCGGCAGGTGGAGGAGCATGTCAGCCGTGTCCGCGAGGAGCTGGACCGTGAGCGTGAGGAGCGCAACTACTTCCAGTTGGAGCGGGACAAGATCCATACCTTCTGGGAGATCACGCGGAGGCAGCTGGAGGAGAAGAAGGCTGAGCTGCGGAACAAGGACCGGGAAATGGAGGAGGCTGAGGAGAGGCACCAGGTTGAGATCAAGGTAAATGCAGCTGGCCTGCCCGTCCCTGCTGGACATACCGTATGGCACAGAAGAACGGGGCTCGAGCAGGGGGGCATTTTGTTGCTTGCTTTGGGGTCACAGCCCTTTGTATCCTTTACACTGGGAAATGAAGGTTTGTTGTTTTTTTGAGTTTATTTATTTTCAGAGAGAGAGAGAGAGAGAGAGAGAGAGAGAGAATGAGTGGGGGAAGGGCAGAGAGAGGGGGAGAGAGAGAATCCCAAGCAGGCTTCATGCTCATCGCAGAGCCTGACATGGGAGATCGTGACATGAACTGAAATCAAGAGTTGGACACTTAGGGGCGCCTGGGTGGCTCAGTCGTGTGAGCGACCAACTTCAGCTCAAGTCATGATCTCAGGGTTTGTGAGTTCGAGCCCCGCATCGGGCTCTGTGCTGACAGCTCGGAGCCTGGAACCTACTTCCGATTCTGTGTCTCCCTCTCTCTCTGCCCCTCCCCGACTCATGCCCTGTCTCTCTCTGTCTCAGAAATAAATAAACATTAAAAAAAAAAATTAAAAAAAAAAAGAGTTGGACGCTTAACTGACTGAGCCACTCATGAAATACTCATGAAAGTGTTTTTTATAAAAGGGTATGTGCACGGGGCACCTGGGTGGCTCAGTCGGTTAGGCGTCCGACTTTGGGTCAGGTCATGATCTCCTGGTTCGTGAGTTCGAGCCCCACATCAGGATCTCTGCTGTCAGCTTGGAGCCCATTTCAGATCCTCTGTCCCCCTGTCTGCTTCTCCCCAACTTGTGCTCTCTCTCTCTCTCTCTCAAAAATAAATAAAACATTAAAAAAAAAAAGGATATGTGTCTGCAGGTGAGCATGCACGGGCAGGTGAGCAGGCGAGTGTGCGTGTGCAGGGGTGTGGGTGAGAGTGTGCAGGGAAGCAAGCGGTGCTCTCGCTGCCTGCAGGTGTACAAGCAGAAGGTGAAGCACCTGCTGTACGAGCATCAGAACAACCTGACAGAGATGAAGGCTGAGGGTGCCGTGGTCATGAAGCTGGCCCAGAGGGAGCACTGCGCACAGGAGGGTGCACTGCGCAAGGACATGCGGGCGCTGAAGGTGGAGCTCAAGGAGCAGGAGCTGGCCAACGAGGTGGTGGTGAAGAACCTACGGCTGGTAGGTGTGAGGGCCGCCAGTGCCTGACTGGCTGCTGGGGACCGTGAACTCCTGATTAGTTAACTTACCTGGGAATTCATATTTTGCTTAGAAGCTTCCTGCATTTTGGGAATTAGTTGAACTATTTAAGAAAAAGACAAATCCCATTTGGGGGCCAAGTACAGAATTTTATTTCAGATCTGAGCAACAAATGGACTTCCCAAGGGGAAAATCCAGCCTAGGGTCCTCTTCATGTGCTGCTGACACCTGACACCTGGCTGCTTTCCCAGGAGTCTATCAGGTGCATTTAGAAACATACAGAACCAGGGCGCCCGGGTGGCTCAGTCGGTTGAGCGTCCGACTTCGGCTCAGGTCATGATCTCGAGTTTGTGAGTTCGAGCTCTGTGCTGGGCTCTGTGCTGACAGCTCAGAGCCTGGAGCCTGCTTCGGATTCTGTGTCTCCCTCTCTCTGACCCTCCCCCGTTCATGCTCTGTCTCTCTTTCAAAAATAAACAAACATTAAAAAAAAACCAACATATGCAACCATTAACATGTCTGGTATGCCAGCCCCTCCGTGGCCATGGCAGTTTGTCATGCAAGCTGGGTTCATAAGCACCTGGCTAACTTTTTGGTCCTTTCTGAGTGAGGCTTGGGGGTTCCAGGTGGAGGTTGAGATTCATTTGCCTGGTGCCCATAAGGTGCCAAGCCCTGTTCTGATCTCTGGGGACATATAGGGAACAGGACTGAGAGAATGAACTGCCCACGTGTGGTTGACAGTCCAGGAAGGAGACAAAAGACAGAACGAAGTGTTGGATACGTGGAGCACGTCCACAGGCATAAATGCTGTGGGAAGAGCAGTGCGGGGAAGAGGATGCAGTGGGTTGAGGGTAGGGTTGTATTCTTCTACAAGGAATTCTGGGAGTGTCTCATTGAGAAGGTGACATTTGGGCAAAGGCTGGAAGGCGGTGGGGCTGAGCCAGGCTTAGGGAGACCAGGTCTGGAGAAGGCATAGGGGATGGGCCGGTGTGGAGGCCCAGAGGAGCAAGGGGCAAGGTGGCTGGGCAGGTAGGTCAGAGCTTGTCGGCATCAAAAGCCACAGTCAGGACCCAGCTGTTGACCTGGGTTTAGTTGGGGGAACTTTGGAGGTTTTGGGCAGAGGGAAGATGTGTCTGACTTTGGTTTTCTGAGGTTCTTCTTGGCCGTGGGTTCGGAAGATTTGGCAATACGTTTGCCTCATGCTGGAGGCACCGCAGCCTCAACTAAGAAAAAACTTTGCAGTGAAGGCTGACAGTGAAGTCTTGGACCTATAAGAATAGTCTGGTCTTTGCTGACAGACAGATTTCCAGTGAATTTGGTGATGTGAGGCTGTCTGCTTACCTGAGGCCTGGATATGGAGTAGTTATGTGGTCAGAATTCCCCTTTGTGCAAAAGTACTATCCTATAAAAAATAATTAAATTTTCTATTCAAAACCTCTCTATATAACTGTGAAAATAACTGTGAATGCTGCTCTAAGTCACAGCTGAAGCAGGCCGTCAGGCATCTGGAGAGAACCTGCGGCTCCGTGTAGACATGGCCCGTGCTCTCCGACCTGTGGGCAAGCTGAGTGAGGGGCCAAGCACGGTCAGTGTTTAGCACGTCTGTTAACATTCGGTCATTAACCAAGGAAAGTGAATTATGAAACACGGAAGTTACCAAAACCACGTTATTCTGAGCCTGGTCCAAGAGCTCGGAGATGAGGGGAACCCAGCACCCTCCAGAAACAGCGCAGAGTTTCCGGAGTTGGATTTTCCATACCACCGAGGAGCAGGGCCAGCCCCAGGGAGAGGCTTCTGTGTGTGTCTGTCACCTAGTAACGGCCTGCTTCTCTGCCTTTGCAGAAGCACAGCGAGGAGGTCACCAAGATGCGGAATGACTTCGAGAGGCAAGTGCGAGGTCAGTTCCTCACATGCGTCCTGTCAGAAGGAAATTTACCTCTAGGGCCTGCTCACCCAGGGCACAGAAACCAGGTTAAAATGGCCTAGACACGCAGAGAGAAAATGTAGTTTCCAAGGCTGACGGATTGCCCAGAATCCCGAAACAACTTACTTCCACGCAAGTTGTGGAGGCTGTGATTACCACCTACGTCCCTACTCCTGGCACAGATCAGCAGTTTGAGGCACGTGGCAGTTATTGTCTTGTGGGCAGTATTCTTAGAATAGTCTTTTCATGGCTTCTGGCCCGAGGAGGCTCCCGTTTGAGAAGTCTGTCGGGTTCACTAATAAAGCTCTAGAGTCGGCCTGGATGACCACCGAGCCGTGGGATCAGCTGACACTTGGTTTTGGGAACCCTAACCCCGGGATTGATTATCAATGCCTGCTACAGGCAAAGGAAGGCAGACAATGGTGTGTGTGTGCTGAATATGTCATCTGTGAGCCTCAGCAGAGAGAGGTCCACTCAAACCCGTCCTGTGCTTTGCCCGCTCTTGTGTGCACAGCCTTCATCCCGGTGGATGTTCCTGGGCCGTGTTTAGAAGTCCCATCTATTCTTTTTTTTTTTTTTTTAATGTTTATTTTTTGAGAGAGCATGAGCAGGGGTGCAGAGAGAGACAGAGGGAGAGAGAGGATCTCAAGCAGGCTCCATGCTATCAGTGCAGAGCCAGACGTGGGGCTCGAACCCATGAAACATGAGATCATGACCCAAGCTGAAATCGAGAGTCGGACGCTCCACCTACTGAGCTGCCCAGGTGCCCATAGGTTCCGTCTATTCTGATAGACACTGGGCCCCCTGTTCCTCTGCTAAGCTGCCCTATATGTGCTTCTGCCTTTCAGAAATTGAGGCCAAGTATGATAAAAAAATGAAGATGCTTAGGGATGAACTTGACCTGAGGAGAAAGACTGAGATCCACGAGGTGGAGGAGAGAAAGAACGGCCAGATCAACATGCTGATGCAGCGGCATGAAGAAGCCTTTACGGACATCAAGAACTACTACAACGACATCACCCTCAATAACCTGGCTCTCATCAACTCCCTCAAGGTGCTGCGCTAGGGCCGGCTGGGCCGGGGGCCCCAGACACTAGGTCTCCACCCCGTCGGGCCCATTACTCTCCTTTTAAAGATGTTTGATGGTGCCCCTCTGTCCTTGTTTGAATTCATAATGGAGCCTCTCCACACCTGTGGCTGGTGGCAGCCAGGATGTTGCCCTGACTGTAGCGTAGGTGGGGCTCGTGAAAAGGACACATTCGACAGGTGGAAGCTTCCTGCGGAATCTGTAGTGGGAGCCCCAGCATGGCTGCACAGGTGGTGTCATCACCACGCAAGTGCTGGCAGGGACAGAGGTCCCACGGTGGGGAATGCCCCTCGGGTCCCGGAAAAGTGTAATCTCAATTTGTGTGGAAGCAGCCTTCCTAGAAGATTCAGAATAAGTGAAGACTGCAAAATTACTCCGTGTTTATACACAGAACAGGTCTTCAGGACCGTCCTTGGTGGGCAGGAGGGCTCCTGGCTCTGCCCTCTGAAGACCTCGGCTCTGCCTGCCGAACCCCTGCCGCACCCCTGCCGTACTTGTGCCAACAGGAGCAGTTGGAGGACATGCGCAAGAAGGAAGGTCACCTCGAGAGGGAGATGATGGAGGTGTCCGCGCAGAACAAGCGCCTGACAGACCCTCTCCAGAAGGCTCGGGATGAAGTGACTGAGATGCAGAAGAAGCTCAGGAACTATGAGAGGGACAGACAGACCCTGGTTGTGAGTTTCTGCCTGACTGTGCCTCCCTCCTGGCACTTCCTTCTGGGCTAGGAGAGGAGGGACATCAGCAAGGTGTCTCCTGGGTCCCAGAGCAGGGTCGGCCTTTAGGGCAGGACTGGGGGGCTGAATCTCAGCCTCTCTGACTGGTGTCCTCCATGGACAGGATGTTAAGCTGGTGCACGTTCTGGGCAATAGGTGTTTCCACCAGCCTGCTGCGGGGGGCGCTCAGCTGCTTGTGTCCTTGAGCCAGTCCTTCGTTCATTCATTTGTTCCTTCATTCATTCTGTCAATCTCTACACTGAGGATGGGGCTCGAACTGACAGCCCTGATCCAGAGACACCAGGTGCCCCTGAGGCAGCTCTCTTCCACAATTATTTTTGGCCTTGCCATCCCCCAGGAGCCTGCATTACGTGGACGCCTGGTCCTGAACACTTTGTCCTCCACCTTTCATTTTCTCTCCAGCGCACAAAAGCACGTTTGAAGGTTGCCGAGAAAGAGCTAAAGGACCTGCAGTGGGAACACGAGGTGCTGGAGCAGCGATTTCTCAAGGTGAGCAGATGCCAGGCCGGCATCCCAGGGACCCCCAGTCAGGGAGAGACCCTTCCTGTAACCCTGGCTCGGCCATTGGTTTCAGGAAGCCTTAAAACCGCGGCTGGGTTTCTAGGTTCGAAAGCTGGGAGTCCTGTTGTCCACTTCTCACGCTCTGCAGCCTTATGAGGCAAAACCCTGTGGTACATTCTAGAGAAGACCCAGGGTCTCACAGAGCAGGTGCCCTGCTGGGAGACCATCACCCCCAATTCTCTTTCCCCCTGGCTCACCTCTGAAGCACGTGAAGGGTACCTGGCCCTTGCATCGAGGGTCTTTTCCATGTATGTACATGTGTTTAAGTAGTAGACTGTCGGGCACACATTGTAAAGAAGTCCTGGAGCCCTGCCGTCTGTGAGTGAAAATGAGAGGGCCCTCCTGCTATGCAGTGCTGGTTCTCACAAGTGGTAGCAGCTCCTTGAGTTTTGTGCAGACTTCTTCCTGTGCACCCTTATGTACGGGTGGCTTCATGCCTTAAGAACGCTGTGCTTTTTTTTTTTTTAACCTCACCTTGATTGTGCTGTCTCCAGATTGTACACACAGAACAGTCATGTTCGGCTCTGTGCCAGAACGCTCCATTTAAAAAAAATTTTTTTTTTTTACATTTATTTATTTTTTGAGAGACATAGAGAGACAGAGCACAAGTTGGGGAGGGGCAGAGAGAGAAGGAGACACAGAATCCGAAGCAGGCTCCGGGCTCCAAGCTGTCAGCACAGAGCCTGATGCAGGGCTCGAACTCCCAAACTGTGAGATGATGACCTGAGCTGAAGTCTGACGCTTAACCCAGTGAGCCACCCAGGCGCCCCAGAAGGCTCCATTTGTTATGCAGCCACTTCCCCTGGAGAGATGTCTTTGTTTTCGTCCTTTGCTGTTACAAACCACTGCCACTGTCCTCCTTTTAAGTTTACCTTTGTGCAGGGGTGAGCATCTTTTTTTTTTTTTTTTAATTTTTTTTTTTAACGTTTATTTCTTTTTGAGACAGAGAGAGACAGAGCATGAACGGGGGAGGGGCAGAGAGAGAGGGAGACACAGAATCGGAAGCAGGCTCCAGGCTCTGAGCCATCAGCCCAGAGCCCGACGCGGGGCTCGAACTCGCGGACTGTGAGATTGTGACCTGAGCCGAAGTCGGACGCTTAACCGACTGAGCCACCCAGGCGCCCCTGAGCATCTCTTTTAAAGTCAGTCCCTAGCAGTGGCTTGTTGGGCCAAAAGGTTTGTGTTCCGAATTTGGGTAGAGGCTGCACAGAGCGTTGTTCTGAGTTATGACTCTGCCCAAAGCACCCAAGGGGCCACTTCCTGCCTGAACCAGATGTCACTAATTCAAAACTTGCTGATGTGATCGGGTGGAAGATGTCTCGTTGAATGTGCTTTTCTGAGGTACCCTGTGAGTGGCACACATGCCAGGCAGAGCAGTTCCGTCTTTATAAACTTTGGTTAATTCAGGTTTTGTTCCTTTTCTCACCTGATTGAGATTCATGCTCACAGACAGTGATTATGGAATGGTCCAGATTCCTCAGGTACATCCCATCATCCCATCAGATCTAGAGTCACCTTCTTCAGAGATGCCTCTGAGGGTCCTGCAGGCTGCTGACTGGCCAGGAGAAGGACCCTTGAGTCACCAGTGAGATGTGCCCTGCGCCCCCCCGTGCCCCCCCCGCCCCCGCCATTGCTGGCTAAGGGGGTGTGCATTTGGGGAGGAGGAAATGGAGGCTGACTGCAGAGGCTTGCGTTGGAGCCTGTGCACTTTGCCCCCTTCTCTTCTGTTTGAGTGTCGTTCGTGGTATGTGCCAAAGTCAGTGTTTCCTGAGAAAACCAAGCGTGTCGATGTGTCAGCAGATTTTGAAGACCAAAGGGATGGACTGATTGAAGTGAATCGAGGGAAAACTGTACAGTAAGGAGAAGGAGAAGGTGCTGCAGGTTTGAGCATAGCCCTCTTCTCTTCCTAGCTGTAAGACATGTTTTTTTTTCTTAATTTTTTTCAACGTTTATTTATTTTTGAGACAGAGAGAGACAGAGCATGAACAGGGGAGGGGCAGAGAGAGAGGGAGACACAGAATCGGAAGCAGGCTCCAGGCTCCGAGCCATCAGCCCAGAGCCCGACGCGGGGCTCGAACTCACGGACCGCGAGATCGTGACCTGGCTGAAGTCGGACGCTTAACCGACTGCGCCACCCAGGCGCCCCAAGACATGTTTTTACACACGTAGAGAACATTCTGGAAGGAGTTACATCATGGGTTCACATGGAGGCCTCTGGGAAGTTGGGTTAAGGGGCGTTCACGTTTTATACTTACACACAGTCTTGATTTTTCTTTAAGGTGCTCAGTGAAAGGAAAAAGAATCGGAAGATGAAAAAGAACACTTCTATTTATTGACAGGCTGGTCTCCAGATCTGCCTCGTGGGGCATGTTCTAGGATCCAGGGCTGGCAGAGGGAGTGGATGGATCCCCACGGGCCCCACTCCCAAGCATTGCTTGCTGGAGTTTGATGCCTTGGATGTGACGTAGGGGTGATCAGGGACATGACTTTCCTGAGCCTCCTGAACAAACCCAGGGCCCCAGCCTCTCTGTGGGGCTTCTCCAGCTCTAACGAGGGTGCCCTCCTACCTCCTGAAACAGCTTAGTAGACGAGGGTCCAGTTAGTGTTTCCTCCTGCTTTCCACAGTGTGGATGGCTGCAGCCCTTTAATCCCGTCACAGAGAGTGGGTGTGGTGGCAGTGTAAATGACACCCAGCCCCCCCATCCGTGGGTGGGCCCTGGTGAATGGAGTTCACTCGGCAGAAGTGGTATGTTCCGGCCCAGGGAAGAGGCGGGAGGGGGCTTCTGACCAGTGAGATGCTTCCGGGGGAGGTGGCCTCTTTGTCCACTGCAGCCTGTCCCTTGCAGGTACAGCAGGAGCGAGATGAGCTGTACAGGAAGTTCACCGCGGCCATCCTGGAGGTGCAGCAGAAGGTGGGCTTCAAGAACCTGGTTCTGGAGCGGAAGCTGCAGGCGCTGAGCGCTGCTGTGGAGAAGAAAGAGGTGCAGATTAATGAGGTGCTGGCGGCCTCCACCCTGGACCCTGCTGCCCTGACCCTTGTGTCCCGCACGCTGGAGGTAGGCCCCAGGCGGGCTCCTGGCGAGGTGCTGGGCTGGAGCCTCATGTCCTTGCCCCCCAGTAGGTGTCCTGAGCTTGGGTTGGGGGTCGCTTGTTTCGTGTGTTTGTGTCCAGCCTCCGTCATTCCGGTGGGGACCCTCAGGTGGTGTTGGGAGGGTCATGGGTTTCCTGTGGCCTGAGCATAGATGGGGCTGCAGATGTCTGCTCACAGGCCCGTGTGTGCCATCAGGCTCCCCAGGTTCTCTCTTACTGGCTTTGCTCAGGTCTGAGGTCTTCTGCAGTCCCCTCCTTAACCTCTCAGCCCTTCTGGCCCTGAGCCCCACTGCCCGTCCAGTTCTCGAGATGGGTTTAGTTCAGCCTATCAGGCCCTGGGTTTCTCAAGCTGCTGTGGGCCGGCGCTCCTCGGGAATTTGGCAGCAAACCTAGAGACAGGCCTGGGGGACAGTCGGGCCCATGAGCTCTCAGCTGAGACTACTGCCACAGTCTGCCTGGGTCGCTTTGATGTCCGGATGTAGGCTGTGGGCAGTTAGGATGGGGAAATGCAGGGCCGTGGGCAGTTAGGACAGGGAAATGCAGGGCTATGGGTGCCCCTTTGTGGTGGCGGGTGCTGTGGCAGGGTTCCCAGAGGGAGTTATGTCTGAGCAAAGGCCACGAGTTCACAGTTCCTCGTGGTGCTCCTCTATGCTGGAACCATCTTGGGCACTGGGGACAGCAGTAAACAAGACAGATGGGGCCCGGGTGCCCATGGGCTGGTGGGGCCAGCTGAGAAACCCTGGCAATAGCTGCCAGCTTTGGCTCAGCAAGCGAAAGCCTGACAGCACCTGGCAGGCCGTCTTGCCTGGAGCTGGGCCTTGTATCTCTGTTCCCTGGGCCTAGTTGGGGCATGTCACAGAAAGAACGGGTGAGGCTGGACAAGGGGTCTCTGGGCTGCCGCGGGAGTGCGGCTGTGCAGGGATCCTGGCCACCTGGGTGACCTACTGTAGCTGCCAGGCCTGAGACAACCCCAGGTGCAGTGCCCTGGGGTGCCTGGGGAGACAGACGCGGGTGTGCATGGCCCCAGAGAACGCAGCTGGTCTGCATGTCTTTATGGAGAGGCCCAGTGAGGAGAGGCCAGCTTGTCCCAGAGGTGGATCCTTCCAGGATAGACGGTGCCTGTGTGTGTCTGCCTTTCCTTCATGGAGAAACAGATCTTCGGAGTTAGGGGCTGCTGGCTGCTTCGGTTTGCGCAAGCGTGTTTCATCCTGAGAAATGGCACACATAGCATTAAAAAAAAAATGTTTTATTTATTTATTTTGAGAGAGAGAGAGAGAGAGAGCGAGAGAGAGTGAGAGCGAGCAGAGGAGGGGCAGAGAGAGAGGGAGAGACAGAGAATCCCAAGCCGGCTCTGCACTGACAGTGCCGGAGCCTGATGCTGGGCTTGAACCCACGAACCGTGAGACCATGACCTGAGCCCAAACCAAGAGTCAGACGCTTAACTGACTGAGTCACCCAGGTGTCCCTACACAGGTAGCATTTTTTAGGTGATTTGTCCCTGTGTAGTTCAGCTGAACATAAACCCCCCCTTTGCTCACATGACACCCAGGCCCTGAGGATTAACTCTGTGTCAGGCCACTTCATGTTTATGTAAAGCATCCTGCACTGGCCTACTGCCCACCTGGCCTTGACCTTAAGCTTGCAGCTCCCACTTGGTTGTATCCTTGTGAGCCCCTTGCTGCTGCTTGGGTGTTGGGGGGAGTGCAGGGCTGAGGCGAAGGGAGCAGAGCCAGAGGGATGGGGGTGATTCTCACGCTGTTGGCTGTGCCCCTGGGTTTGGGGCTGGTAAGGAAACATGGAAGGTCCTGGGTGGGGCAGACTGGATCAGAGAGAACCCTCTGGGAAGGTGGGAGGTGAGCTGGCACTGAGTAGGGGTGAAGGACTTATTGCTGGTGGAGAAGTGCTGAGGAGTCCAACGTTATGTAGTGGCCATTTCTGGATGAGACCAGGTGCTGCTTTTGGGCAGCAGTGAGTCCTGGCTCAGGGGGTGGCAGGGCCAGGAGGGCCTGAGTCACTCAGGACAGGCTCTCGGGGCCTGTGGTGGTGCAGCCACATGGGAGGGGCCTAGTCTGGGCTGGCAGCACCATGGACTTGGGTCTGGGGGCCCATCTGCATCCTTGTCCTTGTTTGTGTGTGAATCCCCTCGAACACCGGCCGGTGGGGAGCGAGGGCCCTGTTAGAAAGGTCAGGACGGCTTTCCTGCCTCTACTTTTGGGAGGGGCAGCTGGTCTTGGAGCTGGATGAGGCTGTGTTGCCGGCACTCATGATGAAATCAGTCCGGTCCTCAGTGGTTGCTGCAGCTGGGCCTGTGGGCCAGGGTCACTGTGGGCCAGGTGGCAGCTCTTGCCTTTTCTGGACACTTACTTCTCTGGCCAGGCAGGAACCCTCCAGGCAGCAGGTAGGGGTTCAAGGGGACTTCCCTGGGCCGTGGTTGGCCCGGCTTCTCTAATCTCTTGTCCTCACTTCCCACCATCTGGACAGTCGCCATCTGGAGAGGCAGATGGTATTTTCCCTTTCTCCTCTGAAGACCTTTCTGTGCTGGCTGGCTGCGCCCTGTGTGGATGCACACCGTGATGGGGTCAGGCTGCCATTCCCTGGATGTCTGAGGTCCCCTGCTGGGGCTCCCAGACCCCTGCCAACCCCTGTCTACCTCAGCTCAAAGACAAGCTCTAACTCACATCCACCTTTCTCTCCTTAGAATGTTCTAGAATCAAAGAACAACACTATCAAGGACTTGCAGTATGAGTTGGCCCGGGTCTGCAAGGTATGAGGAGCCTCCTTGACCCTCTCTCAGGGCCCCACCTGATTTACACTTTGAGGCATACACAGCCTGAGGCTGTCTGGGCCTTCTAAGGGTCACTGTGTGTGTGGACTGGGTCTCTGATGCTGCCACGGGAGTGCGGTTGTGCTGGCATCCTGGCCACCCGGGAGACCTGTAGCTGCCAGGCTTGAGACAGCCCTGTCTCAGCTCTGGCGATGGTCCTGGTGTCCCTTACAGGGGCCTGCCCAGTGGATGTCTGCTAAATGAGGGCGCTCTGTCCCTGTCTCCCTGTTTGACCCTTTACTCTTGCTGACCTGGCCTCTGGGGTGACTGGATGGGCCTCCTTTGCTTCTTCTGTGTAGGGGACAGTTACGAGTCTAAGCTTCTCTCACTCCTTTGTAAGTCTGACGAAAGCTGCACCCCGTACCCACACCAAAGCCACCAGCAGTGTGGAGGCCTCCCGCTGTTGGGGAGTGGCAGGGAGTGCCTTGACCCTTCTTTTGTCTGCCTCATGAGCCCCAGAGGCCTGGGCCCTCTACCCAGTATTCACTCCTCTGTGGGTGAGCCCCCAGCTCTGCCTTGGCTTTGCCTATGGGAAATGCAGACATAGCGCTGCCTACAGATACATTTATCTCGAGCAGCCACCCCGTGAGTGTGACTCAGATAAGCCCATAAACCTGCCGGTGGACATTGCATCCTGGTTCTACTGTGCACCCTGGGTTGTGGAACCCCAGGAGGGAGGCAGTGCCTGTCACTGGCGCTGGGCTCCAGCACCCGTGACCAGATCTCCCTGAGCCTTTCCTCAGCCCTGCCCATCGGGACACTTCCCTTATATGCTTTGGCATCCCCTGATACTTAGATCTACAAAATTAGAACCATCTACTGGTGTGTGCAGTTCTAAGGGAATGTATCTGATTGTCAGGAGGTCCGACCCCCAGAAAAAGGTGAGAGCCAGGACCTAGCCCCCAACTTCTGTCTGGAGCCCAGCCTGAGTTCACCCTTTAAATCTCAGCTCCAAGCATCAGCACCTTTTTCTTGATAATGGTGAGGATGATGTCAGACCAGGCTCCAAGCATTTCCTGCGCATTTCAATCCCTTGTAACCAATCTGATGCAATTAACTCTTTAAAAAGTATCCATTTTCCAGAGCAGGGAACAGGAACCTTGCCTGTGTTGGCCCCACCAGCACTGTTGCCCAGACCTTAGCCTTCCTGGGATCGGGGGATGGAGGGCCGCCTGCACTCTCCACCCACAAGGCAGGGAGGGTCATATACACGTGGAGGGTCATGCCTGTGAAGTCAGGGATGACTGATTTGAATGAGAAATGCCTGGCAAGGAGCCAGGAGCACGTTCAGACTATAGTTCTGCTCTGAGTCTGTATCTTCTGCTTCAGTTTCCCCATCTGTGAAACAGGAATAATGGCAGCGTCTCCCATTGTGGGTTAGCTGAGTTATGTACGTGAAGGTGCTTATGATCAGGTGTGGCGTACCGTGAGCCGTTGGTAAAGGTTAGCTTTAAATGGTTTTCCTCCACCACCCTCCTGTGCCCTCCAGAGCTGAGTAAGGCCTGGGCTAGAGTCACCCTCGGTGTGGCTCCGCCCCTCCCGATGCTGCTCTCACCCCACAGGCCCACAGTGACCTGCTGCGCACCTATGAGGCTAAGCTCCTGGCCTTCGGAATCCCTCTGGACAACGTGGGCTTCAAGCCTCTGGAGACGGCCGTGATTGGGCAGACGCTGGGCCAGGGTCCCGCGGGGCTCGTGGGCACCCCAACGTAGTGCCCGCCTGGGACTGCTCCCTGGATGACCCTCCCTTTCACCAAGGACAGGAGCGGTTTGTCTTTCTATTTGTATCGTCTGCAAATGAAGTTTTCCTACATTTGCTGTGTGTCCTGTTGCCTGGCTACGTGGAAGAGAGGCACCTCCAGGACCCGTGGTACCCTGACCACTTCCTTCCCTGCTGCCCTCCTTCCCACCTCGGGCCAGGGCAGCACCAGCCGAGCCCAGGAACCGCAGCAGCCTTGCAGATGTCAGCACTGACTTTATTGATGCCTGAGACTCAGTGGCTACTGGAAAATGGGGGGCCAGAATCTCCCGCAGGGAATGTGAACTGGTGCCCTCTGTTGAGGTGTCCCAGTGAGCTGTGGGGATGGGATTGATGCTCACAGGCCAGCAGTTGTCCAGAGGAGGCGATGGCTCAGCCACTAGCTTCCTCGATACGTGGTGTAGGACCACGGGCTCAGCAGCAGGGGCACATGGAACCTGTGGGTCTCGTTGGTGATGGTGAAAACGACCTGAGAAGCAGAGAGGGCACCGGGACAGAGTGAGGGTCCGGTGCAGCACACAGGCAGCCCAGACTGTGGACCAGGGGCAAAAGTTAAGTGGGGCTGGAGCCCCGAGGGCCAGATGAAGCCAGTGGAGAACTGGAAAATGGTGAGGGCTGCGGATGGGGCTGAATCCTCCCCTGGAGAAAGCCCTTAGCTTGGGGAACTTGAAGGATCCGCCCTGAACAGGGTCAGGTGAGTGCCTTTGTCCACAGGGGCTGAGTCACTTTTGGCCCTGCCCCACAGCTTTACCCAGGGACAGGGCAGGGATGGGTGTGTTGTGGTAAAATCCCTGGACACCTTTCTTCTGAGAGCTCAAAGCAGGTGAACTCACTGCTTGCCACCGCCCAGGGAGAGGTGGGACCAGCCTGCCCACTGCAGGAATCTTGGTGAATCACAGGCCTCCACCCCTCTGGCCCACCCCCGGCCCTCACCTCCACATACGGGTAGAAGCTCTCCTGCCCCCTCTTCTTCCAGTAGCCCTCAGTGTCAAAGGACAGCTTGTAGGTGCCTGCCTTCATCGGGCCTGGTGGCAGGAGCCCCGGGCAGCGGCCATCCGAGTCGGTGTAGCTGGGGAGAGTGGAGTCGGAGGGAGTGAGGAGTCACCCCTGCCTGGCTCTCCAGGGTCGGTCGGCCCATGGCCTCAGACGCCTCCACAACCTGAGTCACCGGGAATGCCCTGCAGCAGGCCACGTTCTAGGGCCTGGGGTCTGGAGCAGCTCGGGGACACCACTGCAGTGTCTTTTTAGGGAACTCCAGTACAGAGAAGCAGAAAAGGAAAAAAAAAATCTATTCCATGAGCAACAGTCCCTTTATACTGGCATATATTTTTTCTAGATTTTCTCAATGCATAACTATGCTTATTCATAAACTTGGAAAAATACCCTAAAATGGATTATTCTATTCATACTGTTTGATAGCTTGCCCTTTTCATTTAGTATATTCTGTGTGGCTTTCTGGATCAGTAACTGTCCCCAAACCCCCATCCTCATGGTGGCCTGTTTCCAGCTGTACCGAGTGTCTGAATGGAGGGTTCTGAGGGCCTGGCGCTTTGCTCACTGATCAGCCCCCAGTCACATCTGGAAAGTTCTCCCATCGTTCCTGCCACCTGTGCTTTCAAGTTTCTGTGCTGTGACTGGAAGGGGGAGAAGTTGGGAATGGGTCTCTAGGACCCTGCGGGGGACCCCATATACTCCTTCAAGAACCTGGAACCCCAGCCTCTGCGAAGGGGCGGGGGGGGTGGGGGGGGTGGGTGAGCTCTCTGTCCTCAGGCCCTGAACCCTTGGGGCCCAGCCGTCCACTCCCACCACCAGAGGGAACCTGCCTCCTTCAGGAGACTCACGGGGCGGTCCCAGCGCTACAAGGCAGGGCCTGGGCTGGGCCCAATCCAGCGGAGCCTGGGGCAAGGGGCCAGGGCCTGCCGAGCCGCCCACCTTTTGCGTGCCTCTCGCTGCCTTAGTCTCCGCGACTATAAAAGGGGTAATTATGGAGCCTGGCCACAGGCTGTAGTGAGAATAAGAACACAAGAAAAGTGTTCAGTGCACTGCCTGGCACAAGGTTACCTGTTAATCACGGGGACAGTGAGGCGTTCAGATGACACTTCAGGCCTCAGCCAACCCTGCCCTCAGGGAGAGGCAAGCCCTGGCTCCCGGCCCAGTAGGCACTGGGGCTGTGAGGCCGCACCAGTGTGTTCTTTGGCCCCAAGGCTGAGGGGACCATAGCACGGTGGTCAGCACTGCCATCCAGCCCACACTTCCTGGCTATCTGGACTCTCTGTGACCCTCAAGCCTACCTTTTTCTCAGCTCCGTCCACTGCTGGCCATGGTCCTCGAGCCTGGACAGACGGAGGCAGAGGCCCTGGGCTGGGAGCCCTGAGGCCGTGTCCAGCACATGCGTGGTCAGCGGGCTGCTGACCAGCTCCATGCCTCTGCCCTGAACCACGAGAGAGGGACAGGGATGAGCGTGTGGGGCCCAGCCCTGCGTCCGCACTGGCGTAGAGACGGCAGCCTCGGAGTAAACAGCCCCAGAGGACAGAGTCCCCAGCTGCCCCTGGACCCTGGAGGGGGCGGGGTTGGGCTGGAGTCGCTGAGTCAGCCACGTGAGGCTGTGGGGCTAACACACTGAAAAACGCTTCATAAACAATGCTGGTCTGACCCCCGTTGCCCCACACTAGACCCTACTAGGGCCCCCTCCCCTCCGCCCAGCCACTGAAGGGCATCTCCACACACGGGCTTCCTTCTCCAGCCAGTCAGTGCGGGCAGGGGTTGGTCAGACCCCATCTCCTCGTTCTCCCAGAGCCCCTGGCTCCTGCGCCACCTCGGACCTTAGCCCCCAGGCCGCGACGAGCCAGGAACCCAGCGTCCTGACCCGCCCCCTACCTCCGAGGAGCCCAGGTGTCGCTGGAGCGCCCGCAGTCGCGAAGCGGCCCCCGAACTCATGCCGGAGCCGCCCACGTCCACCACCCCTAGAACGGTGGTCCTGAGCGGTGGTCCTGGGACGCAGGTACCTGCCCGAGTCCGCCCCTGCCCTCACCCTGGCCCCTCCCAGGACCCGAGGGCCACGTGTCGGGCCAAACCCAGGTGGGGGGCGCGGCGCGGTGGCGGGGAGGGCGGCTACACCTCGGTGTCCACCAGGGGTGTCCGAGGGGGCTTCGCTGCGGAGCTCTGGCGTGGCGACGGGGGCGCACAGACCTGCGGGGGCCGCGGAGGCTCCTCCCAGGGCCGGAAGTGAAGTTGAGGGCACCGGCGGGAGGTGGGGTTTGGGGCGGGGCGGGGGGCGCGGGGGCGGAGGGGGGAGGGGCGTCCGTTCCGGGTCTGTGGCGCTGCAGGCGGGGCGGGGGCGGGACGAGTAGGTCCAGCGGAGATCAGCGTGGGCCGCGGGCTGCCCTGACTGCCCTGACGGCCCTGAGAGACCACGTGACGGTGCCTCAGTTTCCTGTCCGGTTCTGTAAAACCCTCGGCAGTAACTCCCAAGGCTGAGATGAGGCGAAGCTGTCTACCTACCTCTCTCCCCTTACGCCCCTGTGGCCCCCCCACCTCTAGGGAGGCTCTGCACCCTGACAGCTTAGGGCCTGGGAGAGAGGAGCAAGTGACAGAACTGAGCGGACGGGTACCAGTCCATCGCCATATTGAAGTTCTTGCACATAAAGTATTTTATGTAACGTAAGTAAGGGCACTCTATATTTAACATCTGGAAAGGTCTACACCACCATGTTGGTTGACTGGTTGTGTTGCTCTACGTAGGGAACCTTTTTCTTGCTGTCAAAGGGCATTTTCCAACTACTGGATGGTGAGCATGGACTGTGTGTAGGTTAAGAATCACCCCCCTCCAAGTCAGGGAAGAAGACCCTCCTAGCAAAGGCTGGGAGTGTGCTGGTTACACCTACTTTGGAGTTAATTAAGAGATCCCTATTTGCGGGGCTCCTGGGTGGCTCAGTCGGTGGAGCCTCGGACTTTGGCTCAGGTCATGATCTCGCGGTTTGTGAGTTTGAGCCCCCAGTCGGGCTCTGTGCTGACGGCTCAGAGCCTGGAGCCGGCTTCGGATTCTGTGTCTCCCTCTCTCTCTGCTCCTCCCCTGCTCACGCTCTGTCTCTCTCTCAAGAATAAAGATTAAAAAAAAAAAAAAAAGAATATCTATTTGAGGGGCGCCTGGGTGGCTCAGTTAGGTGTCCGACTTCCTCCCAGGTCATGATCTCACTGTTCGTGGGTTGGATCCCCGCATCTGGCTCTATGCTGACAGCTCGGAGCCTTGAGCCTGCTTCCGGTTCTGTGTCTCCCTCTCTTTCTGCTCCTCCCCTGCTCATGCTCATGCTCTGTCTCTGTCTCTGTCTCTCTCTCAAAAAGAAATAAACTTAAAATCTTTTTAAATAAAAAAAATATCGATTTGAGATTTAAACACATATGACGTTTGGCTGGGATTATGTTTACAGGAGATAACCCCAAAGAGAGGCTCACACCTGTTTTTGCCAACACCCATGGGTATGATGGATGAGAAACAACCAGATGTCTCCACTGGGGACAATTAAATAAATGAGCTCTGTTACAGACCGGCATGCTCTGCAGCCCATTAAAGAGAATGAGGTCCATTTGCGTGTAACAGTGTCCTGGAGTAGTGACTAGCCGCAAGGCATGACACAGGGTGTAAACAGGGGGAGGCGTCTATAGCTTTCTGCTCTGAATGTGTGTATAGCTTCAGCTACATTAAAAGCTTTGCTCACTTAATCCTCACGGCCACCTCCTGATGTTTAAGTATTATTAACCCCATTTTACAGAGGAGGCACAGAGAGGCCAAGACCTGGAATACTTTCTGGTATGCTACCAGCAGACTTACACCAGCGGCCACTCTGGGACAAGCAATTGTGGATGGGGTTACTTATTTTTGCTCTTTAACCTTTCTTTGAACTCTTAGATTTTTTATTTTTGTACTCTTAGAATCATTAAGTCGTCTCAACTGCCATAAGTAAACTGACAAGAGCAACAAGGAAACCTTTGTGGGGGTGTGCCCGGTAACTCCCTTTCTAGAGACCTGACACTCTTTGCCCCAAGAGACAACTTAGTGGCCGGGAGAGAAGGTGGGGGGAAGGGAGTTGTCGCAGTTCCTTCCAGGGCCCCTCCAGGGCCTGTTCCCCATCCTGCCTCCACCCAGACGGGAACTTCAGCGTCTAGGGCCCCTGCCCCTTTCACAAGTCACTTGAGACCCTCAGCCCCTGCCTGGCATCCTGGCAGCCAGCCCTCTCTGAGAACCAAGATTATCATGGGGACATTGCATACTGGGCACTTGCCTAATGAGAAGGTGACAAGGTCCCTTGTGGCACCTCTAGGCAAATTAGAATAAGGTGCTTCATCTTCGAGGTCCTCATCTACCAGAAAATTGTCATAGTAACTGTTTAAATGGCTCATCTGTGGATTCAAAGTTATAACATTTGAAAACACTTAAAAATGATAAAAACACTTGCAGTGTGAGGTATATATGTATCAAGTCAGTGCACGGTCTGATTGGCTGTACACGGTGCTTTGCCGATCCTGGTGACAAGGCTGGATACTCACCTGGGAGCTCATCTTGACAACCCATGGGGACCCTAGGAAGACAACCGTTTGGCGAAAGGCCCTGGTGGCCCATACTTACAGCCTCAGGCTCTCGTCCCCGCCGGCAGATGGAAAGGCACTGTGAGTCTGCCATTGGACAGTCTGTGTGAGAGAAAGTGAGGAGAAGGGTCCTGGTCCCCATGGCTGGAGGTTGCCCTAAGGGGGAATGAGACAGAGGAGATCAGACCCTACAATTGTGAGCCGCTACATTTCCTCCAACTTAAACACCATCCCATGAGGTCTGCTGTCCCCCCTGGGGCCCCTCCCCATGGTCCTATCTCTCACTGGGTGACTGAGCCAGCCTGAAAAGGGCTGCTTGATCTTACCGTTTATCTCCTCTCTAATCTAACTCTAAACGCAGCTTCGGGGTGCCTGGGTGGCTCAGTCGGTTGAGCGTCCGACTTCGGCTCAGGTCATGATCTCGCAGCCTGTGAGTTCGAGCCCCACATCGGGCTCTGTGCTGATGGCTCAGAGCCTGGAGCCTGCTTCGGATTCTGTGTCTCCCTCTCTCTCTGACACTCCCCCGCTCATGCTCTGTCTCTCTCTCTCTCTGTCAAAAATAAATAAAACGTTAAAAAAAAAAAATTAAACGCAGCTTCTGCACAGCGCCCTGAGTACTCACTGGGCCCTTAGCACCACCATTTATGGGTACGGTTTGCCAGGTGCTGGTGGCCACAGGCAACGTGACCTGAGCAGGGACTTATGAGAGTGTGTGTGTGAGTGTGACAATTCGTGTGAATGTGTATGATGTGTGCGTGTGCACGTATGAGCTTGTGAGTCTGCATGGATGTCAGTCTGTGGGAGTGTGCATGAGTGACTGTTTTAATGTGATCTATGTGAATGTGAGTGTGCACATGTGAGTGTGCAAATGGGTATTTGTTGAAGGTGTGTGTGACATGGGCCTGTATGTGTGCACTTTGTCCCTTAGGGTGTCTGGAGGCAGATCCTGCCACTCTCTTCCCAGCGCGGGTAGTGCTGTGCCCACGGTCACCTTTGCTGTAACACAGCAGCCAGGCTGGACCCCCTGAGTGATTTTGCTCGGAAGCCTGGACAGCCTGGCTCAAGCCCGTCCTTGCCCCCTGGGATGCTGGGAGGATCGTTTTCACTCCTCAATCCTGTGTTTTCAGTAAAACAGGTAAGAGAACACAGTCCCTCCTCGTCAGCTTCTGGGAAAGATGTGTTGAGATAATGTACGCAAGCTCAGCCGCAACGTGGAGCTGGGCATCAGAGCGTCACATCAACAGAGGGATGTGGCCCAAAGATGAAACATCCAAGCCCCTGCCGTTGTCTACAGCTATGACAACAGCCGAAAATGTGTGGTTCTCCACGCTGTCCTCGTGCAGACTGGCTCGAGTGGAAATGACGCCTGTTTCTGAGTTGATGTCCAGCTAATGGCTGGGGTCGTGCCCTATCTGGTACCTGAAAGGGACAAACCCTCGGTTCTTACAGGGCTGGGGCCATGTGTCCC
This sequence comes from Prionailurus viverrinus, assembly GCF_022837055.1. Lineage (NCBI taxonomy): Eukaryota > Metazoa > Chordata > Mammalia > Carnivora > Felidae > Prionailurus > Prionailurus viverrinus. Next base: position 4,381,098 of record NW_025927606.1, read on the forward strand.
CCAACCACCCTCCCGGGGCATAATGAGCTACTGGGGGCTGACAAATTTAAGTATTTCCTCCGGCCAGCTCTCCAGGCACGTGGCTGGGTCTCAGCCCTGGGTGCCTTGAGCAGGTCCGAACGGCAGCAAGGACAAGCCACACCTCCAGTCCTACCTGATTTCCTGAGAGCGGAAGCTGTCTGGGTCCTGGGCCCTGTAGGATGTGATCTCCTGGCCCACACTGGTGTCCTTGGGCATTTCCACCATCTGTATCAGGGGTACAAAGACAGGGGCCTCATTCACGTCCAACACGTCCACAGTGACCGTGGCCGTAGAGGTGAAGAGAGATGCCAAGGGCACTGCATCCACCACTGTCACGTAAAGGACGTACTGCCGCGTGGTCTCAAAATCCAAGCCCCGAAGAACATAGCAGAGGGCGGTCAGGGGACTCAGGCACATAGCTTTCCAGGACTCGGCACAGGAGGCCTCCCTTTTGCTGGCCTGCAAGAGCGCTCAGGCCCTGGCTTGCTACCCTCTGCCTGTCTTGAGGGAAGGCCCCAGCTTGGTATGGCGGGCTGTGTTCCAAAGATGGCCACAGAACATCACCCTTCTCACGTGCTTTCCTGAGCGCATCACCCTGAAGCGGGGCCCACGTCCCCTTCCCGGGAACCCCAGCAGGCTTCCATCGTGGTTTCTCCTACTGCAGGTCGCCAGTGTCATGCATCCTGACTTCAAGGCTTTGTCACCCAAGATGAGGCACCCCGCCCTTGCTCACTGGAGCGTGAAGTCAGAGAGCCCCGAGGTCACCATGCTATGAGGAAGCTCATTTGAGCCCCCGGCCTCCAGTCCTGGTCACCTTCTGGCCACAACTGTGGGAGAGACCCTGACTCAGAATCACTGAGTCTTTCCTGAATTCCTGACCCATGGAGGTAAAAAACTGTTCCATTTTTTAAGCGGCTGAGTTGTGTGTGGGGTGATTTGTTATGTAGCAATAGCGGCTGGTATAAGGAGCAACCAGAAAGCTCCCGTTTCTGAGCTTTGTAGGCCAGTTCTCATTTCAAAGAACTGTGGTAGAGGTTTCATATCATCATGCACCCCCGGACGAGTCCTGAGCCAGAACTCCCCGACGGCCACGTGTGCCCAGCCGTGTGAGTGCACTGGGGTAGACGGCCCAGCCCCTGCCTCAGCATGGACATCATCCCAACCACGAATCTCAGAATTCCCTCTGGCCGAGGCTGGCCTGACCCGAGACCCATTGGCAGGGCAGAAGCGGCCATGACAGGGAGTGCTCTGTGCTGAGCTGGCGCTTGGATACTTCGCACTTAACATAGCAGTGAAGAGGGGGACTGTGGTGAGGGTTTTGGCTTTGCCGCTTACTGTGCAGCCCAAGCAGGTGACCTCACTGCTCTGTACCTCATTTTCCCCATCGTCACCTGTCCATAATTGCAGCACTTCCCTGCTGGAGTGAATACTGAGTGTGTTAGTACATAAACAGCCCGTGGCCCTTCTTGGGACCCTGTGTTAGCTCTCTGTTTTATTATCCTGCACAGGGACAACATGGGTGGTGGGCCCTGAGCAGAATTATCTGAAAGAGTCCCCAGATGGTTGGGCCAGGAGTCAGCTGGGATCGGGTCCTCCTGACTTAGGCCTCGGCACCACCCGCAAGGCATGTGGTTATTCCCAAGGGGTCGATTTGCCGCCTGCTGGCACAATACTCCGGTTTCACGCAGGTCGACAAATGTTCCGGGGCATGTCCTTGGTGGAGTTCTTGATTTTTAGCCCTTCTGTCCCCCAGCCTTGTCTAGATGCTGCCTTTGGCCTTGTCCATGTTTATTCTAGGTGTCCTGGTATTCTGGCACAAGGAGCAGTAAGTGACTCCTCCCCCCCCCCTCCCAGTCACTCCTCAGCCAAGCACAAGTTCCTGAGATTGTCCTTCTCCCCCATGACTCTTTACATTCCCTCTTGGTTTTTTAATTTTAATTTTATTATTATTTTTTAAATTTACAGTCAAATTAGTTAGCATATACTGCAACAATGATTTCGGGAGTAGATTCCTTAGTGCCCTTACCCATTTAGCCCATCCCCCCTCCCACACCCCCTCCAGTAGCCCTCTGTTTGTTCTCCATATTTATGAGTCTCTTCTGTTTTGTCCCCCTCCCTGCTTTATATTATTTTTGCTTCCCTTCCCTTATGTTCATCTGTTTTGTCTCTTAAAGTCCTCATATGAGTGAGGTCACATGGTATTTGTCTTTCTCTGACTAATTTCTTAGCATAATACCCTCCAGTTCCATTCATGTAGTTGCAAATGGCAAGATTTCATTCTTTTCGATTGCCGAGTAATACTCCATTGTATATGTATACCACATCTTCTTTATCCATTCATCCATCGATGGACATTTGGGCTCTTTCCATACTTTGGCTATTGTCGATAGTGCTGCTATAAACATTGGGGTGCATATGTCCTTTCGAAACAGCACACCTGTATCCTTTGGATAAATACCTAGTAGTGCAATTGCTGGGTCGTAGGGTAGTTCTATTTTAATTTTTTGAGGAACTTCCATACTGTTTTCCAGAGTGGCTGCACCAGCTTACATTCCCACCAACAGTGCAAAAGAGTTCTTTCTCTGCATCCTTGTCAACATCTGTTGTCGCCTGAGTTGTTAATGTTAGCCATTATGACAGGTGTAAGGTGGTATCTCATTGTGGTTTTGATTTGTATTTCCCTGATGATGAGTGAAGTTGGGCATTTTTTCATGTGTTTGTTGGCCATTTGGATGTCTTCTTTGGAGAAGTGTCTGTTCATGTCTTTTGCCCATTTCTTCACTGGATTATTTTTTGGGGGGGTGTTGAGTTTGATAAGTTCTTTATAGATTTTGGATACTAACCCTTTATCTGATATGTTGAGTTTGATAAGTTCTTTATAGATTTTGGATACTAACCCTTTATCTGATATGTCGTTTGCAAATATCTTTTCCTATTCTGTCGGTTGACTTTTAATTTTGCTGATTGTTTCCTTCGCTGTGCAAAAGCTTTTTATTTTGATGGGGTCCCAGTAGTTCATTTTTGCTTAGTTTCCCTTGCCTCTGGAGACGTGTTGAGTAAGAAGTTGCTGCGGCCAAGATCAAAGAGGTTTTTGCCTTCTTTCTCCTCAAGGATTTTGATGGCTTCCTGTCTTACATTTAGGTCTTTCATCCATTTTGAGTTTATTTTTGTGTCTGGTGTAAGAAAGTGGTCCAGATTCATTCTTCTGCATGTCGCTGTCCAGTTTTCCCAGCACCACTTGCTGAAGAGACTGTCTTTATTCCATTGGTTGTTCTTTCCTGCTTTGTCAAAGATCAGTTGGCTGTAGGTTTGTGGGTCCATTCCTGGGTTCTCTATTCTGTTCCATTGATCTGAGTGTTCTTGTGCCAGTACCATACTGTCTTGATGATTACAGCTTTGTAATACAGCTTGAAGTCCGGGATTGTGATGCCTCCTGCTTTGGTTTTCTTTTCCAAGGTTGCTTTGGCTATTCAGTGTCTTTTCTGGTTCCATACACATTTTAGGATTATTTGTTGTCGCCCTGTGAAGAATGCTGGTGTTATTTTGATAGGGATTGCATTGAATATGTAGATTGCTTTGGGTAATATCAATATTTTAACAATATTTGCTCTTCCTATTCAGGAGCATGGAATCTTTTTCCATTTTTTTGTGTCTTCTTCAATTTCTTTCATAAGCTTTCTATTGTTTTCAGTGTATAGATTTTGTACCTCTTTGGTTAGATTTATTCCTAGGTATTTTATGGTTTTGGTGCAATTGTACATGGGATCAATTCCTTGATTTCTCTTTCTGTTGCTTCAGTGTTGGTGAATAGGAATGCAACCGCTTTCTGTGTGTTGATTTTATATCCTGCCACTTTGCTGAATTCATGAATCAGTTCTAGCAATTTTTTGGCGGAATCTTTAGGGTTTTCCATATAGAGTACCACGTCATCTGCGAAGAGTGAAAGTTTGACCTCCTCCTGGCCGATTTGGATGCCTTTTATTTCTTTGTGTTGTCTGATTGCAGAGGCTAGGACTTCCAATACTATGTTGAATAACAGTGTTGAGAGTGGACATCCCTGTCTTGTTCCTGACCTTAGGGGGAAAGCTCTCAGTTTTCCCCCATTAAGGATGATATTAGCATTGGGTCGTTCATATATAGCTTTTATAATCTCGAGGTATGATCCTTCTATCCTTACTTTCTTGAGGGTATTTATCAAGAAAGGATGCTGTATTTTGTCAAATGCTTTCTCTGCATCTATTGAGAGGATCATGTGGTTCTTGTCCTTTCTTTTATTGATGTGATCAATCACATTGATTGTTGTGTGGATATTGAACCAGCCCTGCATCCCAGCTATAAATCCCACTTGTTCATGGTGAATAATATTTTTAATGTATTGTTGGATCTGGTTGGCTAATATCTTGTGGAAGATTTTTGTGTCCAGATTCATCAGGGAAATTGGTCTATAGTTCTCCTCTTTTGTGGGGTCTCTGTCTGGTTTTGGAATCAAACTAATGCTGGCTTCATAGAAAGAGTTTGGAAGTTTTCCTTCCATTTCTATTTTTTGGAACAGCTTCAAGAGAATAGGTGTTAACTCTTCCTTAAATGTTTGTTAAAATTCCCCTGGAATTTCCCCTGGAAAGCCATCCGGTCCTGGGCTCTTGTTCTTTGGGAGATTTTTGATTACTAATTCGATTTCTTTACTGGTTATGGGTCTGTTCAAATTTCCTATTTCTTCCTGTGTCAGTTTTGGTAGTTTATATATTTCTAGGAATTTGTCCATTATTTCCAGATTGCCCATTTTATTGTCGTATAATTTCTCATAATATTCTCTTATTATTGTTTTTATTTCTGCTGTGTTGGTTGTGATCTCTCCTCTTTCATTCTTGATTTCATTTATTTGGGTCCTTTCTTTTTTCTTTTTGATCAAACTGGCTAGTGGTTTATCAATTTTGTTCATTCTTTCAAAGAACCAGCTTCTGGTTTCATTTATTTGCTGTTCTTTTCCCAGCTCTTTAAGGTGTAAGGTTAGGTTGTGTATCTGAGATCTTTCTTCCTTCTTTAGGAAGGCCTGGATTGCTATGTACTTCCCTCTTATGACCGCCTTTGCTGTGTCCCAGAGGTTTTGGGTTGTAGTGTTATCATTTTCATTGGCTTCCAAATACTTTTTAATTTCCTCTTTAACTTCTTGGTTAGCCCATTCATTCTTTAGTAGGATGTTCTTTAGTCTCCAAGTATTTGTTACCTTTCCAAATTTTTTCTTGCAGTTGATTTCGAGTTTCATAGTGTTGTGGTCGGAAAATATGCATGGTATGATCTCGATCTTTTTGTACTTGATTTGTGTCCCAGTATGTGGTCTATTCTGGAGAATGTTCCATGTGCGCTGGAGAAGAACGTATATTCTTCTGCTTTAGGATGAAATGATCTGAATATCTCTGTTAAGTCCATCTGGTCCAGTGTGTCATTCAAAGCCATTGTCTCCTTCTTGATTTTTTGATTAGATAATCCGTCCATTGCTGTGAGTGGGGTGTTGAAGTCTCCTACTACTATGGTATTACTATAGATGAGTTTCTCTATATTTATGATTAATTGATTTATATATTTGGGTGTCTCACATTTGGTGCATAAATGTTTACAATTGTTAGGTCTTCTTGGTGGATAGACCCCTTGATTATGATATAATGCCCTTCTGCATCTCTTGATACAGTCTTTATTTTAAAATCTAGATTGTCTGATATAAATGTGGCTACTCTGGCTTTCTTTTGTTGACCATTAGCATGATAGATGGTTCTCCATCCCCTTACTTTCAATCTGAAGGTGTCTTTAGGTCTAAAGTGGGTCTCTGGTAAACAGCATATAGATGGATATTGTTTTCTTATCCATTCTGTTACCCTATGTCTTTTGATTGGAGCATTGAGTCCATTGACATTTAGAGTGAGTACTGAAAGATATGAATTTATTGCCATGATGTTGCTTGTAGAGTTGGAGTTTCTGGTGGTGTTCGCTGGTCCTTTCTAATCTTTGTTGCTTTTGGTCTTTATTTATTTATTTATTTATTTAATATTTTCATCTTTTCTCCTCTGAGAGAGTCCCCCTTAAATTTTCTTGCAGGGCTGGTTTAGTGGTCACAAACTCCTTTAATTTTTGTTTGGGAAACTTTTTATCTCTTCTTCTATTTTGAATGACAGCCTTGCTGGATAAAGAATTCTTGGCTGCATATTTTTCTAATTCAGCACATTGAATATATCCTGCCACTCCTCTCTGGCCTGCCAAGTTTTGTCAAAAGGTCTGCCGAAAACCTGATCTGTCTTCCCTTGTAGGTTAAGGACTTTTTTTCCCTTGCTGCTTTCATGATCCTCTCCTTGCCTGGTATTTTGTGAATTTAACTATGATACGCCTTGTTGATGGTCGGTTTTTGTTGAATCTAAAGGGAGTCCTCTGTGCTTCCTGGATTTTGATATCTGTGTCTTTCCCCAGGTTAGGAAAGTTTTCTTTTATGATTTGCTCACATAACCCCTGTACCCCCCCCCCCCCTCTTCTGGGACCCCTATGATTCTGATGTTGTTCCTTTTTAATGAGTCACTGGTTTCTCTAATTCTTAAATCGTGCTCTTTTGCCTTAATCTCCCTCTTTTTTTCTGCTTCATTATTCTCCATAAGTTTGTCTCTGTATCGCTGATTCTCCATCCTTGCTGCCACTGCATCCATCCGTGATTGCAGCTCAGTTACAGCATTTTTAATTTCATCCTGACTAGTTTTTACTTCTTTTATCTCTGCAGAAAGTGATTCTAATCTATTTTCAACTCCAGCTAGTATTCTTATTATCATGATTCTAAATTCTGGTTCAGACATCTTGCTTGTATCTGTATTGGTTAAATCTCTGGCTCTCATTTCTTCGTGCTCTTTCTTTTGGAGTGAATTCCTTTGTTTCATCATTTTGAAGGGAGAAAAGGAATTAATGAGGTAGAAAAAATTAAAATTAAAAAAATAAAATTAAAAAATTACACACACACACACACAAAATCGAATACGTGATGCTAGATCCTAGGTGTGTTTTGATTGTTGAAAGTGGCTTGATAGGTTAGATAAAAAAGGGGGGAAAAAAAAGGAAATCGTTTGAAAACTTGAAAAAATGAATACACTGAAGTAGACTAAAATGAAATGATGGAAGTAAAATAGAATTTGAAAAAAATTTACACAAAAGTAAAGAATATAGTAGAAAAAATTAAAGAAAAATATTTTTTTATTAAAAAAAATTTTTTTTCAACGTTTATTTATTTTTGGGACAGAGAGAGACAGAGCATGAATGGGGGAGGGGCAGAGAGAGAGGGAGACACAGAATCAGAAACAGGCTCCAGGCTCTGAGCCATCAGCCCAGAGCCCGACGCGGGGCTCAAACTCACGGACCGTGAGATCGTGACCTGGCTGAAGTCAGACGCTTAACCGACTGCACCACCCAGGCGCCCCAAGAAAAATATTTTTAATAAAAATTGAAAATAAAAATGAATTTTTTCCCTTTCTGTTTTCAAGAAAAAGAAAAGAAACAAAAAGAGAAGAAAAAAGAAAATTGAATAGATGGACCTGCTAACAGATTGAAATACGACTGAAATTACTTCGTTTTCCTGTAGAAGGCAGACTATGAAGCGCTTTATAGTCCATAAACCAAGCAGGTGGTGAGCCTTGTGTTCTTGAAGAGCGAAGTTGGCCCAGTTGGGCGGGGCTCGCTGTAACAGCTCCGCTCTCCACTAGATGGCGCTGCTAGCCTACTGGGGTGGAGTGTTGCAGGTAGGTGCGAATGCGCATGTGTGGGAGTGGTGAAAATAGCGCCGCCCAGCTATCCAGCCTGTTCTCCCAGATCAGCAATCGCGCACCGGTCTTCTGTCTTCAGCTCTCATCCACTCCCTGCTTTTTCACTATCTGTGACCAGGCCCCAGTCCGTAACTCTCTCCTGAGTTTTGTCTTAGATGCGGCTGTTTTCCCTGGCCCCTTATTTCCGAAAGATTGCGGCTTTGACCCGTTCAGCCCCTCTGTGGGAGGGTCTCACCGAGCAATGGCCGAATGAGCAATGGCCGAATGTCAGCTGCACCCAGGAGCTCCTGCTGGACCCCACTGTTGCCGGTACCCCGAGACTGCGGCCAGGTGCCAGGCCACCCCCAAAAAAGTTCGCGAGACAGTGTAGCAGCAGTGTTTTAGGGACCATGGAAAATCACAACACACACGTGGCACCAGGCTTCACCCTTAATGACCTTGTTCCAGCACCAGCGAATGTGGCCGTTCTCTGGGGTCTTCTGCGACCAGGTGGCCTCAACAGTCTCTACCAAATGTTCTTCCAGCAGTGGAACCACTTTTTCCCGTGTGGCCCAAGAACCTCCCGGACTCCACTCTGCTCCTGGGGATTCACACTTCCGACCCGAGCACCACCAGGTATGGAGCTGTGGAGTTTCAGACTCTGCATTCCCCTTGTTTACAGTCTTAATGGAATTTAAACCCTCGCCTTTCTCCTTTTTTAGTTCAGTCCCTGCGGCTGTTTCTAATTTTCCGCTTTCTCTCCAGCTGCTTTTGCGGAAGGTGCTTTTCCCGTATTCTCCCCCCTCCCCAGTCTCAGTCCTCTCTCTGCCCGCAGAAGCACCTCCCTTCCCGCGGTTTCTCTCTCCCCCAGTTCAGCTCTCTGCGCCGCATCCCTGCTGAATTCTGTGGTTCAGGTTGTGCAGATTGTTGTGTTAGTCCTCCAATCAGTTTTCTAGGTGTGCAGGATGGTTTAGTGTTGGTCTGGCTGTATTTCATGCATGCGAGACACACAAAAAACTTCCATGCTGTGCCGCCATCTTGGCTCCCTCCCTCCCCTTCTTGTTTTTTTTGTTTGTTTGTTTTTGTTTATTTTTTTTATGTTTGAGAGAGAGAGAGAGCGAGAGCGAGTGCAAGGGTGTGCATGTGCGCATAAGCGGGGAAAGGGCAGAAAGAGAGAGGGAGAGAGAGAATCCCAAACAGGCTCAGGACTGCCAGCAAGGAGCCCAACGTGGGGCTTGAACTCTCCAACCATGAGATCATGACCTGAGCCGAGATCAAGAGTCTGACACTTAACTGACTGAGCCGCCCAGTTGCCTGTCTTTTTGTTTCTCTCTCTCTTTTTGATAGTTTATCTTCAGTTTATCCGGGGGAATGGGGAGTAGATGGTTCCAGGCCCCTGTGCCCACTCTGAAGACCACTGTGGCTCAGGGGACCTGGCTTCCTGCCTCTAGGGGTAAAGCAACAGTTCTAAGCATAAGGGAAGGGAGACAAATGTCTCAGATGAGACGACTGCTCAGGCATTGCTCAGAATGACTCTGGAGGCCTGAGCCCTCTATTCTTGAGCCTCCTGTTCTCTCCCCACTTCCTGTCCCACTCACCCCTTCTCAGTGCTTCTGGGGCCCCTCCCACTTTTGGAGGAACCCAAATAAAGACCCCTGTCCCAGTTTAGCTCTCTGAAAACATCCCAGGTTAGTGTTTTTCTGGGAAAAAGCTGTTAATTAGGCAGCATTTCTGAGGTCCAGGGTGATGGCATGGCTGTTTTGATGCAAGGACCGGGGGGGACCCCCATCGCAGTAGAAGGTCCCCACTGGGAAACTGCCTTCCTGGTGTGAGGAGTGTGGTGTCTGCTCCTGTCTTGGTTCAGGGTGGACAGAGCCAATCGATCACGGCGGCCACCTCCTTAGAACTCACACCTACCTTGGCCGTTTTCAAAAGGCCATTGTTGGTCTCCGGGTCCGTGGTGACAGTGTAGAGGCCTGCTCTGTCATTCAGGATGGAAAACACTGCCTTCCCTGCTGGAGAGCCTGGGGCGTCTTCTCTCTTCACCTTCAGTCTCAGTATCCCTGCATCCACCTTGTTTTCAAGCACCTGGCCCGTGTACTGCAAGAGGACACAGACACTCATTCCTGACATCCTGTGTGGGGACCTGGGAAGCAGCCTGTGGCAGCCTCAAGGGATCTTCAGCAGGATGGGCCATGGTAGAAGGGTCTTTTCTTGAAGCGGGTGTCTGTTGGCCTGAGCGACAGTGAGGGGCACCTGCAAAGGCCCTGCTCAGTACCCTGGACGTGTGCGTCAGCGGTGGGGCCTCCAACAGCTCAGTGTCTACGTTCACTCTGTGCCAAAGGGACGGGAAAGGTGAAACCGTGTCTCCTAGCTCCTGAAGCTTGGATCCCAAAGTGTGCATCAGCCGAGGAGGATATGTCCCCATGGCCAAATGCAGCCATTCCGGGCTCTGTTCTCAGGTTGCAGCCACCGTGAGAAGCTCCTCAGATCCCAGCTGAGGCCATTAGCCCCGCAGGCTCAGGAGCCAAGCGAGAAGTTGGACCTAGAGTGGCTCCTCCAGCCTGTCCCCCGCACCTCGCTGTCAGGTCCCTTCTGACTCAGTCTCCATGGGGAGCAAGTGTCTCTGTCTTACATCTTGCACACGAGACTGTTAGGAGGGCTCTGCTGGAACACCGTCCAGGCCCAGGTGTGACCCTGACTCCAGCCCTAGTCACCTTGGGAGGGACGCTGGGTTTATTGCCCAGGACTCTGTGGATGATATGGTAACGTCTACAACTGTCTCTGCATTTCAGTTATAGGGAATTCAGGCATGTGAGCCTCTGCTGTTCTCTGTCTCTTTGTATCCTGGCGTACCTGTCTTGGGAACAAAGGACAGAGAAGGATGGGCTTCCTAATTGTAGCACGTCCAGCAATGGGTTCAAAAGAATTAACTCAATTATTTTTCGGATACATCTTCCAGAGTAGAGACAGTGTGCTCTCTGAGGTCAGACTGGTTCCAATTCCAGCCCATGAATGAATTCCTATTAGCACCTTCCTGTACATTATTTACTGTGGTCCTCATATACCCCCAGAGGACAAAATCACTGCCCCCCCCCCCCCTTTCCATAGATGATAAACACAGGGAGGTCAGACAACTTCTTCTCCATTCAACAAGGCTAACTGATCTGTATTGCTGTCAGGGTAGCACCAGTGGGAGCAGACAGACCCTAATCTGTACTGCAGTTTAGGAGACCAGGGCTACTATCACCTCTGATTTTGGGGAGGGGCACAGAAACACTAAGGTCACAGCTACAGGACTGAGAAGGGGATGCTTGGGACCTAAATCCAAGGCCCACTGCCTTGAGCACATCCCTGGACTTTATGCCAAGGGTCTGGCCTATCTCCCCTGAGAGAAAGCAGCTCAGAGCCTGGGGCTCTAGACACCCAGGTGACCACCCTGTCACCATTCCCAGTGGCCTGAGCAGGGCCAGCCCATGGAATCCAGACCCCATGTCCCTGGGCTTAAGCCAGGTGACCACCAAACAGGTAGGCCTTGGTTAAACCCTTCAAGGCCTGCAGGCTTTGCCTGGAACCTTCCTCACGACTCTCCTATGGCATTGGGCCGCTTAAGAGTGGGCAAGGGGGTCCAGCCTAATGGGGTCAGTGCCAGTTATTCTGTTATTCTCACTGTGTGATGCCCTGCTCTGTAATCCCTGCTACCAAAACAAATTCCAGCCAGGGGTGGCCGCATACCACGTTCTGGCTGGTGAGGTCAAAGTGCAAGTCTACCTGGTGGAGGTTATGGTAAAAAGACACCCGGCATGGCTCTTGATCTCTTCCCTCCCTCTTCTAACTGGATCAGTGGTCTGGTGTAGCAGCCACCATGAAGACAAAACTCACAAGCTAAAGAAGATGGAACAAAAAGAAGGAATCTGTGTCCCTGTGTTGCCGCTTGGTGTGTCCGGAAGCTGGGGCCTTCTGTGTCTGGATTGTGTTACATAGAGCAATAAACCCGTCATGGTTTTAAGCCAATCCTGTTGACTTTTCTGGGTGTGTAGATGAAAGGATGTCTGCCTCAGGAGGCTGAAATCATGCAGGTAAAATGTGTAGCCGTAAACTGCTCAGTAACTTGGAACTGACAGTTGTTTTTGGTTGGTCTGCACCCTGAGCAGGTACAGATACCTTCTGTTTCCCAGTGAGACACTACTGGTGTGACTGCTGCCTGAGTTAGCACTGAGAGCTGGGAGGTTCCTGCCCTACCCTGAGCCACTGGAGAGGCCCACATGGGACTGCCCACTGGGGCCCCACTGAGACACCGCCCTTATCACAGGAAGGATGCCTGTGTCCTGCCCCCGGCTCCACACCCTGTCTAGAGAGTCTTCTCAGGCCATTGCGATGGGGATTTGTGGTTGGAATGCAGAGACTTTGATTCCATTCCAATTGTTGCCTCAACTGAGAATACATAAAGGCACCTGGGACCTTCCTTCCTTGAGGAAATATCGAGGCGGCATCACCAGGTGCACTGACGTGACACAAAGTGGCAAGAGGAAGGGACAGTCCTAAAGACCTGAACAAGTACAACAATCAAGATGGTGAGATGAGCTGAGAATGAGCTTTGGCGGGGGGTGGCAGGCAATGGGTTTGAGTGTGGTCTTCTCCGAGGAGGAGGGAAGTGCTGAGACAGGGGCATGACTGGCATGTTGAAAGACCAGCAAGGAAGCACAAAGGCTGGAGCTCAGGGAGGGCCAGTTGAGTAGTGAGGCCAGGGGGATGGGCAGGGGCTTGAGGGCCACAGGAGGGTCATGTGTCCCCCGGGAGAATTTCATCTCCCCAAGACCCGGAGTTTTTGTCTGTGTCATCACAGATGTCCCCATGCCTGGGACAGGACCTGGCCACAAGTGGGTACGAAGTAAGTATCCAATGGTTGAAGAGATACAATGACTCCGCACATATGCACAGAGAGAGTCAGGCTGCAGAGTGAGAATTAAACAGATGTATAAAGATGAGACAGTGTGAGGGAGAGGGACAGACAGACAGACAAGGTGACTTGGATTCTGAGGGGTTTCCAGACACTGTTTTCTAGCCCTCATAAGGCTCAGCTGCCCCCAAGCCTGTCTGCCCCCCACTCTGTTTCTTTACAATAAACTGCCTCTATCCTTTTGCTCATCCAAGTGTCCTGTACCGCACGTCCTCAAAGAATCCCTGTGTCAGTTCCTGCCACCTGGGCCCGAGGGCTCTTTATTCTTAACCAGTGGGATGGGGCTCCCCATGAACGATTGTGCCCCTAGGACAATGACATCTTGTCTGTGTCATGGACTCTGTCTTTCACACTCATCTGCCCATCTGAGTCACCACCTGGCCCAGAGCAAGCAGCCCTTTCCCTGGGACAGGGAGAGTTTCACCTTGGCTCACCACTCAAAGAAGCAAACTTTGGTGAATTCAGATCATCCCCTCCCAATACTGACCCATATACTGACAGTTTCCTGGATTGGGATCTGATCAATATATTCCCACTCCCAGCACTACACCTGGGAGTCCTGGGTCTCCTTCCGTTATGTGTGCAACACTTATGGGGGCGGGGGATGCTTGTATTTTCCTATTTTCATCAGAGAATGTGGTCCAGAGCGTTCTCAAACACAGCCAGGCTGAGGCTTGAATCATGACACTGCTTGTCAACACAGTGACACATAATTCACTGTAGGACATAGGTCACGAGACATCCGTTGACTTTGGCTGGACTTACCAAAGTTGGGCTGAAGCCGGGAGGGTTAGCATTGCTGTGGGTGACTGTGATCACAGCTGTCCCTATAGAACTTAAGCCTTCACCTTGGAGGTCAGCAGCTTGAATTGTCAGGGTGTATACGGAAGCGATCTGCAGACAAGCAGGTGGCAGTCAGCACCGGGGATTATAGATGCAGGTTTGGCTCATCTACCCAGTGGCACCCAGAGAGTAAATGTGGAATGCCTGAGGCAGCACACCTGGTGGACCCTCCCTTCCAGTAAATGACTGGCTCCCAGGAGCGACGGTCCTGTCAGGCACTCAAGGAGAGGCTGACATGCTGCCCCATACCTCAGCTTTCTCCTTGGCTCACCACTCAGAGAAGTCAACTTTGGTAAATTCGGACCATCCTCTCCCAAAACTGACCCAGGAGGAAAGTTTCCTGGATTGGGATTTGATCAATATATTCCCACTCCCAGCACTACACCTGGGAGTCCTGGGTCCCCTTCAGTTATGTGTGCAACACTTATGGGGGCGGGGGATGCTTGTATTTTTCTATTTTCACCAGAGAATGTGGTCTGAATCCCTGGGAAACAGAAATCATTTCATTTCATCAGTTACAGGAATTGTCTTGTGGCTCACATTTCTAATTCACCCCAGTGATACCTTAGGGCTTGCTATAGGCCCAGGGCTCAAAGTCAGCCAGGCGGGAGGGTGGGGTGGGGGGCATCAGCGGGAACCCTGCCTGTGGCAGATAGATGCCTCTTCTGATTGGTTGGTTCATGGTCTAACAGTCAGGAGTCTGTTCTGATTGGTTGAGTGCCTATTCTGACTGGCTGGGAACCTGTTCTGATTGGCTGGTGTCTGCTCCGATTGGCTCATGTTTATTCTGATTAGTCAGTGTTTGTTCTGACTTGTGCCCGAGCCTTACCAGCTGGGACAAATGTACATTTAACTGCACCACCCGGTAGCCCCTCTTGACCCCTGACCTGTTGGTCCAACCCAGAAGTGAGCACAGCGATGATTCCTGTGTCCTGGTTGATGGTGAGCATGTTGGGGTGAGGCACCGAGGGGTCTTGGCGGAGGTCTTGGCCGAGGGGTCAATGGCCGCACTGTAGGTGTTCTCATGATCATCTGCGTCCGTTGCTGTGATTTGCATCACGGAGGTTCCTGCAAGGACAAAGGGGAGAAGAGTTGATCTCAACAGCTAACAACTGGCAGGGCAATACAAATTAACACAGAAATCTAAAATTAAATGTGTTCTTTTTTGGTCTATTCACTATACAGGTGGCAAAAGTACTTATCAAGTGGTATAAGTTCTAGTTCAAATAATTCACCAAATTATTATAATAATTTACAAATGATTTGTTTACTTTTTCCAGAAATCTTTAGGGCGTCCTTTAAAATTTTTTTTAGTTATTTTTCTTTTTAAAGATGTATTTAGGGGCGCCTGGGTGGCTCAGTCGGTTAAGTGGCCGACTTCAGCTCAGGTCATGATCTCGCGGTCTGTGAGTTCGAGCCCCGTGTCGGGCTCTGTGCTGACAGCTCAGAGCCTGGAGCCTGTTTCAGATTCTGTGTCTCCCTCTCTCTGACCCCCCCTCGTTCATGCTCTGTCTCTCTCTGTCTCAAAAATAAATAAACATTAAAAAAAAAAAAGATGTATTTATTTATTTAAGTAATCTCTACACCCAACATGGGGCTTGAACTCAAGACCCCAACTGAGAACAAGAGTCGCTCATTCCGCTGACTGAGCCAGCCAGGTGCCCCAGGGCATCTTTTAAAAAATGTATTTTATTTTATTTTCTAAGTTTTTATTTCAATTCCAGTTAGGGGCGCCTGGGTGGCTCAGTCGGTTAAGCATCAGACTTCGGCTCAGGTCATGATCTCGCTGTTTGTGAGTTTGAGCCCCGCGTCAGGCTCTGCGCTGACAGCTCGGAGCCTGGAGCCTGCAGCCTGCTTCGGATTCTGTGTCTCCCTCTCTCTCTGCCCCTCCCTGACTTGTGCTCTGTCTCTCTCGGTCTATCAATCAATCAATCAATCAATCAATAAATAAATGTAATAAAAAATTTAACAAAAATAAATTCCAGTTAGTTAAAATACAGTGTAGTATTAGTTCCAAGTGTACAATATAGTCATTCAGAAATTCCACACCTCCCCTGGTACTTATCTCGACAAGTGCAGTCCTTAATCCCCATCACCTATTTAACCCATCCCTCACCCCACTCCCCTCTGGTAACCATCAGTGTGTTCTCTCTAGTTAAGTCTGTTTCTTGGTTTGCCTCCCTCTCTCTTTTGTCTTTAGGGCATCTTTTGACATGGCTGTCGATGTGGGATCTTGTCCCTCATTAACATGATACTTCAGGGTGCTGAGATGTTATTAGGTGCTCAAGGGGAGGGTCAGGTGACCATTTCATATCTCATCTTTCCAGCTGTTCTACTGATCTCAGGCCTCTTGTGTCATTCTTCCTTCCCTGCCATTGTCAGGGGAGTCCCGTCTGGCCACTGGCCACACATCTGAGCTAGAGCCAAGCACGTAAGCCAGATGGAGGGAAGTGGTGAGAGAGTGGACAAAGGCAGGTGGGGGCAGTGTGTCATGGTAGCTAGAACCAAGCCTCTAGAGTTTGGTCCGCTGAGAGAACCTGAAACAGACCTGTCCCCTACGTGGGTGATCAGGAGAGAGCTAGTGCTGGCCAGTGAGCCATGGTTTGTGGTAGGGCCAAAGGCAGCACGAAGATAGAAAATACAGAGAAGAGGAGGAAGAAAGCATTAGTGGCTGTTATGGCGGGCCAGAAGGGAGAAGAAAGCATCCATCATAATGTCATTTCACATGAAACACCCTGTGATTTTTCGGCTTCATTTATCTTCAGTCCCAAAGAATGAGGACCTCAACATCCATTCCCAAAATGTCCGGTTGGAAGTTGTGAGCATGTGGTCCTGTCAGTGTTGCCTATGATGCCGTCATGGGATCCACAGGTTTAGTGTCATGTCTGGAAGTGTAACAACAGCTCCTCGATGTGTAAGTAAGAGCCTGTTGAAACCAGAGTGGCCCCCTAATCAAGAATAATCAGTCAGATTCGTGTTTGTAGGAGCATGTATTAGGAAATATGTAGGGAGAAATGGAAACTGACGCAGAAAGGGTGTGTCGAGGGAGCTATGAAGTGAGAACGGCCACAAGGGGAGGAGGGTCTGCCAGTGGCACCAGTTACAGAGATGCAGAGACCAGCAAATGCAGACAGGACATAGAGACAGAATTGAGGCAGCCAGTGAGCATCACCTGGACAGTAGCAGACCCATGATTCCTGGACTTCCTTGGCCCCAAAAGGAGCTTCTTGCTTTGTGGTCCCTGTTGGCCCCTCTTTGTGGGATCCTTTCCACCTGTAGCCCTCCCCAGTCCCGACTTTTTTGAGCAAGCCTGAGAGGGTTTCTATTGCTTGAAACCCCACCCTAAAAAAATAAAAAAATAAAAAAAAGAAGAAAGAAAGAAAGGAGAACAAGTCATTGCAGTCCTTGATCTGTCCCTTCCAATCTCCAAATGGAAACTTTCCTTGCACTGGAGCCCAGGGTGTAGATTCGTAAGATCTCCTCTGGTTTTTACACTTTAGTTTCCCAGATTCTTTGTATCTCCCCTGATTTTACTGCCATGTGTCACTAAAGCCCTCCATTGTTCAAATTAACCTGGGTGGGCTCTTTCCATCACAGACGCCTCAAAGACTACCTGGGTGAATTCAGGCTTGTTGTCATTCGGGTCTACCACTGTGATCACAGTCTCCATAGGCTCTTCCACAGCATTCCCAGTCGAAGACGCAGCATGAAAGAAAAGCTGAAAAGCAATAAAGGTGCAGAAGAGGCCAGCCAGTGGGCATCTGTCCCACAGAAGGCCCGTTGCAGTGAGAAGCCACTTTCTTTGTCTCATGTTTCACTTACCTGGGAGTCTGAGAAAACAGGACTTATTCCAACCTCGTTAATGTTAGTAAGGGTTGCATCTGTTGTCTCCTCAGGGTTTTCTGGTGTGATGCTCAGGGTCGAGTGCTAGCTGTCAGCTTGCCCACCTCTTCCCTTTTCCCTAGAAATTGGCTCAGCCACGCACATTGCCTCCCACGCAGCTGGATGTGACCGTGTGACCACGTTCTCATGGTGGGATCATGAGGACTGAGGGCTCTGATTTCTGCAGCACTTGTCTTTGTCCTTCTCAGATGTGGAAGGTGGACCTGATGGGGAACTCACTTAGACTCTGTGAATGAGGGCAATGACCTTGGGAGGAGAGCAAATTGAGGCTCTATTTGGGTCTTGGTTTCCCTCAGAGGGGTATGGTGGACAAGACACCCCAGAGAGCTGTATTTAAGGGATGCTCAGCTGACATGCATTGAGAATTTACCCAGGACTAGTCGTTGTTCAAAGTGCTTTACATATATTAACCCAGCAGCAAAGGGGGTTACTGAGGGGGTCACTACCACAGCCAGGGCTACAAAGTAAAGAAGTGTCAGAGCTGGGGTCTCACCATGAGTTGTTTCGCTCTGGGTCCTACACTCTTAACATTTGGAGATTGTCTAGAATGTTCCAATCTAGAGTCACAATGCGCTCATTCTCTCTGCTCAGCCCTGTCTGGCCGCTTTCTCTCCCCCTGCTGCACCTTTGTCTTTGCTGCAAGAGTCCTGTCTTTTTCCCCTCTAGAATGGGACTCTTCATTATGCGTCTTTGTAGCTAACAGCAGCGGCAGAAACTATAACAGTCTACATCTCCCCCCAGTATCGCTGTCTCCCCTGAGCTCAGAAGCTCGCATCTCACAGCCTCCTCACCTTAGTGAGTCTTGGAACTTGTCCACAGCTGCAGAGCTGGTTCTTAGGTTACAAATCCCAGATCTGTACCCCAGCTCTGCTCTACTCTCTTGACCCTCCTGTGTGGTACCTGGAATATAATAGATGCTCAAAACATGTTCCATAAGTAACTTCAAAAATTAAGTGGCTGTTTGAAATGTTTAGCAAATGAGATGGCTGCCAGTGCTCCGCCCCCTACAGCCATATAGGAGACATTCGCAACATAGTGGGACTCCTGCTCTCTGTCCAAGGGCATTGTCACCTTTAGCCATCCTGTTTCTCTGTCCATTATAAACACACCACAAGGAGGTTTGTCAGCCCCCATGCCAGTGATGCTGTAGAAAACCTGGATTTTCTTGCCGTTGTCAGATTTCACCTGAAGACAACGCAGAAGCAGAAAAGCAAAGAAGGACCCCAGTGAGGTATGAATCCCTCTCCATAGGGAACCCTAGAACGAAACCAGAGTCCTCCCTTTGCAATACCTGAGCCACCATTTTTGGGAATGGGCCTTTTTCATTCTCTCTGATGGAGATGGGAGGGATAACCCAGTCTCTCTTCTGCCTTCTGAGACCGTAGTGGGCATGAGGGAACATCAGCACCTCCGTCTGGTGTCCAGAGAGAGTACCCTAAAAGGACAGGAGGTGAGGGACCATAGCACAGGCTTAACCGTTCAATGAAGCCGGCTCTTGTAAACACCCCACTGACCTGCTGGAGGGTCTTGTCGCTGCGTAGATCTTTCACCACCAACCCCAGCTTCTGAGGTATCTTGGGAGACCCCTCACTAAAAGGCATCCATTGGGCAAGAAGCTGCAAAGCCATTGATGAAGCAGGTTCGGAACACAGGGGACAGTCTTCGGGACAATGCCCGTGGTCCAGCCTGGGTGTCACTACTCATTGTCTTGTTTCTTCCCAGAAAACAATGGCTTCCACCTCCACCATGGTCTCCAGGCTTTCCCAACACCGTCCTGTGGACAGGAAGGCTGAGAGGGGTGCTCTGAGACATCATGGGAGGGGTTAGGTGGAATGAACATATTCTTTCTAAACCCATGAGATCAGAGAACTTTCTTGAGGACTGAATACAGTGCATGTTTTAGTCTATACCAAAACTAGGCTAAACTCTGGTATACAAACTCTTTCTGGAAACACCTTTCATGTCCACTGACAGGGTGTTGGTTCAACCACAGCCCAATCCCGGACATGACGTAACAGTGAAAACTGCAAGAAAGGTGTTCAGGATATTTTGTGAAGGGAAAGAGGCAGGTGGGAAAGTTAGATAAAGTAAGATAAAGAAAGTAAGATAGGGGCTCTGGAGGGTTTGTAAAAGAAAAACGTGCAAATATCCAAGCGTGCGTGCAGTTATTTTTGTTCGATGAACAGAAAAGCTGTAACTTGCTGTATTAATTGATATTCCCTCTGAAAAATGAAATTATTTACTGGGTGGTTTTTATTTTCAGTATTTTCTTAACTTTTATTTATTTTATTTTATTTACTTTTTTTTTTTTTTAAATCTTTATTTATTTTTTAGAGAGAGAAAGAGCATGCACAGGGGAGAGGCAGAGAGAGAGAGGGAGACCTAGAATCCGAAGCAGACTCCAGGCTCCGAGCTGTCAGCACAGAGTCTGATGCAGGGCTCGAACCCACAAACTGTGAGATCATGACCTGGGTGGAAGTCGGATGCTTAACCGACTGAGCCACCCAGGCGCCCCGTATTTACTTATTTTTTAATGTTTATTTGTGTGTGTGAGAGAGAGGCAGGGGAGGGGCAGAGAGAAAGCAGGGACAGAGGATCCGAAGCAGGCTCTGTGCTGACAGGAGTGAGCCCGAGCTCCATGTGGGGCTCAGACTCAGGAACTGCAAGATCATGACCTGAGCTGAAGTTGGATGCTCAACCAACTGAGCTACTCAGGTGCCCCATTATTTTTAAAGATTTTATTTTATCTTTAATTTTTTTTGGTTTATTTATTTTTGAGAGACAGGGAGAGAGTGTGAGTGCGGGAAGGGCAGAGAGAGAGGGAGACACAGAATCTGAAGCAGGCTCCAGGCTCTGAGCCGTCAGCACAGAGCCCGACGTGGGGCTCAAACTTGTGAACCGCGAGATCACGACCTGGGCTGAAGTCAGATGCTTAACCAACTGCGCCACCCAGGCGCCCCTAAAGATTTTATTTTTAAGTAATCTCCACACCCAAAGTGGGGCTAAAACTCAGGACTCAAGAGTCACATTTACTACTGATTGAGCCAGCTAGGCATCCCTGTGTTTTCTTAACTTTAAAAATCATAGCCACTGCATATTATCAGAAAAAAACAACCAAGTTGTTGCTGTGAAGTATGAGAGCAGGGCACCTGGGTGGCTCAGTTGGTTAAGCATCCGACTTTGGCTTGGGTCATGATCTCCAGGTTCCGTGAGTTCGGGCCCTGCATCAGGCTCTGTGCTGGCAGTTCTGAGCCTGGAGCCTGCTTAGGATTCCCTGTCTCCCTTTCTCTCTCTGCCCCTCCCCTGCTTGTACTCTGTCTCTCTCTCTTAAAAAATAAATAAACATTAAGTTTTTTTAAGTATGAGAGCTTGCAAAATAAGATCTTTTTTTTTTTTTCCCAACATTTATTTATTTTTTTTGGGACAGAGAGAGACAGAGCATGAACAGGGGAGGGGCAGAGAGAGAGGGAGACACAGAATCGCAAACAGGCTCCAGGCTCTGAGCCGTCAGCCCAGAGCCTGATGCGGGGCTCGAACTCACGGACCGCGAGATCGTGACCTGGCTGAAGTCGGACGTTTAACCGACTACGCCACCCAGGCGCCCCACAAAATAAGATCTTAAAGTGCATGTATCAAAATGTTACAGGATTTTTCTCTGGGTGATGAGATTAATAGCCTCTTATAAAAAAGTATCTTAAAAACTGTCTTTAGTAAATTTTAAGCAGTTTAATAATCTTTGAGGACAGCATCTGTGGGTGACATTACTCCACAGTGATAGTTCTTGTTTCAGATACTGGCTGGGTAATAGGACTGGGGCCAGATGGAGTGGAGTCTGAGACTCGAAGACAAATTTATTAAGTTTCAGATAAGCTTACTCTCCTGTGTTGCTTGGCTTCGGTTAGGCTTGTCCTCACCCCAGATGTGGAGAGCGTTCTGCGGTTCTGGGTTCTTTGTCAACTGTCCTGGTGAGTGATGCCCTCACCTGCCCAGCTATTGTTCCCAAAGAAGCCGGTAATGTCCCTACCTGGATGGCAGACAAGCAGAGCAGAAAGCAGGTGGGGCCGGCCATAGCTGTGGTACGTGCTGTGGTCACAGAGTGGTGTGGGCCAGAGGCCGTTGGCCACACCGTTCTGTTGCCTCGGCTGCTGACATCCTGTGGCCCAAGGACTATTGACCTACGCGTCCATGGCAATCACAGTGTCAGGGGGAGGTGCTGGGAAGCCAGCAGGTGCAGAGGCCCACCAGGTGTCACAGGAACAGGACAGTGGCCTCAGCTAAGGGCTTCTCAGCTGTCTACCAGGGAACAGAGACTTGGAATCCAGTGGATGTCAGTTAGCAGTCATACCTCTGAGCCTCCTCGTCAAAATGAGGATGATGGCCGCCGGCAGCTGGCGGTTGGGCAGGAGGGGGAAATTAACACTTAGCTTCATTGCACGAGGTGATCTGGGACCTTGTGAAATAGTGAGAGCAAGGCTGAAGCCACTTTGGGCGTCATACGCCGTAATTTTCACAGCACAGGTCAACCCTGTTCTGTGAAGGTGGGGGTGCACAAAGGTGTGGTAATGAGAGGTAGATTTTGTGGGGCCATCTTGCAGGCTGGTGGCCACACTGGCAATGAGGTTTTGCTGAAGGGGAGGAAGAAGGAACAGACCTGTCCTCAGCTGACCTGTGATCAGCTTCCCAGAAGAGTTTCAGGTCAGTTCTGGTGGGAAATGGAGGCAGGAATCACCTGGCAGCTTGGGGCTTCTCCTCTCCCTATATTGTGAGCTCCTCTGCCAGCATTATTCCTAACT
Organism: Prionailurus viverrinus; assembly: GCF_022837055.1. Classification (NCBI taxonomy): domain Eukaryota; kingdom Metazoa; phylum Chordata; class Mammalia; order Carnivora; family Felidae; genus Prionailurus; species Prionailurus viverrinus. The sequence continues at coordinate 4,403,384 of NW_025927606.1, forward strand.
CTGCCCCTTCTGCAATGGCTCATGCTAAAGTCACAGAACATTGAGTGTTGGGCTGCTTTCTCAGCATGAGGCTTTACAGGGAAGAGAATTGTCCCCTCTTCCTATAGGGAAAGAAAGCCACAAATACTCACCTTCCCTTACAAAAGCATAAGGGACTAGAGAAAATAATAATGAATATTTATTATTGAAATCCACATAGTTTATGTAGAGAATGTTCACAAGCCAGGCACAGGGAGAGGGACAGAAGGATCACTGTTGGAAGTCTTGGGGTTTGGGTGCCCCCTGGATGGCCCATACTCCTTTTGGTATCTCCTGTAAAGTGTGGGACTTGGGATTTAGCCTCCATGAGGCCATCCTAGTAGGAACTGGACTGAGATGCATACGATTCCTCAGAAGCATGAAGCTAACTCCTGCAGGAGGGATGTGAGAGTGGCTCTCGTTCATTGTGCTTCCTAGAACACCATTGCCTCCTCTTTGTATTGCAAGTCAGTTCTGGCTCTAAGAAAATATGTCAACATCCCCACTTACCCAGTGGTGCATGTAACATGCTTATTTCATGTTCACTTGCAGTCTTGCTACTTCCCCCCATTGTGTCCCTGGGAATTGTGTGCTCCTGGGGCAGGTGGATCTTACATGTGAATGGGTGGCTGTTCACTTGTGCATATCTGCCCTGCTCACAGCATGCTCCACTGTCCTTTCAGACTTCACTTACCATGCAGAAGTCTAAAGATAAAATAGTTAAGAATTTCAGATGACCACAGCTGTGCATTAAACCATATGGGGCCCGGGCACAAGGTAAGTGTACTATAGAAGCTGCTGAGCCATGGGCTCTGTGAACATCGTATGCAGATGGGCCAGTGAGTGAGATCAGAGACTCACTTACTGTACGTCCAGTTCCTGCAGATGCTGACCCCACAGTCTCTTCTCAGGAAGGGCTGGGTGAGCGTCTAGTTTTACAGGTTATTGTCAGTACTGCCTGCCTGTGTTGAGGGGGGTTCAGAGCTGCTCAGGTTCAGTGGGAAGGGCAGTGGCCTGGAGGGAGATGGACCCACCCACTTTGCATCCCTGACCTCACAGCTCTTTCTCAGGGTAGCTGAGTCTGTTCAGAGAAAGCACTGGTGTCTGTCCAATTTATGAATCTGGCTCCCCGCCCCCTACCCTACCTACTCTTTTTACCTTCCTTGTGCAGCGCTAAAGCCCTTGAAGACATGGGCATTGAAAGTTGTGCAAGAGAGAGAGTAACAAAGAGGGAGGGACTTGTATTCTTGGCATCTCTGTACCAGATTCTGCCTATGCTTACTCAACTTTGAACATCAAACCAAGGGCTGGGGTCACCATTCCCATTCTCCAGCTTATAAAACAGGCACAGAGAGGTTGAGTATCTTGCTCTATGTCACACAACTGGTGAGGGCAGATCTGAGAATCAAACCCACTGTGGGCTGATATGGAATTCATGTGCTGTGCACCTGATGCCAGCAAGGAGAGAGTGAGAGAGAGGAGGTGCCCCAGACTGAGCCAGGCACATGGATGTACATACACATAGGTATGTATACATACACACGTGTGTGTCCCTCCCCCCACCCGGTATTCACCTCTGAGGCTACAAGGGAGGAGGGACACCAAGAGAGGAGCCGTGAGAAGCCAAGGGAGGAGGGTGGCAGCAAAGGACAGGCGTCTATTAGGGGAAAACACCATGCTTCCCAGGAGACTAGGGCATTCCCTTCCCTGATGAGTCTGTCTCAAATCTTAAATTTCTCTCCCTGGCCCAGAAATTCTCTACTGGTCTAACTAGATTCACTCCTGACTTATACCTTTCCAGGGGTTAAGTTCCTGTGGAGACCTGGGCCAAGAGCATGAGTTCTCTGGCCCTCCTGGACCCTTCTGCTTTCAGTGATAAGGGGGGAAGAGGTACATGATGTGGAGTTTGGATTTGAATGCACACAAAATTTATTAGAACAGGAGGCCAAAAAACCATGGAGGGGATTGGCGTCAACATCCCCAGAAACACTCAAGGAACCTTCCCCTGTTTGTATACCTCATCTCTTGCCCTGAAAGTAGAGGATTTGTTTAACCTGTTATATCTGCTCTCATTATATTCTTGGGGAGTGTAAGGGGTCAGTAGGCTTCTTCTGAACCTCCCTCAGAGCTGGGGTATGGAGTGTGTGGTAGCTACATTTGTTCTCTGGTAGCTGAGATGCAATTTATTGGTAAAGCCTTGTCCATCCTTCCTGCAAACATAGGGCTTCTCCCCTGTGTGTGTCCTCTGGTGTCTGAAGAGACTTGACCTCTGTGTAAAGCCTCGCCCGCACTCCCTGCAAACATAGGGCTTCTCCCCTGTGTGTGTCCTCTGGTGTCTGAAGAGACTTGACCTCTGTGTAAAGCCTCGCCCACACTCCCTGCAAACATAGGGCTTCTCCCCTGTGTGTGTCCTCTGGTGTGTGAAGAGATGTGACCTCCGTGTAAAGCCTCGCCCACACTCCCTGCAAACATAGGGCTTCTCCCCTGTGTGTGTCCTCTGGTGTCTGAAGAGATTTGACCTCTGTGTAAAGCCTCGCCCACACTCCCTGCAAACATAGGGCTTCTCCCCTGTGTGTGTCCTCTGGTGTCTGAAGAGACTTGACCTCTGTGTAAAGCCTCGCCCACACTCCCTGCAAACATAGGGCTTCTCCCCTGTGTGTGTCCTCTGGTGTGTGAAGAGATTTGACCTCTGTGTAAAGCCTCGCCCACACTCCCTGCAAACATAGGGCTTCTCCCCTGTGTGTGTCCTCTGGTGTGTAATAAGAGCTGACTTATGACTGAAGTCTCTTCTAAACTCATTGCAAACGGAGGGCTTTTCCTCTTTGTGTGTTCGTTGGTGTCTGCTGAAATGTGATCTGTCATTGAACCCTTGCTCACAGCCTCTATTTTTGATTCTTACAATTCTTGACATTCCTACCCCCATGAATAATTTTCCTGTATCCTCTGAATTCAAATTCTGGCCTGTGCTGGGCCCTTCTTCCACCATTCCCTCACACACTCTAGAACTCCCCATTTGTCCTTTGCATGGGGTGGAAAATGCCCTTGAAATTCTCCTCTGCTTTATACTTTTAAGCAAAGGTCTGGACCTTTCTTTGACCTCTTGACATTTTGCTTTGTCATTCCAGCTGTGTGGATCAGAATGTTGCTGCTGCTGCTGATTCTGATCACCTGGGCAGGGATTCTCTGGTTGGAAATGTTTTCTTGCAGATATTTGTGGGAGGCTCTGAGAAGAGTGTTTGCATTCCACATGTTGGCTGAGGAATTTCTGACTGGAGAAGGCCAGTGAGCAGGAGGGACATCGATGGATGTCTGGCTGTGGTTCTGCTGAAAGAGGAAATTTTTCGTCAGGTAGATGTTGCGTTGTATGCTTTGTCTCCTGGTAAGGCCTGCCCCACTACTCATTTTTATTGTGTTGACAATGCAAGATCTGTCTCCCACCAAGTTTTCCTTTATTTTTCCATTCCATTTTCACTTACTACATTGAGTAAATCCAGAAAGCCCATTTCAAGGGTCTTTTTTATGTATTGCCCAGACTAGGTACCTTCAAGCAGCATCAGAGGAAGCTTCCCTCCTTATAGGAATGGAACTACAATGACCTTTCTCCACATACAAACACCTTCTAAGTCATGTGACTCTGTGACAGTGTCTACAGTGATTTTATTCTATTGAGAGGCAACAGCCCTTTTGATGACTTAGAATGTGGCACTAAATATGAACTTGAGTCTCCCCATTTAAAAAAACATATTTAGGGGCACCTGGGTGGCTCAGTCGGTTGAATGACCGACTTCGGCTCAGGTCATGATTTCACCGTTTGTGAGTTTGAGCCCCATGTCGGGCTCTGTGCTGACAGCTCGGAGCCTGGAGCCTGCTTTGGATTCTGCGTCTCCCCTTCTCTCTGCCCCTCCCCTGCTCACGCTCTGTGTCTCTCTGTCTCAGAAATAAATAGAAACATTAAAAAGACATATTTAATTGACAACCAATATGTGTCTGGATCTCTATCTGAAAGTGGGATTTGGATTGGACGAGACAGAGCAGTGCAGTCTCCTGGACTAAAGGACTCTGGTTCCTGCCGCTCCAACTAGGTTATAAACTGCTTCTCTTTCAGTTTTCTACAAATCATAACATGAAAATATATCCTTCATACTTTATTGCATTCGGTCTTAGCTCATCTCAAATACAATGGGAAGTCCTTTCAAAATATTTCCTCGACCAAGTATGGGTATATATATCACACTCCCAACCACCATTCATCTTCTGCCAACCCACCACCCTCTCTCACTTAGAGATGAAGTGATCTTGGAGGGGATTACCCACTGCAGTCTCTCTCCAAAATTAACCAAAACATCATCTTAAAATAGAGAACACGCCACTCTCCAGTCGAAAATTGCACAATTGTTCTGTCTCAGTCAGGAAACACCCCAGTGTCTCAGCGTGGACCACAGGCTCTAGGGCGTCTACGTATCTATGGGTTCTCAGCCACATACCACACATGCCCCACCTCTCTTGTGCCTCAGGGCCTCTCTCCTAGCAGGCCCCCTCTTCCTGGAATCCTTTACCCCTGGGGGTTTGCGCATGTCCAGAGAGAGCCCTTCCCTGTCCAAGCTCTGCCCCATCCCATCCTCTCCTCACACTGGTCCCCAGGCACTTTCCCAGGACTAGTTTTATTTTCAAAGCACCACTTGCTGTGTGATGTTATGCACACACATGCATCTGTACATGTGTTTCCCTTACTCATTCACTTATCAGGTGCTCAAGAGCAGTGATTCTGACAAGCTTGTTCCACCTCCAGTTCCTGGAAGGCTGTCTGGAACAGAGTAGGAACTCACATGACAGCTAACTAAATTATGAGTGAACGCACACCAACATACACATGTCATTTAGAAATACTGAGCAAATTAAGAAGAAAGAGCTAAAAGGGCAGAAGAAACTGACTTAGTGAGGGAGCTGGTAGGTGCTTGAAAATTTAATTTTTTGGCCTCTAAGTCTTTTATCACTATGTTCTGTTACACATTTTATGCACGAGGTATTTAAAAAATCATAACAAAAATGAAAAACTTAAAAATTATTTCTAAGAGGCCAATGCATATGAAATGAATCCTTATTTCTGAAGCATCTGAATTGCAATCGTACTGATTTTAGACAGGATTTTACTCTACTCGAGAGCTGGACATGGAAACTGCCACGGAGAATTCTTTCTTTTCTTTCTGTTTTGAAGAGCATTGGTGCCCACCTTTCCCTGTTGAGAGCTCGCTCTTCCACTTGCTTCCCCACTTGATGCCCAGCTCCTGGCCGTACTCGTCCCCGTACCAGACTAGCAGTTCACAGCCTGGCCTGATGACCCGGCAGGTTCGGTAGAAGATCTGCCTGTGATACTGAAAGGCCACCAGGTTCTGCTCCTCATCGTCCCTGGCACAGTTCACATACCTGGGGTTGAGGCAGGGAAAGGGAAAAAAGAACCATAGGAGATAAATTCCCATTATGTGTCAGATCTGCCCCGATGCTCAAGGCCTCTGTGCTGTGATGCTGTCCACTCCCCAACTCCTCAGGAACCTTCTGTTCATACTTAAGTCTCCCTCACAACATCATATGGATTCCCATCTCTAAGTTATGCTTACTGGCCACAGCCTGCCTTTAATGTTTTCCCCCTTGCTCGATTAACCATTTTCTAAATCCCAATTCCAGACTTACTGCCACCTTGATTGGTCACAAAAACCCAGTGACCTTTTGTTTCTCTAAACTCTAAATTAAGTTCTGTTTTATACCACAGAACTTGATGCTTGACCATGGACTCTGCTTCTAGATCAACACACATCATTCCACACTCAGCCCAAGTGTGGCTATCTTCCTTTGAGAAGGCTTTCTTCAATCTCCCTACACTGTGTCTGAGGTACCATTCACTTGCCTCCCCTGAGTTCCCATAGAAACTTGGAGCTTCCTTTGTCTTAGTAAAATGACACAGAAAAGCAATATTTTATTTACATACTGCATTCCCTGATAAAATGAGAGCCCCTCAAGGAAAGGGGCTGGGTCATGAAGCACAGAGGCCTGTGGCCATACTGTAGCCCATTCTTATACAGGCTTCAGAACCCAGTTCTATTAGAACTGAGACGAGGAAGAGCTACTGCCCTCATATATTAAAGGTCCCTTGTTTGAAGCTATCTCTCCACTGTATACCTCTTGAAAAACAGGGAAATGATAGTTAAATATTCTTAAACTCAATTGTCTATTGTCTGTCTGCAATATGTCTTCCACAAAACATGGGTTGTATAATATGTTTAACTCATGAACTCCATTGTCTAAACTGGAACACAGTAAATGCTTATAAACATTGATCAGATAAATTGAAGTGTGAGTCCAGTGTTCCTGATGAATCTAGGCTCCCCAGGTTTTTGCCACTGTCCAAATTTTGTCTAGCATATTTTGAGGACATATACTGTATTCTTATCTCCTTTCCCCCATTAATTTCTCTTGAAATAAAAGAGCATTACATGGAGAAAAAAGAGGAACAGAGGATTGAGGGAGACCATTGAGGGAGACATGATGAGAAGGAAAGGGACGTAGGTTTGTGAGAGGTGAATGTCCTCTCTGGAGCTCTGAACTCTATTGGCCTTACCTCATCCAGTTGGCCCAAGAGTTATCCTCTCCATCCACATACTCGTAGCAGTTTCTCCCTTTGGTGATCTGAGTTTGAGAAAGATAAATTAAAGTTTTTTGTTTTTTGTTTTTTTGTTTTTTGGTGTGTGAGGGGTGGGGAGGTAATAGAGGGATTATTTTACTCTCCTGTGGTCAGTGGTCTTTCAGCCTGTATGGAATCAGTCCCCAGTGTGACCACATGATGTACTCCTTAGTCGTCGTCTACACAGCTGGTCGCTTTGTCAACTCAGAGCTCAGGTCCCGCAAGGGAGGAGCTTCCTGTTTGTGTCTGTACCACTATGCTCCCTCTTACCCCCTGATCTTTAAGTAGGAACACCAGGTTCATGCAAAGTCCACTCAGTACACAGAACTAACCATGTTATTCTCATCCATGTAGAAGGTGATGTCCTACCAATCCACGGCAGAGATGTGGGAAACCAGAGGACAGGGGAAGAGGTAGATGATTCTCACCAGCCAGGAGTATCCACTGTTGGCTGCCTCTTCGTCTTCGGTGATCTGGCCCTCATAGGGGCCAAAGTGTGTACCCAGTGGCAGATCAGATGCTTCATTCCATACTCCAAGCCCAGCCTCAGGGATGCTCGATGGTCTGATTCTCAGACCAGGGGGCAGAGTGAGGGCTGAGCGGTTGGGATGCCCCTTGCCCACTGCATTGTCCTTTACGAACGTAGGGGGTCCATGAACAGCGCAACTGTCAATGAAGAAATTCTGACACTTCTCACAATCTGGAAGTGAGAGCAACAGGGGTTAGGAAAAGGGTTAGTGCATGTTCCTGCACTTAAGTAGCTTCAGAATTAGCCCAACACACATCATTTAGCCTCTATCCTATACTCCTGGTTACTAGGGGAGGAGAATGATTTGGGGTCCCTATGACATAATGAAGTTATTGTACCAGGAGAGAACAGCTTTCTCTGAGAGTGGGCCAAGATGGTCACTTACAGAGGTAGTCATCATCCTGGGGCTCGCTGACCTCTTGGTATGCAAAGCCCTTTCTTTCTCGTAGACTATACATCTTCACTCCAATCTCCTTTCTCCTGAGCTCTGAGTTGGAAAAGAGTACATGAGTGAGGTTGGTGGGGTCTGGAGTGTTAGTCCCGTTTTGTCAGAAAATGCAAAATCTCCTCTAATAAATTATTACTTATCCTTCTATATACTCTCTCCCCACTGTCCAAACTCTTACTTCAGAGAGTAAGACTCCATACTGACTGTAGATGGCTAATTCAAGGTTAGTTTCTTCCCATTATCAGGCTTACTTTACAATATTTCTTCTTATAAAATGGTTCATTCATGCATTTCTTCATTCAGAAAATATTTGTTGAGGGCACATTACATGTTAGGCATCGAGCAAGAGCCTGGGCATTCAACACCAAGGAAGTATGGTCTTTATTATCACTGAGGGAATTTATTGGACAACTTGCATGTGTCAATTCTTAAATGTTTAATGCTTTCAAACAGTATATGAGCTATGCATTCTTATCTTCAGTTTACAGATTAGCATTCAGGAGCTCAGAGAATTTATAAGATTTATCCAAGACCTCAACGGTAACTACAGGTCTCAGGTTAGTCTAGCTTTAACCTAGGCCTAGCCAAAGTCCACTCCACATACCTAGGTTGTATTCATCAAACTTTCTGGAGGACTTAGAGGGACCAAAGTTCCCATATTATTCTTTCTCTTACCCAATTTTCGTCTAGAGTGATGTCCAGAGGTACTTGCTTCTCCAGGAAGGGACACTGGTTTCTGGCCCTGCTCTGAGCCACTTGTGTTCAGCAACTTTGCTGTTTCTGAGAATTCCTTCAAATTAGATTCCTTACTTAATGGCACTCTGTGGGTTCCCTTCAATGTGAGAGTCACATGTTAAAAGACAACAGGCATTTTTTTTTTTTTTTTTTTTAGTCCTGTAAGGCTTATGATGTGCTTTCACATGAATTGCTTTGGTTAATACTTCAACAACACTTGGAAATACCTGGGGATTCCGAATACTAGAGGGAAAAGAAAGGGAATATGTGGATATTGAATTCAAAACTATAACCCATGGCTTAAGACTCTTTCTCTTTAAATTTTCTCAAATTTCTCCATAAAAGTGAGAAGGAGGCAGGGAGAACACTTGGGAAAACTGGCTGGAGAATCAAGAAGGTCTGTGAAAGAAAGTGGTGAGGACTTGTAGATAAAAAGAGGGGATCATCTATAAACTAGTGGACATTTAATGGAGGAGGAAATGTAGACAAGTGGAAGGGACTGCACACGTCTGGAAAATGAGGTGACAGAGCAGAGAGAGGGGAAAGAAGATAAAGCGTTGGAGGAAATGTATCTAAACACTGGGGGGAAAAAAAAAGGATGCTAAATTTGTCGCTTGCCATATCCAGGAAAGAATATTTGGAATTAAATTAGCTGGTTCATGTCAATTCTGTTTGAATAGGGTTGTACCGGCAGCTAGCTCTCTTCAGTTTTCCTGATCCATAAAATGGTATACGTGCTAATTTTTTAAAAAGTTTTATTTATTTAAGTAATATTTACATCGCACATGGGGCTTGAACTCATGACCCTGAGACCAAAAGTCCCATGCTCTTTCAACTGAGCCATCCAGGTGCCCTGTATACATGCTATTTCTTAATGTTATAGTAAACAGGAAATATTATAATGATCATCAAATTGTCTCATGAGCTATTTGATACAGTATGAATGTGAGATTACAGTTCTACTGTCAATTGAAAGGGTTCTCAATTGTCTCCATATTCAAAATCTAAATCACAGATCTTATTTTCAGCATTCTTTGACCCTTTTATTTCTAATGTAATCTGTAAACGTGGAATTACTTGTTAAGAAAACATTCAGGGGCCCTGTGGGGCCTGGGACTTCTGAGAAGAAAGAGCCTGCAGGGCAGAAGCAGGCTACACAAACGATTCTGAACAACATGCGAGTTGCCTAATGAGAGCTCAGAGGAAGGAGCTGTTGCTTCTTCCTACAAGTATGAACATTTTAAATCAGTTCCAGTTAAGTAAGTTTCTTTTTTTCTTCTTAAGTTTATTCATTTTTGAGACAGAGAGGGAGGGAGAGAGAATTTCAAGCAGGCTCTGCACTGACAGTGACGAGATTTCACGAACCATGAGATTGAGAGTCTGACGCTTAACTGAGTGAGTCACCCAGGTGCTCCACAGATAGGTGAGTTTCTAAAGAATATTATGTAACGTATATGAAGTCTTTAAGTCATTTTATATGTTGTTTCTCAGTCATCAAACCTGAAGGTACTCAGGGCTTCAGATGCTTCCTCTTATTAGAATGGGAGGCTCTGGGGGCGTCTGGGTGGCTCAGTCAGTTGAGCGACCGACTCTTGATTTTGGCTCAAGGTCATGATCTTGCAGTCCTGGGATTGAGCCCTGTGGTGGGCTCTGTGCTGGGTGTGGAGCCTCCTTGAGAGTCTCTTCTCTCTCTCTGTCTCTCTCTCTCTCTCTCTCTCTGTCTCTCAAAATAAATAAATAAACATTAAAAAAGGGGGGGGGGCTGGGTGACTCAGTTGTTTAAGCATCTGAATCTTGATTTCAGCTCAGGTCATGATCTCAGGGTTGTGAGACTGAGCCCCAAGATAGGCTCCATGCTGGAAGTGGATCCTGCTTAAGATTCTCTCTCCCTCTGGGGCACCTGGGTGGCTCGGTCGGTTGGGCGTCCGACTTTGACTCAGGTCACGATCTCACTGTCCGTGAGTTCAAGCCCCACGTTGGGCTCTGTGTTGACAGCTCAAAGCCTGGAGCCTGTTTCGGATTCTGTGTCTCCCTCTCTCTCTGACCCTCTCCCGTTCATGCTCTGTCTCTCCCTGTCTCAAAAATAAATAAAACGTTAAAAAAATTAAAAAAAAAAGATTCTCTCTCCCTCTGCCCCTCTCTGCTCTCTAAATAAATAAATTAACAAATAAATCGAATGGGAGGCTCTGATGGCGGGGATGCTATCTCTTTCATCTGGGACGATCGAGTGTACAAATTGCTGGTATTATTTGTCAGCTTCTCTTACTTAGGGGGTCTTAGCTCATCTCTCACTTCAGCATACTAGAAAAGAACTGGGTCGAAATGAATCAAATGAATAATGTAAATTTTATAAAACTATGAAAGTCTTAATGAGCTTTTAAGTGGTTTAGAAAAGGAGCTTGAGATTAGACTGCACTACCTCTAGCACTGTGATGTCAGGTATATAAGCAAACATGTCTTTGTCTCAATCTCACCTATAAATGGTGATATTTATAGTACCCCCCCCCCCCATAGGGTTGTTGTAAGGTTTAAGTGAGTTTATTTGTGTAAATGCTTAAAATAAAGTCTGAAGTACAGTGAAAATAAAACAAGTGATAGCTAATATTGTTGCTGTTCTTGTTAACTATTACAGCGATGATGATCTCGGATATTGTGCTAAAGAGATCAGTAAAGGAAGGCAGCAGTTTCTAGGATACTCTGAATTCTTCTACTCTTACCTGTGTTTAAATCCATGAGAAAGATTTTCTTGTCATCAGGATCTGGGAAATACTCACCTTGTGTTGTTTATTCTGATCCACTCTGGATGCCACCCAAGAAGGTTTGACTATAAAGTGATGAGAAATCAGTGTTTTGGTTGGCAAATGTTTCTAAGCTCCAGAGACTCTCACTAGAGACACAGAACTCTTGACTAAGGAGTGGCAAGTACAAGGACTACCAAAAGGTGATTGGAAAGTGGTTTTTGAAATATTATCAAAGTCTATGCTGCTACTGGTGACATGAACTAATTTTCTGAAAATGTTAAAAAAATAAAACCTCATTTAAGCGTCATCCTATGTTCATAACTTATCTATTACATATAGTTATATATATATAACTACTATATAACTATATATATAACTATATATATAACTATATATATAACTATATATATAACTATATATATAACTATATATATAACTATATATATATATATATATATATATATATACTGACCTTCTATGACAAAAAAATCTCAATAAGCTGTGAATAGAAAAAAAATTACCTCACTCTAATAATGGCCATATATGAAAAGTCTATCTCCAACATCATACTCTGCAGTTTAAAACTGAAAGCTTTTTCTCTAAGATCAAGACTAAGGCAAGGATGCCCACTTCACTACTTCTCTTCAACATAGTACTCAAAGTCCTAGCCAGGGCATTGGAGAAAAATAATAAGTAAGTATGTAAGTAAGTAAATAAAGTGCATCTAATTTGGAAAGCAAGAAGTAAAATCATTGTTCACACATGACATGGTCTTATATGTAGAAAGTCCTAAAGATTCCACACAATATCTGTCAGAACTAACAAATTCAGCAAAGTTGCAGGATACAAAATTAACACTAAAAAATTAGTTGCGTTTGTATGTACTAACAATGAACAATCCAAAAATGAAATTAAGAAAACAGTCTTATTTATAATAGCACCAAAGGAATGAAATAATTAGGAGCAAACTTAAGGATGTATAACATTTGAACACTGAAAACTACAAAACATTGCTGAAAGAAATGAAAGAAGGCACAAGTAAATAGAAGCACATTCCATATTCATGGATTGGGAGTCTTTTTTTTTTTTTAAGTTTATTTATTTTGAAAGAAACAGTGTGAGTGGGGTAGGGGCAGAGAGAGAGAGAGGGGAGACAGAGGATCCCAAGCAGGCTCTGCACTGTCAGTGAAAAGCCCAATGCGGGGCTTGAACCCATGAACTGTGAAATCATGACCTGAGACGAAATCAGACGCTTAACTGACTGAACCACCCAGGTGCCCCCATTTCTGGCTTTTCTATTCTGTTTCATTGATCTATGTGTCTTTCGTACCAGTACCATACTGTTTGAATCACTACAGCTTTGACATATAACTTGAAGTCCAGAAATGTGATGCCTCCAGCTTTGTTTTTCTTTTTCAAGACATTTTCATTCTTTTGCATATGGATATTCTATTTTCCCAACACCATTTGTTGAAATATTGTCCTTTCCCCATGATGTAGTCTTGGCATTCTTTATTTGATATACATATATATACAAATACACACACACACACACACACACACAGGCACAATGGAATATTGGCCATAAAAAAAGACGAAATCTTAACATTTGCAATGACGTGGATGGGAGCTAGAGAGTATTATGCTAAGCAAAATAAGTCAGAGAAAGACAAATACCGTATATTTCATTCATGTGTGGAAGAAACAAAACAAATGAGCAAAGGGGGAAAAAAAAGGCAAACCAAGAAACAAATTCTTAACTATAGATAGCACACTGATGGTTACCTGAGGGGAGGTAAGTGGGGGAATGGGTTAAATGGGTGCTGGAGATTAAGGAGTGTACTTATGGTGAGCACAGGGTGCTGTATGAAAGTGGTAGTTTACTGTATTGTACACCTGAAACTAATAACACTATATGTTAACTAACTGGAATTAAAATAAAAACTTAAAAAAGGGAATGAAGATGGATCTTCATCTTACATCATATACAAAAACTAACTCTGAAAGGACCGGAGACCTAAATGTATGACCAGAAACTATAAAGCTCTTAGAAGAAAACAAGGGGAAAAGCCTCATGACATTGAATGGGCAACAATTTCTTGTATATGAAACCAAAAGCACAAGCAACAAAAGCAGAAATAGACAAATGGGACCATACTAAACCTAAAAAACTTCTGTGCAGCAAAGGACACAGTCAACAGAGTGAAAAGGCAATGGGAGGGGCACCTGGGTGGCTCAGTCGGTTAAGCGTCCAACTTCAGCTCAGGTTATGATCTCATGTTTCATGAATTCAAGCCCCGTGTTGGGCTCTGTGCTGACAGCTCAGAGCCTGGATCCCACTTCAGATTCTGTCTCTCTCTCTCTCTCTCTCTCTCTCTCTCTCTCTCTCTCTCTGTTCCTTCCCCTCTCACACTCTGTCTCACTGTCTCTCTCTCAAAAATAAATAAAAATAAAGAATAAAAAAATTTTTTTAAAAGGCAATGGGAAAAAATAATTGTAAAATATACATTTGATAAGGGGTTAATATCCAGACTACACAAAGAACTGCTGAAACTCAATAGTAAAAAACCAAGTAACCTTATTAAAAATTGGGTGCTATGAAAAGAATTATGTCTCTCCAAAAGGTCCCTATGTGAAACCCTAACCTCCAATGTGATTGTATTTGGAGATGGGGTCTTTGGAAGGTAATTAGAGTTAGATAAGGTCATGAGAGTATGCTCCTCATGATTGGATTAGTGCCCTTAAGAAGAGCAATCTCTCTCTTTCTCCAAGAGTATGCACATATAAATGAGAGGTCATGCTAGCACACAGTAAGATGGAGGTTGCCTACAAGGCAAGAATAGAACTGGACTATGATGGCATCCTGATCTCAGACTTCCAGCCTCTAGAACTGTGAGAAAACAAATTTCTGTGGTTCATGCCACCTAGTCTATGGTACTTTATTATGGCAGCCTGAGGTTTTAATACAATGACAAAAGGACTTGAAAAGACATTTTTTTCCAAAGAAGATATATACAAATGGCTAAAATGCACATGAAAAGATGTTCCAGGGGAGCCTGAGTGGCCCATTGGGTTGAGTGTCCAACTCTTGATTTCGGCTCAGGTCATGATCTCGTGGTTTGTTGGTTTGAGTCCCACTTTGGGCTCTGTGCTGAGGCTCTGAGCCTGCTTGGGATTCTCTCCCTCCCTCCCTCTCTCTCTGCCTCTCCCCGGCTTGTGCACACTCTCTCTGTCTCTCAAAATAAATAAACTTAAAAAATTAAAAAAAAAGAAAAGATGGTCCATTGTCACTAATCCTCAGGGAAATGCAAATCAGAACTGCAATGAGATATTATCTCATACCCATTAGTATAATAACACTATGAAAAAAAAAAAAAACACCAGACAATAACAAGTGTTGGCAAAGATGTGGAGAAATTGGAACCCTTACACACTATTTGTGGGAATGTGAAATGTTGCAGGCATTATGAAAAACAGCATGGAGGATGCTCAATAAATTAAAAAGAATTGTCATATAATTTAGAAGTCAAATTTCTGGGTATGTGTATAAAAATTGGAAACAGGATCTTGAATAAATATTTGTACATTCAAGGTCATTGCAGCATTATTCATAATAGCTAAGATGTGGAAGCAACCTAAATGTGCATCGACAAATAAATGGATAAAGGAAATTACACACACACACACACACACACACACACACACACACACGGGAATATTATTCAGCCTTACAAATGAAGGATGTCTTGTCATATGTTACATCATGGATGGACTTTGAGGACATTATGCTAATTGATATAAACATATCACAAAAGACAAATACTGCATGATTCCACATATATGCGTTATCTATTTCATGGATATGGAAAATAGAACGGTTGTTTCCAGGGCCTGTCGGGGGAAGGGGAGGGGAGGAAATGGAAAGTTGTTGTTCATGGGTATAGAGCTTCAGTCATACAAGATGAAAAAGATCTAAAAATCTGTTGTTCAATAATGTGCATGTAGCTAATAATACTGTGCTGTATACTTAAACATTGTTAAGAGGGTAAATCTATGTTATTATATTTTGTAACCACAATAAAGAAAATTGGGGTGGGAATTTTAGCTGAGGGTAGATAGATAGAGCTGTGTAGATGTATGGTAAACCATGGGGTATATGAAGACTCTTTTCATGTCAAACCTTTGTGGACAACCACACGCTGGGTTTTCAAATCTCTGAAATCCGTAGATAGAATCATAGACCTAACCCAAGTTGCTTTCTCCAGTTTAGGGAGATCAACCCTTCTTCCAAACTCTTTTGTTTGAACAGCAAAAGAGGAAGTGAGTTTCTCAGTTCTGTTTTGTAGCGATCACACTTCATGTTGTTTGCCTGATGCTGTCTCTGGCGAGTGATATGTGGGAAAGATCAGGGAGACTAGTTACCTCAAACCCTCTTGCAGAATTATGACAAAGAATCTGGTTCATTTTGGGGTAAGAAGATCATGTGTGTGATTAAATATACCTAAAAACTGTATCTTTACATAATATGTTCATCATTTTTTCTTTTTAAGACATTTAATCCAATAATTGGATAATGAGAATAACTGCGATTACTTTTAGAAAGCTCTCTGGTGGACTTACAGTCTAATTAAGGTTTCTTTATCTTCCCTTTCATTAACTAGCAATGTTTAGCAAAAACAGTCTTTTTAAAAAAAAAAAAAACGAATGATAAATCTTAAACATACAGAAAGGTATGGAGAATTATATTGGAAAACCTATACATCCACCACCATTCAGCCTATCTCAACATTCTGCCACAACTTTATATCTTTTAATTTTTATCTTTATATCTTTTAATTTCTATTTTAAAATTCAAAAACAAAAATAAAAGCAAATAAAAAACTAACCAAGACACAGCAAAGCCACCTGCCACCCATTCCTTCTTCTCTTATGATAACTATTCTGAATTTGGCATTTCTTTTTCATGTTCAGATTTTGATACATTTACCACTCTTAATGTATTTATAAATAATATAATTATTATCATCCACATTTTAAAATTTTATATGAATAGCCTCTTACTGTGTGATATGCTGTTTTGCATCTATTTATATTTATGTTTCTGAGGAAAGAGTTTCCTTTTTTAACTCCTGAGATGCAGCTGAGACCTAAACTTTGGGTTCCAGGAGAAAACCTCTAAATCTTCCTGGCCCCTCACCTTGCTGCCTTGGCGTCCATTCTTCATCGGAATCCTCAGTGACATCTACTTGGGGTTTGATGGCCTGCCTGCGGTGACACATGAAAGCTGGTCGAGGGGCTCTGAGACCTGGAAAGAAGCAAAATCCTTGTCCTAAGAGGGAAGATCTAGAAGGAGGAACAAAGCACGGTAGCAATGGAGCACATCTCCTAGTCAGTGCGACTCAGTTGTATGGGCTGGGAGAGTCTAGAACAAGGCAAGAGATGAGCTGTGCATTGCCAGTGCAAGCCCTACACTGATAGAAGAGAACAAAATTTCATTCCAGATTTGTCTTCACACAGAAGGGGACTGTGATCAGACAGAGCCACCCGAGAGGCAAACTAATATAGGGACTGAAGGCCTGATTCATGTTTCCCAGGCTCCTCAGCACCCAGCACTTCTGGTCACCTATAGTCATCAGCGCTTCATAGTTCCTTTTCACATTCCTGTATCGGATTTTCTCCCAGTCTCCCATCTCTGTCCATTCTTCCTTGGAGAAGTATATGGAAATGTCTTTGAAGGCATCTTTGGCCTAGAGAAAATAAGAGATCCCATCAGTGACTTAGTAATGCAAGTCAGAACTTAGAGCCGGGCCTTCTCCTCCACCTTGTATGTGGTGTGTACCCTGCTTCCTGGGTGCTCTCTGTTAAACGAGGGTAAAGCGTTTCTGTCCTTCTTGATGGTGTCCTGATCAAGTGAACGAACACTAAGCATTTTACTAGCTCTCTCTTGGCAAAGGGCAATCGCTGATGCTACTATCCCGTGTAACTTCCTCCCCCACCCACGTCCTGTAAAGGAGTGAGTGCCCTTCATCCTGTGTACATTCACTGGTGTAGGCCAGGAGCCTGTGGTCCTCCAAGGAGCAGCTCCTGGTCACCAGGCCCCTCTCTTCATCCTCTGCAAGAAGTCTGGAGCCCAGCTTCTCCCACACCTCTCACCGTGGGCTTCCATCTTGCTTTCCCTGAGCTTCTCTCAGCGGACTGCTCCGGGAACCTGAGGGGGCTCGTGGTGCCGGGACCTCCAGGCTGGCCCCGCTCTGACTCTGAGGCTGGCAATGGCTCCATGAGTCTCTTTGTCCTAAGGCCAAGGCACCTGTGGAAGGAGAAGGTGCTGACAGGGGGTGACAGCGCAGACCACTGCCCAGACCCATGTCTGTTTTCTCCATGTGGGTGGGGTATCCAGAAGGGATGTGGGCAGCCCAGGGAGGATTGGGAGATGCAGGGGAAACCTGCGGGTAGGGATGGGATGGAGAACCTCTACCGGCAACGACGGGCCATCCTAACGTGAGCTAGATTTTGTTTCTTTTCTTTTCTTCTACTGCAGCTCGGCCCATATGAGGAAAGGTCGCAAAGGGATGTGGCTGTGGGCGTGTGGTTAGAGTCCTGAGGTGCAAGGCCAGAGGAGTACCAAGGAGGCCCGGAGGCCCCTGAGTGCCGGCCCGCTCCGGGGAGAGTCAGTGAATATTTCTCCAAGAAGCGCTTCTTGGGATGTGCACCTGGGGATTCTGGAAAATTTATCTGGTATAAAGAGGCTCAGTCTCTAAGGGACAGAGATGTCTCAGGGTGAGGAGATGTGGTCTCTCGCAGGCTGAGGGAGTTGGGGTTTCTTAAGTCAAGGGGATTTGGGGCCTCAAGATGAGGACACTTAGGGTTCCTCAGGCTGATGATATTGGCAGTCTCTCAGGACGAGATTTGGGTCTTTCTGGCTGAAGAGGTTTCGAACGCTCAGGTTGAGAGGATTTGGGATCTTTGAGACTGAGGAAATGTTAAGTCATATTCTGAGGAGATTTGGACTCTCTCATTAACGGGCTTTAGGTTTTCTGGCATTGAGGTTATTTGGGGTCTTTGAAGCTGAAAGGATTTAAGAGTTCACAGGCAGGGGCTGTTCAGGGTCTCTGACATTGGGGAAATTTGTTCTCTCTGTGGGTGTTACATTTCAGGCTCCTCGGGCTGAGGACATTTGGGGGTCTAAGAATTGGGGCGGTTAGCGTTTCTCTGGGTGACGCGTATGAGGTTTCTGCAGCTGAGCTGCTTTGGGGTCCAATGCTGAGGAGACGTGCAGTTCCACGAAGTTAGCGGATTTGGGTTCCCTGACGGCGGCGGGATTGGGTGTCCCTTGAGGCTGAGGGGATTTGGAGCCTTTCAGGGTGAGGGGATCTAGGGTCTCCCAGGCGGGCTTTGAAGGGCTCAGGATCAGGGTTTACAAGGGTTTCACACGGCACGGCAAAGTCCTCGGTGTTTTCGTCAGTCTACCCGGCCTCTCTCGTTGCCCACCCGGACCGGCCGCCCGCTCCTGAGCCGCGGAGCGCTGTGCGCCGGGTGAGAGAGTCAAGACACAGCGGAGGGCGAAATACCCGCTTATACCGCCCCGTCAGGCAGGAGCCACCAATCAGCGCTGCAATCGAAGCGGTCCCTCCAATTGGCGGTCAGGAGGGGTCTGGTGGGGCGGAGCGTAGGGCGAGCCGTGTGTGTCAGTCATTGGCCGAACGCCACCCCGGTGGATGCTCCCGCCCCACCCCGCGGGGATTGGCTGCTCTGAGTCCAGCGCGTGTCTCTCAAGAAGGCTCCCCCCGCCCCCCGCCCCCCCCCCCCCACCCCGCGGGCATTCTGGTAGTTTTCATCACTTCCCTTCCGTACCCGCCCCCGCCCCCCGCCCCCACGTTGGTGAAGGACGCGCAGGGCCGGAGACTGCGCAGGGCGTCCTGCAGCGCAGGCTGAGTTGGGAGCGTTGAGCTGACGGCAGGGCTTTAGGGTGGACGTAGGCATCCTGTGTTCTGAAAAGATTCTTTCTCTACCAGACTTTTATCAGGCTCTGGAAGGGTCTCCTAGGCCCATCTGTCCCCGTCCTTGTAAAATCCACTTTTAGCGAGAGCTGTATGACCCGTTAGTATATAGTGAATATCGTATTACATTCAGGGGACACCTATGTAATTAAGTATTGTCTGGTGAGACGGTGTGTAGAGACACCAAATAAAATCTCTATGGCTCAAAGATTTAAACCCAACAAATGGAATAGTAAGTATATTAGAAAACAACTCGGGGGTCGGATTCCTAATGAAAAGTAGAAGTGGCATTCGTGAGTAATAGGCGTGTTTAGATAATGCAGGTCCAAAAGTCATCAGAAGTAGTGCTCGCTTGGCAGCACGTAGACTACAATTGGAACAATACAGAGAAGATTAGCACGGCCCCTGTGCAAGGCTGATACACAAAACTTTGAAGCATTCTATATTTAAAAAAGTCAAGAGAAGTAAGAAGACGTAAGTAAAATCAAAGAAAAAAATGAAAAAAAATTCGAGTATTTTGCATAAAAATAAGGCATCAAATACAGGACAATGAGTCCACGGGGGGGGGGGGGGGGGAGGGGCCACTGGCTTTCAGAAGATAAAAAGGGAAGAGTGTTTCTGATCCTTACCAAGTTTTTTTTAAAATTTTTTTAATGTTTATTTCTCTTTGACAGAGCATCAATGCGGGAGGGACAGAGAGAGAGAGGGAGACACAGAATCTGAAACAGGCTCCGGGCTCTGAGCTGTCAGCACAGAGCCCGATGCGGGGTTCGAACTCACGGACTGAGAGATGGTGACCTGAGCCAAAGTTGGACGCTTAACTTACTGAGCCACCCAGGCGCCCCGAGACTGTTTTTTTTTTTTTAAACATTTATTTTGAGAGAAGTGAGAATGAGGGGGGAGGGGCAGAAAGAGAGAGAGAGAGAGAGAGAGAGAGAGAGAGAGAGAATCCTAAGCATGCTCAGGGCTGGCAGCCCAGAGCCTGATGGGAGTGGGGGTGGGGTTCCAACCCAGGGAACTATGAGATCATGACCTGAGCTGAAATCAAGATTCGGAAGCTTTACCAACTGAGCTACCCAGGCGAAACAGGAGACTTTGTTTTTTTTAATTTTTATTGTATTAAAAATTTTGAAGTTTATTTATTTATTTTGAGAGAGACAGAGTCAGCACAAGTGGGGGAGGGACAGAGAGAGAGGGAGACAGAGAATCCCAAGCAGGCTCCACACCATCAGCCCGGAGCCCGACATGGGGCCTGAACCCACAAAACCGTGGTGAGATCATGACCCGAGCTGAAATCAAGAGTCGGACACTTAACCAACAGGCGCCCCCAAACAAGAGACTTTAAAAAGGCAAAAGCTTGATCTTCAGGTGCTCAACGTTTACCTTAAATACAAAACTGCCGGTTATTTTACCAGCAAAAATGGCTTTATTCTGGAATAGCAGGGAATTGCACTCCAGGACTAGCAAGCCCAGGAAAAACCACAGGCTAGTCTTCAGAACAAATAAGTGGATGACTCTTGCATACAGAAGGGGGATTTGGGAAGGGTATTGATAAACAAAAAGTTCATTAGAGTCAAGGGAGTTGTGTGGCTTCTCATTGGCTGACCTACGACTGTCTCTCTTGTCTGGGCTGTTGTGAAGAAACCATCCTTCCTCCTGCTGAGGTAGCATCCACTTGCAAGATGGTCTCTTCCTGTTGGATAAGATACTATGGAGTAAAAGGATCCATTTAAATAGCAAAACTAAAACAGAAATAAGGCACTGTAAAAAAAAAAAACCAAAAACCAAAAAACAAAAAAACAAAAACCCTCCCAAACTAAGATACACTTGGCAACAAATAAGAAAAATACAAAAGAATGACAGAGAGAAAAGAAGTCGATGGAAAGACATAATGTGTTGGTTTTTTTTTTTTTACCTTTTTTTTGAGAGAGAGAGAGACACACACAACATGAGCGGGGGGAGGGGCAGAGGGAGAGGGAGACACAGAATCCCAAGCAGGTGCCAGGTTTTGAGCTGTTAGCACAGAGCCTGACTCAGGGATCGAATCCACGAAAGGTGATATCATGACCTGGGCCGAAGCTGTACGCTTAACTGACTGAGCCACCCAGGCGCCCCATGTTATTGAACAGAAATACGGAGAGTTATAAATATATCAGGTCTCCATATGTTAATGTAAATTTTAATGTTATTCCAATAAAATAACAATGTAATTTATGGAATTTTCCAAGCTCATGAAATAGTTATGTGTAAAAATAAACTCGAATAGCAAGGAAACTTGAAAATAATTAAAAATAGTGGGTGAGCTAGCCTGTCAGATATTAATATTTTTTTCCTTTAGAATTATTTTATTAAATCATAGGTATACAACAGCTTCTTTACACACTCAAATTTTTTTAAAGGAAAAATATGTCTTACTACACCATGATCCTGGGTAACGCTTTTCAAAACTTGGAGAAAAATCTTAAAAAAGGTTTCACGTGTCATCTGAGACTTACAAATTTAACATTATCAAAGAAGGAATGCTTCTACATTCTTACAAAACCACGAGAAAGAAATAACGATTCAGGGCACCTGGGTAGTTCAGTCGGTAGAGCCTCCGACTTTGTCTGGGTTCATGATCTCATAGTTTGTGGAATTGAGCCCCACGTCAGCATGGAGCCTGCTTCGGATCCTCTGTCCCCCTCTTTCTGCCCCTCCACTTGTGCTTTTCTGTCTCTCAAAAATAACTAAGCATTAAAAAACAAAACAAAACAAATAAAAGAATCAACAATTAAAAAGCTAAGAAAGACTTTTTTTTTTTTTTTTTTTAACAATTCTTCCTCCACAGTAACGTACTGTTATTAAACAATCCATTCACAAAATGGCTGTCTGCATCTGTCCTGGTGTCTTCTGCCATATCGGGGGTAGGTATTAACATTTCTTATAAATATTCATATTAAAACTGTCCGGTTTGGCAAGTGAGGATACAGTCATATTAATATGATTTAAATAAAATCTAGAAGTAGGTCTGGGGTGGTTAATTTTATGTATTGTATAGGGGGAGCAGAGCGGAAGGTGCAGACCCTGTGGCCCCAGGCCCAGGTCCTGGGGGAATTTGGAGCTCCCTGAGTTCTGCCACCTGGCGACTGCAGGGTTCGGTGTCAGTGTGATGAGGGAGAATAAGGCAATTTGGCACCCCACAACCCCGCCCATGGGATCTGTGTGACATTCCTCAGGCACTTCTGGCTGCCCAAGAACCAAGGAAAGGGGCAAACAAATGGTCGACTGATAGAGATCAGAGTCAGGTAGGACCTGAGCCTCCATCAGTTTAGATGTTTTAGTAAATTACAAGAAAAAGGCAATCTTATCAGTAGCTTAATCTTCAGAAACCTGTAGACTCAGTCTCTTGGAGCTCCAACTTCATCCTCTCCTCCATAGTGATGTGGGGGACAAAGGCAAGAAGGAAATTGAAGTTAAAACTAAATTTCTTTATAACCTTCAGGTCATTGACAAATACTTGAGGCTGATACAGAGTATAACATTTCTCCAGGCACTCCCTACTTAGGTCTTAGCTTAGAGGGAAAACAACCTTAGCTTGACAATAGCAAGGCCTCAGGTATCTTTTGAGTCCTCTTTAGCATATGAAAGTCTTCTGGAGGCCTCCCTTGGGTCTTTACCTTCCCCGACTCCATAGTATGTAACAGTCACTCTTCACAATCCTAGTGAAGCTCTCTCTGCCCACGGTCCTGTCCCGGTGCTTTAATAAAATCACCTTTTTGCATCAAAGACGTCTCAAGAATTCTTTCTTGGCCATCAGCTCTGAACCCCCATCATTCCCAAACCCCATCATTCCTGCTGGAGGTCCTTGCCATAGGGCTGGGCGTGGCCCCATATGAGACTGCCTGGGTGACCCTGGCCGCCTACCTGGCCTCCCAAGAGCTGAGCTAGCTGTCCCTGGGGCCTCCACTGTGAATCAGGGCCCAGCACGGGGCGCGTAGGTGAGCAAAACCCTTTTTCTTGGCCGTCGCAATGTGAGATTAAATTCCAGACGCTCTCACAGCCAATAACAGTAATAATAATGTGTCTTATATACATATATCTGTAGTAGTGGTTCTATTTTTCTGGAGAATCGTGATGAATTTGGGCCCACAAGTATTCAGTGAAATGATCATTAAGGGAAGTAAAATTTTTTTTTTTTAAATGTTTATTTTTGAGTGAGAGAGACAGACAGAGTGCAAACGGGGAGGAGCAGAGAGAGAGGGAGACACAGACTCCGAAGCAGGCTCCAGGCTCCCAGCTGTCAGCACAGAGCTTAACGTGGGACTTGAACTCACCAACAGTGAGATCATTACCTGAGCCGATCAACTGACTGAGCCACCCAGCTGCCCCTAAGTTTCAAAATATTTTGGAAAAGATAACACTATTGGCGGTTTGGGGAAGCAAGCTGGGAGAAGGCATGTATTGGTATAATCTCTATGAAGATCATTTTGACAATAGCCATCAAGATGTAATATCTACATAATTTTTGATCCAGAAACTCTACTTTTCAAGATTTACACCATAGTTGTGCTTCCCTTTTATGAAATGAAGTATGTTAAAAAAAATTTTTACCCACACTTTTTACAATAGCAAGAGATTTTATTGAGAAAAAAAGTGTTCAGCAGAAGACAATTTGTTAAATTACAGTTAACTATTCCGTAGTGGAATATTATAAAACTTCAAAAATGCATGAGGGTGTATTATATTTCAATTAAAAAATGGAAACCTAATGAGATGGTTCAAGTGAATTTTTAACACGGACTAATTTCTAAATTTTTTCTTTAAAGTTTATTGATTTATTTTGAAAGAGAGAGACTGCAAGAGGGATAGGGGCAGGGAGAGAGGGGAGAGAGCATCCCAAGTAGGCTCTGCACTGTCTGCATTGCCTTGTTTTTCTTTTGTGTCGTTTGGAATGTTGTGTTTTCTTTTTTATTTTTTTTTTACTTAAAAATATACAAACATTTACTGTAAATAACTTACTAAAAGAATAAATGAAAAGTATTGGGCTATATATATGGCATACTTGCTTTCCTTATGTAAATGACACATGTTGATCAGCCAGAATATAAGGTCAAAGTGTCCAATTGTCTCCCAAAGCTTCAGCCTAGCAGGTAAATTCTCATAGGTCAAAATGTTATACTGTGTCACTGGGTTACTGTTCTTCTCCAGAGATACCTGGTCCCAGCACTGTTGTTAAATTTTAGATTCCCCAGAAATGTTGTAGCTAAAGGAGAGACTTTGTTCATAATGGAAATACACCTAAGAGAAAATGAAAGCCTCTGTCACCATTTTCAAGAATATTAGATACAAGTCCTTGAAAAGTCACTCAGTTTTTCTAAACTTCACCTGACAAATAGTACAAAATCTCTAGTAAACCTGATTATAAGAAACTAGTGTCAGAAATGTTTAATTTTGCACAGCCTTATGCACTGGGGTACATTAGTTACATTTTGGGTAACACATCCATTCATTGTGATAACAATGTTGTCACATGCCCAGAAAGCAGCAGTTTTGAAGTTTGTTTTGTTTTGTTTTGCTTTTTACATATGTGCCTTTAAATACTGTATTAATTCTACTACATTGTGGTCAAGCATTCATTCAATGAAACACCTCTCCTGTCAAATTACATGCAAGCAGCATGCACAAAAACATTTTCAAATGTGCATTTAGCATGGTTTTATTTTCGTTACATGGTGAATTTATTAAAATAACAGCTCTGAAGTTTGTACGTGAATAGCACTCGTAGAAACAACTATTGTATATTTAAATTCTGTTTTAAATGTATCGCATGGTGGTCACAGCATGGTAATGCGTGTAGAAGCTTCAACATGTTTACTAAGGTGAGATGAAGGTAAAGATAAACAGAGAGGGTTAGGGTCAGGGTTTGGAGTTTAGGGGTCAAGGTTGGGGTCTGGGTCTAGTGGCTAAGGGTTAGGGTCAGGGTTAAACATAACTTGTCCCCTTCCTGTTCCTCATCATCTCTCCAGGATGCACAGGACTTGCCCAGGGTCACCCGTGAGGCAGAGATCAAGCTGGACCATGGGTTTTCTACTCTCCCCACCCCCATCCTGGGCTCTAATAGAAGAATGAAATGTCTGCTAGTTACGGTCTGTTTCAAATCCAGCCCAAACTCAGTCAAGAGCATGGAGGGCCTCAGAACTCATGCAGATTCCTTCTGCCCTCCTTCCCTGGGAAGGGTGCTGCTGGCCCCAATCTGCGTGGGCAGTTCCAGGTTCCAGCATAGGTCTGACCCACGAGGATACGTGGGAGACAGGTGTGGATTTATATAGCACTGGGTGCAGTGGTCTACCAACCCCTACGTGCAGCCTTCTTTCAGGCTGGTGGGGCCCTCCTAGCACTGGCTGAGTCCTTTGTCCTATCCAAGCGATCAGCAGTAGATTGTCAGGTCTCAGAAAGAGCAACCCTTGGCCTCTGACCACCCAGGCAGGCATCTGTAGTCTTCAAGCTCAGACCAGCCTGGGTGTCGACAACCCCGGACTGTGTTCCTGGCAATTGAACAGTCCATGGGCAGTGTAGACAGTCCCACTAGATGTTTTCATTTCCAGCATTTGTGTGGTTGAAACAAGTGCCTCCTCCCTCACTTCTAGTCTCCCAAGAAAGATAATAGCCCTCCAAATGTGAATGTGGCCTTGGCCACTACAGCCACACAGCAGACTGGCCCTGCAGTCCTTTGGCCTCCCAGTTGTAATGTAAACCTTTGACATGCATACTCATTAGGAGTCAAGGATATAGGACCAACTGTGTCTCTCACTGACGCTGCATGGTCTGAGAGAGCCACATGCACGACCCAGGGACTGTGGCCTCCAGAAAGCCTGCAAAGTGTGGATTCCATGTTGTGGAATAATTCTTGAGCCTCTCATTGTTTCACTGAGCAATAATTTCCTTACCATTTTCACATTTGGTCTCTGCTCTTTGTAAAGGAGAGAGAAGAGACTGGAAAATGAGCTAGTTTGTTCTTTGGGGTTGGGTAATTAATGTGGCCGGGAGGCAGGTGTGACTCCTGGTCTCCCTCCTCCCAGGGACATGAGTGAGGTCTGTGTGCCCTCCAGTCTCTGAGCACAAGGATCCAATGCCCAATACAGGAGCCTTGGGTTTCCCACCAACAGCAAAGTTGCTTTTTCAGCAGGTGAAAGAGGACAGCAAGAGCACTGGATGGGCAGCTGCAGCCCCAGCCCTAAGTGAACCCCTTCCTTCCCTGGGCACGGCGGGTTCCACAGCTGCGCATTCGGCCATCAGTGATGCGGAATCTGCTGCTTTCTGAACCCTTCATCTGTTCTCATGCCCAGGTTCAGCACCTCAGCTTTCCTTTGGGAACTGCATTTCACTCACTTCCCATCCAAACCGCTCCAGAGGGCAGATCCCACATCCCACGTACCTCAAAGACGGGCATATAACCAATCCAGCCAACCCTGTGCTCTACCCTCTGATGGCTCCGAGGATGAGAATGTGACCCAAGCCAGGCCAAAGGCACTTAAAGCCATGACTTTTCATGGAACCCAAGAGAAAGAGAAACTTTTCCCAGGAGAATGGACAGTGAGTGGGTGTCAGCCTGGAGTTGCTGGAGGCCCCAGATACAGTGAGAGAGACTGTGCCTGTGGGTGGGGCTGCCCCAAAGGCACTTAGCAGGATGGAGTATTGGAGAGGGTCCAGGTCATACTGGGAGAGTACGAGCCCCTGGACCAGTCAGGTTCAAACCCACTCTTAACTTGCTTCTTGCAAGTATTCATTTATTTCTACCATTGAAAAATATTAACTTGTTTTACTTTAGTAAGTGTGTCCAGTCCCTTGCCGTCTAAAAAGTGCTGGCTGACTCCTCAGAACCAATAATTCCGGAGACTCCCTGTGCATGGTATCCTCACTGGGCGGGCCATGGTTGGGGGAGACAAAGACAGTGGGTGGGGTCAGGTCTCAGGGGAGCTCCAGAACAGCTCTTTATCCCTGTTTGTTCTCTGTCCTGGGAAAGGAAAACCCCCAGAACAATGAGAGGAGGACCATCAGGAGGAGGAGGCTCTGGATGAGCAGTCGGTCTGTTTGTATTTTCCTTATTTTAGGGTACATTTTGTTAATGTGTGTTTTTACTAGGAAGCCACTCATCTCTAGGTTTCCAGTCTGATGCAGTAGGTTTCTCTTATTTGATCTTTAGTTTCGACTTTTTCTATTTTTCTACAGAATTGTCACAATTAATGAGCAAATATTAATATGTTATAAGGTTTATTTTTGAGAGAAAGAGAGAGAGAGATCATGGGGGAGGGGAGAGGGAGAGAGAGAGTCCCAAGGAGGCTCTCAGCTGCCAGTGCATAGCCCGACAACGGGGCTCAAACCCACTAACCATGAGATCATGACCAAGAGTCAGATGCTTAACCAACTGAGCCACCCAGGTGCTATGATAGGTTGTTATTTACTAAAACTCATACTTTATTCAGGTTCCCTCTGTTCTACTTTTTCCTCCTCCAGTGTTGCCTGCTGCGCACCACATGACATGTATCCACCACGTCCCTTGAGGCTCTTCATGGCTCACACGGCTGAGACAGTCCCTCAGACTTGTCTTGTTTCAATGACCTTGGCAGTGTCGAGGAGGACTGGTCAGGTAATCCTCAGTGGGATTTACTGGGTGTTTGCCTCACGATTAGATCGGGGTTATGGGTTTTGAGGAAGCAGATCACAGAGGTAAAGTGCTCTGTCATCACTGCATATTAAAGGAACATGCTCTGGAGGCTACTTATCACTTTCTGTGTTCACTTTGGTCGCCTGGCTGAGGTAGTGCTTGTCATGCTTCCCCACGGTGAATTACTCTTTCCCATGTGCACATGATGTGTCTTCTCGAGCAGGAATATACTACGCGGAGCCCACAGTGTAGGAGAGGGGAGTTAGCTCCACCTCCTTGTTGGATGGCTGAGTGTCTACATCTATTATGTGGAATTTGATAGGAGAGGTCTATTCAACCCATTTTTTAAAAAATATGAAATGTATTGTCAAATTGGTTTCCATACAACACCCACTGTTCATCCCAACAGGTGCCCTCCTCAATACCCATCACCCACCCACCCGTCCCTCCCACCCCCCCGTCAACCCTCAGTTTATTCTCAGTTTTTAAGAGTCTCTTATTCAACCCATTTTTTTAAAAAAAACTATGTAATCTGTTAAAAATGTAACCAAGTAATTTAAAAGATCCCATTGGAACAATTAATGAAGCAGGCAGCGTCCCGTCTAGTAAACAGAAAGGAGCTCTTTGAGCTGTAAGCAAGGAAAGGTTTTTAAAGGCAGAGAGGGAATTGAAAAAAAGGAAATTACTAGCAGAAGATGCATTGTTTTAGGTAAGGTCACCCTTCCAAGGGGACCAAAAGGGGCCATTCAGTACATTTTCCAGGTTGACTGGTTAAAGGGTATCTGGGGCATGTGTGTGTGAAACTGCAGTTAGGTTAGGTAGTAAGTCTTGCTTTGCTGGGTCTCTGAACACAAGTGACTCCACTTTTGGGACTGCAGTTTCATTTTTAAGTATCTATCTATCTATCTATCATCTATTTATTTTTTACAGTGAGGACAGCTGGGTAGTCATTTTAGGCTGTTGGTTATACTCCAGCACTACAGTGTTCGGTGGCTGGTTCATTTCTCCTTGGCCATTGAGAGTACTTTCCATTGGCTTCTGTTTTCCTTTGACATATTTCATGTGGGGTTTTTCTTGGTACTTTCTTACTTTCTGATACTGGCTCCTATATTTAATGTCTTAGTCCTGGTGTCTGCAATTTCTGCAAGGGGTCCTGGTTCCTTTCATTAGAGAATGTATTAAAAACTTAAATATGGGATCTAAATGTGCTCAGTGGACAATGCAAGGAAATATGTGCATATATTCCAACCTATGTATATATACCTAATTATAAACGTTTCTATGTGGAACTGTCTGTATCTATATTAAGCTAAAGATCAGTTTTCACTGATGTCTCTAACCTGGTGATGTCTGGTGACGTCTCTAACCATATCTCATCACATGCACATTGTGATCTTCTCCCTTTGCTGGTCTGTAACTTCCCACTCCAGTAGTGAGAAACCTGGCTCCCATCATCTGCCATTTATGTAATTCATCGCTCCATTCCAGATCGCAGATGTGGTGTTTTCAGAACTGTTAGCTGCCACCCTGAGGGAAATAACTTTATGAGATAGAGTCCACTACTTATGTACAGTACATTTTCCCTTTTGTTCACAGATTCCATTCACTTCCAAAGTTACTTAGGTCAGCACGTTTTGCTACGTAACCATGAGCAAAACTACAGTTTTTTTTTTCATACGTTCCTAATACAGTTAGATTAATTGTCACATTCTGTACTCCATTGAAGGGGAGGAAGAAATTTTCCTCCTGCAAGATTCTTCCAGCTGGACTAAGAATTATATTGACATGAGACAGATTGAAAGGGGAAAAAAATCAAGGTGCACATGGGGGTCCCATAATGAAATTGAGACCCAAAGAAATAACAAAGGCAGGCAGTTTTTATACTTTGTGGACAAAGAGAAAGTAAACCTGTGATGAATTCACAGGACAAAGAAAACTTAACCTTGAGAGAGAGTAAGGAACTCTAAACAGAAATTGGGCTGTGGTAGTAACTTAGTAAAAAGTACAAGGGTTGTTTATACAGCTTTCTGGGCTCTAAATTTCCCATCTCTGGTGATGTGGGACTCTCTTTACCACCTGGTACAGGGAGATCTTCACATGGAGATTGATGTCATGCTTCCAGGGGGACAGATGGGGTCTGAGTGTTCCTCTTACGTTGGCTATCTCTTAAGTAACTTTTATTTAAATGATCTATGTGCCAAAGTGGCACATTTGGGGCAGCCTGCCCTTGGGCCCTAACATCCTGTGACAATACTACATTCTAAATAACTTAAGTTTAGTGGATTATGGTTTACCCTTTGTGATGTAAAAATGTTTGGGTTTTGACAAATGCATTTTGGCAGTAAAAATCACTCGAATATCATCAAATACTTCAACCACCCAACCCTGATCCTTTTATCATCTCTAGTTAGGTTTAGGGTTAGGTTTAGGATTAGGGTTAGGGGTTAGGGTTAAGGTCAGGTCAGGGTCAGGTTCGGGGTTGGGGTCAGGGTTGGGGTTAGCGTTAGGGTTAGACATAGAGTTACAGTTAGGGTTAAAGTTAGGGTTTGGGATTTCAGAAGGCTTTTGGGTTTAGGGTTATGGCTAGATGTAAAGCCGTAAAGTTAGGATTAGTGTTCGTGGTAGGGCTATGTGTATGGTTAGGGTTAATATTTAGGTTTGAGGGTTAGGGTTCCTGTAAAGTTTATGAGAAAGTCTATGCCAGAGGGACTCTTACTGTAAGTGCACTTAGTGGTGTCACCGAAGACGTATTCGGACCTGGGATAGTAGCTGAAAGATGCTCCCTAGCCAGTCATGTCCTGACCTTCCAATTCCATTCCCAACATGAAGACCCTGAAACCTCATGTGGACGCCTCCTATTTATGAAATATCCACCGGAGATACAGATAGGACACCAACTTTTGTGCTGGAAGGAAGGGCGTGGGGAAAAGCCTATATGGTCACCAGCTTATTATTATTATTATTATTATTATTATTATTATCATATTTTGCGTTGCAGGGTCCCATTAACCCCCTTGAATAATTGATGACATAGGAAATGGTCATTATTGCTGTAACTAGTTTAGACCAAGGGATGTGGGACCCTTCTCTCCTCAGAGCTCATGGGCTCTCTGCCTGCTACCTAAATGCAGAATTGTGTTCTTTTGTCAGGTAACGAAGTGAGGAGACACTGAGTAGGAAGAGGGCGGTGTCTTCCATGAGTGTCGAGTTGGGTGGGGAGGGTCCCAGATATGCCTTCTTATTTCAGGAAAGGAATGTTATGTTCAGAACTCCTAAATAAGGTTAAATCTCAATTCTTTTTGGATTAGAGAGGAAGAACATGAAAATGTGAGCAACAAAGCCAACGGTAGTCCATTATTTGAATCATGCGTCCCACACTTTGTCTTGGAAACAAAAGCGATTCAAGGAGTTCGTGCCCAGTCTCCACCCAACAAAATCCTGCTGAGGCATCAGTGGTCTTGTAGACCCTCTGCAGCAGATAAGATGAGGCCAGGTGGATGCAGGCAGGGCCAGCTGCAAGGACAGGTTCTCCGGGAGCTCCCCCAAATGGGGATCAGCCCGCACTTGGGACTTCCAGCTAATCTGGATCAGAACACTGTGCCGATGTGTCTGAGACTCAGCTGCACCTGTCAACAGGGTCTCCCAGGCTGGTATGTTTCTCCCACCAGAATTGTGA
Organism: Prionailurus viverrinus; assembly: GCF_022837055.1. Lineage (NCBI taxonomy): Eukaryota > Metazoa > Chordata > Mammalia > Carnivora > Felidae > Prionailurus > Prionailurus viverrinus. The sequence continues at coordinate 4,434,848 of NW_025927606.1, forward strand.
AATCTTCTGTTACCATATACATTTGGGAAATGCCAGGAGCATCTCCTCGGGCTTCAGCCCCAGCACACTGGCCAGGACCCAGCAGCAGAAGCCTAGTGCAGATATGAGTGTAAGTGGTGGGGCTACCCGTCAAGCATCTGGCAGCTTCCCCTGGAGGGAAGTGCTAACCTGCCCTATTAGCCAGGACACATGAAAATAGGGGTCCCCCACCCCTTGCCAAAGTCACCTGCCCCTGTTTGGACAATCACCTGTCCGGACAAGGAGGCCAGAACACCCTGCCTGCATGTTGGTAGTGGGGAAACCCGAGCCCTGGGGTGTCAGGGGCACAGCACCGGCTGCCAGCCACCTCTGCCCACCAGGAATGCTCCAAGCAGGGTAGGGTCTCTAACCAGACTTGATAAACAGAACATACAGACTGCGTGCTTTTGTGTGGGACTCCTGACACTCAGAACCCTGTCTCAGAGATTCATCTGTTTCCTGGCGTGCACCCTTCCTTTCCCGCTGCTGAGTGGTGTTCTACCACGAACGCACCGGGATTCCTTTGCCTTTCTACCTTTGTCCACTTGGATGGTTCTTAATTTGAGGTTATAATAAAGCTGCTAGGAGCATTCCTGTACATGCCTTTGGTTGAACATGTGCCCTGATTTTGAGGGATCTACACCCAGAAGAGGGACTGGCAGGTTAGAGAGCGTGTGCCTGACTGCCTTGAGTGGTGCTGCTGAACCGATTTCCAAAGCAGCTGTACCGTTTCATGCCCCCACCAGCTGCTCCACATCCTCCCCAGCACGCGGTATTGTCAACTCTAGAATTCTGGCGGGTGAGTAGTTTTCCACGTACGTTTATTACAGCGCCAATTACACTAGAGTGTTGGGCGGAGTTCCTAACTTGGCACTCCTATCTATTTCCCCTTCCTTAATGTAGTACACTTGTAGCTGGGCCTGTGGTCACTCAGCTGGCGACTGCACGTCCCAGCTTCCCTTGCAGCTGCAAGCGCGCCGTGACTAAGTTCTGGTCAATGATATGTGACAGAGCTGATGTGTGCCACTTCCAGTCCCACTGAATCTGTGAGCATGCCCTTCCTCCCCGCAGATGCCATGCTGCCCAGGGTCGGCCTGTCCACCTCTGGCAATGTTATGTTAGAAGTAAATAGGTGTCCACCTTCGTTAAGCCACTGCATTTCAGGTCTCTTTATTACGGCAGCAAGCCATGCCCCCAAAGGATGCACTGTGATTGCACGTTCACCTGTGGCTCTAACACAGCGACACCTGTGCTGATTCTGTCTGTTCAGCCCCATCCTTTCGCCAGGGTGTCGTTCCCACCCAGCCCCGAGGTTCTGTGAGATGATGGGCCCACCCTGCCTGGGTGTAGGCAGGTGGCCCCGGTCTAACTGGTCATGGGTCCCCATCCTGTTTGGGGTTATAGTTTCATGGGTTGGGCATGAGACCCAACTGTAGTCCTCCCATTAGACTCTCAGTATGGTGAGAGAGTCTTTGTTATTACTGTGGATTGTGGCGGGAGAGGGAAACCAACACTCCAGCAGAACCAGAGACAATCAGACAGAGGACAGGAGGAAGCCCAACAATGGTGTCTCAGCTCCTGGATGAGCAGCACCTTTAGATGTAAGTGATCCAAGACTGTGAGCTGAACTGCTGTCACTTGCAACTAAAAGTCCCATCTCCTTCACTAATAATAAAATAAACGTGTTTGGGAGCGATTTTATATAAGTATTGTGTTAAGTGGTAAAGTCTGGAGACACCCTTTAAAATGATAATTGTTTCTTGTTCATGTTTATTTACTTATTTTGAGAGAGGGCATAAGTAGGGGAGAGGGGCAGAGGGAGGGAAAGAATCCCAAGCATGCTCTATGCTCAGTGCATAGCCCGATTCAGGGCTCAATCCCATGACCCCGGGATCGCCACCTGAGCCAAGATCAAGAGTCAGACGCTTAACCAACTGAGCCACCCAGGCACCCATAAAATAGTAATTCTTAATCTGGAGAGACTTTGGAGGGTCTATCCAGGTAAAATGGATGAGTGGTCCACTTATATGTGGATTCAAAAATTTTCCGTGTGTGATTTTTTGAAAAATCATACCGTACAGTCCCGTAAATATACTTTCTCTTCCTATGATTTCCTCAACGACATTTTCTTTTCTCTGGGTTACTTTTTCGTAAGATTTCAGCATATGATACAAACAACATGCACAATATGTACTAATGCACTGTATCAGTAAGGCTTCTGCTCAGCAGAAGCGGTTAGTGGTTAGGTTTGGGAAAGTCAGAGTTATTCATGGATTTTTTACTTCATGGGGGGTTGTTGCCCTAACCCTCACGTTGTTTAAGAACACATCAACATTGGTACATGTTACAGACCATCATTTTTGGAAGGAATAAAATTAGATGAGGGTATTTAGTAGAAAAGACCCCAAACCTGCCAAACCAGTGAGTGAATAGGCATTAGCATGAGATGCCCTGCTGACACATAATCCTGCCCGATGTTGACATGAGGCAGACAGTTACTGTTCTTGTGTCTTTTGTGTAAGTTTTGGCACATGTACACACCTGTGAGACCATCTCCATGATCCAGGACATTTCCTTCACCCCCAGAGTCCCCTCACGTCCATTCAAAGTAAACCCCACCCCCTGCCTGCCATTTGCCAGACAAATATGCATCTGCCTTCCCTCCCTGTCCACCTGCTTTCCCTGTTCTCTGACCTTGGGGTCATGAGACGGGACAGTCTCTCTCTACAGGACATCTGAACCTCACTGTGACGTGGGGGATGTGCACCAGCAATCTGCTCGTGTCCACGTGGCCTCTCGTATGCACGGTCCTACCTCTTGTGTCTTCATTCACTAGTGGATGGACACTGGGTGGTTTCCATGTTTGTGATGGTGGTAAATCAATGCCTTTAACAGTGGATAGCTTGAGTTTAGAAAAAACGGATGTTTATTGTTATAAGAAAGTCAATTATGCTCATACCACACATAGATATTTGAATAAAGGACAAAGAAGCAATATTTCTTCAGAGTCCCACTACTCAGTTGTAACCACCAGGCTATTTTGCTGTGTTTCTTCCCAAACTGTGCCATGTGTGTGTATGTACATAAAATCGTGATAATTGGGAAAGTAATGCAAATGTAATTTTGTTCTTGTCTTTTATTTTATTTTATTTTATTTTATTTTATTTTATTTTATTTTATTTTTTTCAATGTTTTTTATTTATTTTGGGGACAGCGAGAGACAGAGCATGAACGGGGGAGGGGCAGAGAGAGAGGGAGACACAGAATCGGAAACAGGATCCAGGCTCTGAGCCATCAGCCCAGAGCCCGACGCGGGGCTCGAACTCACGGACCGCGAGATCGTGACCTGGCTGAAGTCGGACGCTTAACCGACTGCACCACCCAGGCGCCCCTGTTCTTGTCTTTTATAATGAACATGAGTGTCTTAGTGTGGGTTTTCCGGGGAAGCATAACGTATAACATTTATTAAAAGGAATTGGCTCATACAGTTATGGAGGCTGGGAGCCCCCTGACCTGCAGCCAGCCCACTGCAGACCCGGGAGCTGGTGATGTGTGTGGTGTGCATGTGTGTATGTGTGTGTGTGTGCGTGGTGTATCTGTGTGTGTGTACCTGTGTGTGTACTATAAGGAATTGGCTCACACACTTATGGAGGTTGGGAGCCCCCTGACCTGCAGCCAGCCTGCTGCAGACCCGGGAGCTGGTGGGGGGCGGGGGGGTCAGAGCCTGAGCCAGGAAGCCCAGGAGCACAAGCACAGCAGGTGCACATTCTGGTCCGGGGGCAGAGAAGCCCGGGTGCTGCTCAGCAGCCAGGCGGAGAGGGGTTTACTCCCCTTTCTGCTGTATTCAGGCCTCAGTGCACTGGACGAGGCCCACCCTCACTAGGGAGGGCAGATTCAGGTGTGAACCTCACCCAGAAGCACCTCACAGTTGCACCTAGAATGCTGTTTGGCGCACAGAGAGATTGATTTTAGGACACATCATTTACACAGATAGCCGTGTGGAAGGTATTCCGTTGCTAGTCCGCCTTCTCAAAGACAGGGATTTTGTCTGTAAACTTCAGACCCAGAAAATTGACTGTTCTGTCAACGTGAGATAATTATCTGTCCTCCCTGAAGCAGAGTGCTGTTTCTCTGGAGCCGTGCCTCTCTGTGTGCCTGCGCTGGACGCCGTGTGCACAGTGAAGCTAGAGGCCCCCAGAGGAGGCCGCCAGGAGCCTCATGCAGACGCACAGGAACAGAGGCGGGGCAGTGTGGCACTGTGTCCAGAAGGGACCGGTGGGGCCCTGACTAGAGAAGCCTCCAGGCCTCCCTCCCCTCTGCTGTGGCACAGGGGGCAGGGCTCACAGGCTCGCTGGGCAGTGCTCTTGCAGAGCATGGGACGGGGTCTTGCAGCATGAGAGAAGGAAGCTAGTTCTGAAAGCCTCAGTCTCCTCCCTGTGCCTTCACAGTGGGAGACCGAGCATTCACGCAGCATTGTGCCCACTGGGAAGAAACATCACAAGAAAGACCCGCTTCCACTTCTGCACAGGGCACACACACTGTCTCTTGTTTCGCTGCTTCTCAAGGGCATCCGGGCCTCTGGAGAATCTCTCAGGACTGCATTGTGGGATCACCTTGCGAAGCTCAGAGTCCTCACGCAGTGGCACCTGCCCTTCCACGCATGCCGTGCTGCCTGTGATGCTTGAGCCCTGCATGCTGCCCACATCCAGGAAGTTTGAGGATTTTGCCCAGACCAGGTTGGGGAGGGGAGCAGCACCATGATGCCATTTGGCCTGGACCCTGGAGACACCCCCCACACCCCCGCCTCACCATCTGCATGTTCTGTGGGATGTTGGTATAGGGGGCACCCTGGCTCTGGGTGACACACCCCAGGACAGTAGAGAGCAGGGTCTGGCTTAGGCTGGGGCCTGACCCCGAGTCCAGGCAGTGCAGAGCCTTGCCCAAGGGGCTGCATGAACCCCTCAGTCTTCTCCTCATGGGGACAGGGGGCATTTATTTCTGCACCTCCTCTACCCTCAGTGAGTAGTGAGCCCAAGTTCAAGATGCCCACAGATCAGGTGTCTGTGAGAGCATGTTTCCTGCCTCCCAGACAGCACCTCTTTGCCGTGTCCTCACTTGGTGGAGAGGTGAGCAAGCTTTGTGGGGTCTCTTGTAAGGGCCCCACTCCCATCCATGGAGGATCCATCCTCCTCAACTAAGCACCTCCCGCAGGCCCCTCTCCTAACACCATCATCTTGGGTGCTGGGATTCTAACACGAGCTTGGGGGGCACATGACCATTCAGACCATAGAGGTATGGCATCTCCAGCCTCACTCCCAGCTGTCTCATGAAGGGGTCTCCACCTTCCACAGACACTGCCTTCGGAAGTCCCAGATGAACCTGTCCTCTGTTCCCTGCAGTCATGTCTTCAAAGCCACAACCTTCCTCATAGCCTCTCTGTTGGGGGTCAAGCTGCTGCATTGGCATATATTTCGGGTACAATGTAGGCCAGGTGTTCATCTGAGCACTCAGGGCTGTACAGGTATGCTGTGACCAGGAACCCTTGTCCCCATGCCTGAGTGATGGAGCCAGTGTGTGCCATTTGCCCCGGGCCCTTCCGGTTGTGGGACTTCTGCTCAGACTTGAGCTCTGGTCCCCATAAGCAGGAAAGGCTAATGTGACAGAGTGAGACTGGGCATGTTAATGTTTGCACCCCTGGATTCAGGTAATGTGCTCCTCTGTCTCATCCCCCCCTGCTTCTCACTGTGCCATTCAAATTTACTTAAAGAGCCTTGTGATTCCAGCATACTAGTTTGGTCGATGAGCCTTTGTGGTCCACGACCTCTGGGGTAGCTTGTCCGGCAATGCACCTGGAGGAGACAAAGCGGTGTCTTCACCACCTCCTCCAGCTGCAGCTCCACCCGGTGCTCCAGAGGTGGAAGGAGACTTCCTGCCTGCCTTCGAAGGACCGTGCAATTATGGAGGCAACAGGCCCCAGAAAACAAACCCTGTGTTCTCCTTCTGTGAGTCGGACACAAGGTCTGGGCTGGCCCAGAAACAACTGTTCCTCAGGGTCATCAACCTCAGGAGATTAAATGTCACCTGGCGTGTAGGGCTGTAGCCTCTGTAAGATCAAACATTTTGGGTAACAAGAGTTTGGCACAGCCAGTTGGTCACATATGTGCATGTGACCATGTGACATGTTTGTGGATAACCCAGACATCCTGAGGCCCTAAGTAGCCACACGACGTCCAGACAGTCACCGTGATGTCATGACTTTGCATGCAGGTGCAGTCCTCAGGCACCGCCTCCTGACTGCTTGCTCTCTTCTCTGCTGTGTTCTAAAAAGTGAAGCTGCAGGATGGCTGGAACATAGACCATGGAAGGTAGGAGGTGGTTGCTCTTGAGGAGAGGCATGCTGGCCGCAGTGACAGGAGCAAGAGATGGGGAAACTGTGAGCAGCAGATCCAAGAAATAAAAAAGCCAGTAGATGGGGCAGGGGTGTCAGGGCTGCTTCCTTGGGAATCTCATTGCTTTACTGTTCAATGAGCCATGGCCTGGCCTTGCAGACATGTGTGCCAAAGCCCCAGTGGGACCTGGCCTTGCAGACATGTGTGCCAAAGCCCCAGTGGGACCTGGGATCGCCCAGGCATCTCTACCGTGTGCTCGTCAGCCATAACTCAAGCTTGTGTCCTTCTCACCTTCAGAGGATCAAGGGTATCGGTGGTCCTTGCACAGTACATCCTATGTCTTCACAAGTTTGCAAACATCACAGTTTGCCAGGGAGTGACACTGGGGACCTGGATTCCTGATGCAGTACTTTCTGACTTCAAGATGTCTATTCATTGGCAACCTGGTGAATTTTGTAAATAGGGCCCATGTTTGTTAATTCAGCTGCATCGAAGTTAATAGGATCGAATAAGGTCCTTTCATAATACGTTAGTTGACATCAAATCCAATGAGATACTTCTGAAAATCTGAGTTGACCGAGAACGCTTTTCCAGAAAACGAGCCCTGACTCATGAAGCAGCAACTCAAAGATTTGTCTTGTAGTTGAGACCCTTCCTATAAGCTCTCCTCCCATGGCTTGTGTCAGGTCTCCTGCTGCTGCCAAGCGGGGATCAGCCCCAGGGCTGGCCTCCTGTCCATGACATTGTACTCGGCCTCAGCACAAGCAGATGGACTGCTGGCATGGAGTCTGGAACCGGGAACTAACAGAATCTGATCCCAGATGTAATTTCTAAGGGGATCCAGGGTGCAGAGCAGAGCCACAAGTTACACGGGGCTGGTGTAGAGAGATGTCCATGGTTTTGGAACAACCCCTGGACACCCTGATTCCACCTCCTCCTGCTACCAGCAGATACTGAGAAATTCCATTCCAGGTCAGTGAGGGACATCTGCTCAGGGACGAGGAGGGCAGCAAGTTGTCCCCAGCTCTGACTGCTCCCCACTGTGGGCCCATCCATGGCAGCATCAAGGCATCTTTGGCCTCAACCACTGTTTCAGGAAAACGCTTGAAAAAGTCAATCTCAGCATTTATTTCCAGGGTTCCAAACCACATCTGAGGAAGGAAAGATCGGCAACAATGCAAAGAGAGCCTCTCAGCCCAGCCCTGCTCACCAGCCCTGAGGTCCAGGGGTCCAAGGGTCCAGAGGGAAGGACTCATGGGGTTGAGTAAGACAGTCTCCTCAGCATTGACTCCACAGGGGTGTCACTTTCTTGGCTTATCTCCCTCTAGCCCGCAGATATCCAACAGAATATGTGGGCTTTCTGGAAACTTGAGGGCTGTAGTGGGTGGTGGGGGCATTCTAGGCCCGTGTTTTTGAGGAAAGATGCCGCATGGTTAAGACCCCAGGCCTGGGTGCTCTGGGGATGGGCAGGCTGTAGGTGTGTTCAGAGGTCATGGCAATGCTCAGGGCTGTGTGGTCAGTGGTGGGCCTGGGTTCAGTGGGCCCCCTGCAATGCCCTTCCTGAACAGAGTGGGGCTTTTCTGTCTCTGTAACCCCAATGACTGGCTGGGGCCTGTGCCAAGGTAGGCACTTAGGAGGTGTTAAAAATAGAATATTAGAACTAGTCCAGCCCAGTACGCTGCTCCCGCCTACCCAAGCCGCTCTGGTATCTCCCTTGATGCCTGCTTGGCATGATGTATCTGGAGGACCAGTGCCTGGGCAGAAGCTGTGCCCATTGGGGGTCAACAAGAATTCCTTGAATGCCTGATGTGTTAAGGAACTTGTCTGATCCCAATGTGAAGGGTGAGGAGACAGTTGTTGGGGTGGGGGGTGGGTCAGAGTGAGTAGGGGAAGGGATCGGATTCAATGGCTGGAATCCCCCAAGACTCATACTTGGAGGGGCCCAGAGATGGTGTTCATGGGTAAGGCGTGCACCTTCCCTCCCAGCCCATTTTATCCCTCTCTGACCCACCTCTCAGAAGTCTTCATGGGAGGGCTCCCTTGTAGGCAACCTCTGATGTGTCTGATGACCAAAGTGTCACCCGGATCACATACTTGAGCAAGGGGTGTCCTATGAGGATTCTGACCCTAAACCATGAAATGCATGCGCAAACTTGGAACACCCCTCTCCAGGATAACATCCTCAGTCAGGACTGAGAGAAGGAGCCCCCTGGCACGGAAGTGGGTGCTTGGTCCTCATGCCCTCTAAACAGGGCCTTTCCCATGTGCGAGGGAGGCACTTGGTATGTTGTCCATCACTTCCCCGCTCTCTGGTCCTTGCCTCTCCCCACAGGGGCCCTTGCAGGAAAAGCTTCTTAGGGTTCATCCCTTTCAATTTCCCTCTTCCTTCCCTCATTGAGGAAAGTTCTGAAGCACATTCTCTTGTTCCTTTGTAAAATCATTGTTTCAGAGTTGGAAACATCACCAGGAGACAGCTGAATCCAGTGTTGTCTTTGCTGATACTTAATCAGGGGAGCTCAAGAGGCAATCAGAACCACTGCAGGTCCCGCCAATGTCCTCACTGGAATGAATACCACCATCAGGACATCAGGACTCATTGACTTCAGGACAGCCCTGCCCTCCGTACTGGTGCTCCTCCTTCCTCTTAACTGTTGTGGGTTTTTAGTTAGTTGTTGTGTGGTGTGAAAGATAGGGGTCTGGTGTTATGCTTGGTGCTGTCCAGTTTTCCCAGCACCATTCATTGAAGAGACTGTCTTTTCACCATTGTGTATTATTGGTTCTTTTTGGGGGAATTAATTGACCACATATGTGTGGATTTGCTTCTGGGCTCTGCATTCTGTTCCATTGGTTGTCTCTTAGCCCATAACATACTGTTGGTTACTGTAGCTTTGTAATATAGCTTCAGATCAGGGAATGTGATGCCTCCCGGTTGGTTCTTCTTTATACAGATACTTTGGCTATTTATGGTCCTCTGTGGTTTCATACACGTTTTAGGATTTTTCTAGTTCTGTGCAAAATGGTACTAGAATGTTGATCAGGAGGGATTACATTGCATCTGTACATCACTTTGGATAAAATGACAATTCTATAATATTCATTTTTATAATCCAGGAACACATAATATCTTTCCATTTCTTCATCTATGTCTTACCATTTTCATGGTATACGTTTTTCATGTCTGTGGTAGAGTTTTTTCCTAACTGTTTTCTTAACTTCTTTTGATGGTTCATTATGAGTTTGTCCAATGTAATGATTTTTGTATCTTGATTTTGTATACTACAATTTCACTGAGTTTGTTTATTTTAACTTTTTTTTTTTTTTTTTTTTTTTGGTGGAGTGATGTGGTGGAAGATGGGAACTCAAAATGGCATGTTTCTACCATATCCTAGGTCATTCACAACATCCACAGCATAGTGGCCACTAATATCATTCTACCACGGTGTCCTTTAGTAATATGTTACATCTTGTGAACTGTGTCCAGGTAGGGTTTGGCCTCCATCATGAAATTTGATGTGTTCTACACTTTTCTGGTATGTTACTAATATACCAGATTAATACACCAGTTGTTTTGAGAAGTAGTGTAGTTTCCATGAATTTCCAACATATAGAAAGTCTGTCATAGCAGTAGAAATACTCTATCTCTACACTCAGCTTCACCAGCTGTCTTTTTACACAGTTGCCACTTCTTATGACATACTTCTTTGTTTTTTACTCAAAACATGACACCTTCCCCGGGAACTGTCATAGAACTCCCAAACAGGGAAATCATTATGGTTTCTTCATTGTAATCTAATCCAGAGTCAACTTCAACTGTCATCACCTGCCCGAACTCTGTGACAATGACTCTTCCTGTTGTGACCCACTTTACTGTTCTTGAGACTTTCACTCACTTCACAACCATGATGGATTTAAAGATCACAGAGGGCTCCAATCTGGGCAGGCTTTTCTGTGTGGCTTCTGTAATTTAGTATGTTTTCCATCTTCTTTCACGTCATGATATGTTTTAGTACTTCAGTCATGACTTTAATTGTGGTTCAATTTACAAATCATAATAGTAACCATTTAAAAGATTTTTTGTAAAGTTTTTTAAATGTTTATTTATTTTTGAGACAGAGAGAGAGAGAGAGAGAGAGAGAGAGAGAATGAGTAGTGGAAGGGCAGAGAGAGAGAGAATCTGAAGCAGGCTCCAGGTTGGCTTTGTGAAACATGGAGCCATAAAGCCCCTTGGAAATGTTGGCCTGATACTTTGCTTACAGAGTTCCCAGCAGGCTCACCAGGTGAATAAAGAAGGTCACTTCCTGGCAGGGGCAGGAACCTCAGGATATCTTGGGGACCTCATGAAGAGGAATTCGCTCAATTCTACAGGTATTGCAGTCCTGTCTGATAGCAAGTATTTGGCTTGGCTTCTGGCTTGGAGAGGCTACTAAAAGTTCAACCTGGAGATTCCTTATAAAAGTTTCCAACAAAGCAAACTTTATTTTTATTTTTTTAAAATTTTTAAATTTATTTTTGGGACAGAGAGAGACAGAGCATGAACGGGGGAGGGGCAGAGAGAGAGGGAGACACAGAATCGGAAACAGGCTCCAGGCTCTGAGCCATCAGCCCAGAGCCCGACGCGGGGCTCGAACTCACGGACCGCGAGATCGTGACCTGGCCGAAGTCGGACGCTTAACCGACTGCGCCACCCAGGCTCCCCTCAAAGCAAACTTTAAAAGATCCTCATGAAAAAAAATAAAAATAAATAAATAATAAAAAAAAAAATAAAAGATCCTCATGATCAGTCGCTATTCTTGCTGAGCTTATGTAAACAATTAGGCCAGATTTGTTAAGACTGGACTTGTTCCACAAATGCATTGGTCTCAATTTGGCTATCTTTGGAAGGGGGGGTTGTTTAGAAGGAAAACTATGTTTCAACAACGCACAGTTATGGATGTTAAATTGTAGTTCTGTTTGCCTTTAAATGTTTGTTGTTTGCCTAAACTAGACAACTTGAGGTAAACTTCAGAAAAATTGTCACAGTATTTCACATATAGACAATCTTCTGTGCTTGTTATTGTGTGGGGATAATAATAAGAGCCCATGGGCATATGATTATTTAAACAACTGGAAAACAGGATGGATCTCTAAATATGCAAACCATATCTTCCCTAAACCTGATCTGACAGTTCCCAGAAACCCGCCCCTTTTGAAGACTTGGAGGTGGACTTTACAGACATACAACCAAATAGAGGATTCAGTTTCAGGTATCACCCCATGGGTCCATCACTCCAGAGTTAAGAAGGCCAACTCAGAGGAACCCTCAACCTGGTGAAGTGATCCAGATCCAGTCAACCCGCTTAAACTGACCCTCAAAAAGACACTGGCCCCTGACATCTCCAGCCCTGCTCCAGCCACACCCCAGAAGCTGGCTGGCCTGCACACGGCAGAAGCTTGAGGAATCAATCTTGTGACCATTGGCCCCTATAAACTAAATACCCTGGTACATTTTATTGAAAACACTGTTGCTCGCCAAACTGTAGCACGTATCTTAGCTTTCGGAGGGTACCAACCCCTAGAGCAAAAAGTGATGCCTAATAAAAGATTTTTAAGAAGGCATTAAAGGGCAGAATGTTGGGAAAATGAATAAAGTTTTACACCATAAGATGGCCAATGAGACTAAAACAAGCTCTGGTCTCTAGCTCGGAGACCCCTCTTCCGTGTTCTTCTTGCCCTGTTTGCTGGGGGCGTGAAAACCTGTCACAGATATGGAAGCTGACAACTATAAATTACCCTTCCCCCCTTCATTCGGTGCTCAGATCTCTGGAGAAATGGTCTCCTCTGAGCCTGCCAGTGTTAAATAAATCTCCAATCCACCAAGATCTCCTAGTGCCGCTTGGTTTTTCTGCCAGCGTTCCAGCCTGGTTCTGTAACAGCACCAGCCAGGAAGACACAGGAAAAGACAACAAAATAAGGTTCATGTTATAGGAAAGAGAAGCTGAACATAAAACAAAAACAAAAACAAAAAACTTCGGTAATTTTCCTTCAGTCCATTACTGTCATTTGAAGAGAGATTTGAGGTCTTCCACTGGTTCACAGGAATTAGAATGCGTGTCAGCTTGCATACTAGATTCCTGTGAGGAAGGTCCAGGTTTAATTCTTGATATGTGAGTCCATGAAGAATGGCCTTCTAATTTTACTGTAGTGGGAGTACATAATATAACCCAGTAAGGGCACCTTCCATTTTGGAGTTAAAACCCCTGCTGTATTGGACTTCCAATCCTTTAAATATATCATGTCTCCTGCGTTTATGTGGGGTGGGTTTCTGGTAACTGTCAGATCAGGATCAGGAAGGCTATGACTTGCATATTCATTTAGATATGTATCAATTAACCTGGCCTCAATGAATAATTAAATAAAGCACTATATTTATAGTTTATATTTATATTTATAGTGTAGACTATTTATAGGTCTACAGTGAGAAAAGACTTTCCATATGCAACTATTGGAGGAGTCCATCCCATTTTTAGTTGTTTAAGCAATCATATGCCCATGAGGTCCTGTTACTATCTGCACAGAATAATAAGCAAGAAGATTGTCCATACCTGTGCTATTGTGACATTTTTTTTTTCAAGTTTATCTCAAGTTGTCCAGCTTAGGCAAACAATATTTGTAGACTATCAGAACTAGAATTTTACATCCATGAAGGTGCATTATTGAAACATAGTTTTTCTCTTTCAAAACTCTCATTTCCAGAAGAAGCCCAATCAAGACTAATTCATTTGTAAAACAAGTCCAGTTTTCACAAACTTGGCCTAATTATTTACATAAGCTCAGCAAGACTAGTGATTGATCATATAGATCTTTGAAAATTTGCTTTGCTGGAACCTCTTTCAGAAGGAACCTTTAGATTGAAATTCTAGTAGCCTCTCTAGGCCAGAAGCCAAGTCAAGTACTTGCCGTCAGACCTGCCTGCAAAACCTCAGCTTTGGGTAGATTCCTCTTCATGAGGTCCCCACAGTATCCTGAGGTTCCTGCACCTGCCAGGAAGTGACTTCTTTACTCACCTGATAAGGCTGCTGGGAACTCTGTAAGCAAGGTATCAGCCCAACATTTCCAAGGGGCCTTATCGGCATCATGCTTCATAGTCAATCTTAGTTTCTTAACGATGTTACCATTCTGGCCAGGGTACTAACTTCCAGCCATAGGGCAGGCTTTCTCCTCCCCGTAGAGTAGCCACGGTTGAGGGGATAGCAGCCTGAGTGATCAACATGAACGTGTTGCAATAACACCATACTTCTCAAAAGGCCCTGAAATGAGGGTAAAGGAAGGAAAGAGTATGCATCAAGTTTGCACCAGCCCAGAATCCAGATGAAAAGACTCATTGCCCCACATCATGGGCGCCATATAAATGATGAAGTTTCTGGGGTGATAGTGGGGTTCGCAGGGTCTGGAACCCATGCCAAGAAAGAATTCTTGAAGACGTCTTTGGTGCAAAAAGGTGATTTTATTAAAGCACAGGGACAGGATCCGTGGGCAGGAAGAGCTGCCCCTTGTGTTTGCATTTTAAATTTATCTACAGTTTCCAGTGGATTTTGGTGTAGGTTGTAAAGTTTGTGTGTACATTTCACTTCATATGGTTTCCAATTAATTCTTCCTTAACTATTTTTGGCGGAGTCGGGGGATAGTGGGCTCCATTTAATTTTCAATTTCCAAGACGTCATGGATTCAGCGGGCGGCCAGGAGGAGGCGCTGCCTTCACGGACCTGCGAGCCCAGCGTGTCCTGCACTACCGCCACCGCCTACAGGGGGCGCCTGAGCCCCGCTCCCCGACGCCGGCGCCCGCACGCGCATTCAGCCCGCCTCCTGCGTGACAGGAGCTCCGCTTCCTCAGGACCCGCGCTGGGGGTGGTATTCGGGGGGATGTGGGGCCACGGCCGCAGGGACAGGAACCGGGTCTCCTGAGGACCCGCTGTGGGGGCTTCGGGAAGATGTGGGGCCGCGTCTACACTGTCAGAAGCCCCGCCTCCTCAGGACCCTATGTGGGGGATTCCAGAGGACGTGGGGCCGCGTCCAAGAACACGGTCTCCTCAGGACCCGATGTGGGGGGATTGAGGAGGACGTGGGGCGGCGTCCACGCCGACAAGAACCCGTCTCCTCAGGACCCGCTGCAGGAGGAGCAGGAGGAGAAAGCGAGGCCGGGGGAGGAGGAGCTTCCGGAGCGGGGACGCTGAGGGGGGTTGGTGTTCAGGGGACCCGGAGGGGGAGGGGCCCGGCGCGGCACCGTGCGCGGTGACACTGTGTCCCCGAGGCGCTGTGCGCGCGGCCGTCGGGTCTTCCCGCCTCGGGCTCCGGGGCCGCGGGGCCGCGCGTCCGTGTTCCTGCTCCGCGCCGACTCGGTTCCCGCAGCGTCCTCGCGCGGTCCGCGGTCCGGGAGCAGGTGCCCGGGCGGTGCTCGCGCTCCCGCCGCTCTGGTCGCGCGCGGGTCGGGGTGTCCGTCCCGTGTCTGCGACGGCGTCGTGGGGAATTGGGTGCGACGGCCCCGCATCTGCAGGTCGCCCCGGGCAGGACGGACGTGGTCACTGGGGTCGGTTCCTCCGCGTCCAGGGGCACAGAGTGGTGGCTTTGCATCCCTGAGCGACCTCCTCCGTTTCTGTCCCCAGTGTCCTGTCCTCAGAGAGCAGGCCTGTCGCCTCCTGGCTTAGATTTCCTCCCGGGCACGTCGTTGCGGTTGTACGTGGGACCGTCTCTTTCCGGCGGGTGGTCGGGAGTGTGTAGATGTGCACGCGGTGTTCGAGTGTTGATCTCGTAGTCTGCGGGTGCGCTTACTTATTAGTTCTGTTCACCTTAAATAGAGCGCCGCCGGCTCTCACCAGCAAAACCGGGTGTGTTTGGCGGGAAGAGAGTACTCGTCCCCCTGTGACTGGCCTATTTCCCTGGGCACGACGACTGCAAGCCTCAGCCCGCGTCGTGGCAGGTGTCGGAAGTCCCGCCCTTGGGGAGGCCGAGCCCATTCCGTCGCGCACAGAGCGCATCTTGGTTATTTCCTCGTCTGGCCGCGGTCGCTCGGGTTGCTTCCGCGTTTGGGCTCCTGGGAAGAGGCTGCTCTGAACCCGGGAACAGGAAACGTGGGCTCGAGGCCTCGCTTTCAGTTTCCGGGCGTGTGTGCAGAGGTGGAGTCTGTGTCAGCTTCCTGAGGAGCCACGGACTCTTCTCTGCGGCCGCGCCGTGTTCCTTCATTCCTTTAGGGGACGGAATACGATTGCCGTTCACGGGTCTGCCCCAGTTTGTTTCTCCATTCATCCCCCCACCCGGGAGCATTTGCACAGTTTCTACCTTTCTGCTATCATGAAGAGTGCTGCTGTGTATGTTTGTGCACGTGCTCTTTTTTTCAACTACTGTTTTCAATTCATCCGGATACCCATCTCGGAGTAGAGTTGCTGAGCCCTATGGTAATTCTGTGTTGTTATCTTTTTCAGGAAATGCCAAACTATTTTACACCTAGGCGCCGCCATTTTACATTTCCACAAAAGCACGTTTAAGGGTTCCACTTTGTCAACGTCTTTGCCAGCATTTGTTATTTTGTAGTTTTCTTGATGATAGCAATTTTAGTGTGTGTAAAAGGGTATCTAACTGTGGTTTACATCTTCATTTCCATAAGGACTAATGACGTTTCACATTTTTACATGTCTATTCACCATTGGTATGATCTCCCCGGGCAAAGGTATATCTGAGTCCTTCTCCATTTTAAAACTTGTTTGTTGTTGCTGATGATGAGTTGTACAAGCTCTTTATATATTCTGTATAACAGAATAATGTATAACAAGACAGATAATGTGCAGATATTTTCTTCCATTCTAGGCATTGCCTGTTCTCTTTTGGGATAGCACCATTTGATCTACAAAGGTTTTTAATGTTGAGGAAACTAAATTTATCTATTTTTTTCCCTTGCTTGCACTTTGGTATCAGCTCTAAGAGCATTGTTAAACTCAATGCTCATGAGGATTTATCTCCATTTATTTCTTCTAGAGTTCATAAGTTTGCCCCTTACATTCAAGCTTTTGATCCACTTTGAGTTAATGTTTGTATGTGGTGTGAGGGTAAGGGTCCAGTTTCGTTCCTCTGTGTGTGTGATAGCCAGTGGTCAAGCACCATTTGTTGAAAAGACCATTGTTTGCACAATCGTATGTTGTCCACCCTTGTCAAAATTCAGTTGGCCATAGATGAAAGGGTGTATTTCTGGGTTTTCAATTAAATCCCACTGATCTGTATGTATATCTTTATGAGAGTATCACAATGTTTATTTACTGTTGCTTTGTTTGAAGATTTGAAATTGGGAAGTGTGAGCTTCTACCTTTGATTTTCTCGATTGTTTTGCTTATTTTGTAGTCCCTTGATTTTCCACATGACTGTTAGGATTAGCTTGTGCATTTCTTCTCAGAGGCCTTTGTAAATTTTCCTCGGAATCACATTGAATCTACACGTTGCATTGTGTACTATCGCCATTTAGCAATAGTACATTTCAGATTGTCTTTAATTTCTTTCAGTAGTGTTTTTTACATCTATTCCCAAGTATTTTATTGATGTTGATGTTACCTAAAATGGAATTGTTTTCTTAAATTCTTCTTCATAAGATTCATTGTTAGTGTATACAAATAAGTGAGATATTTGTGCGTCAAAATTTTTGCCGTGTAACTTTCCTGAATTAGGTGACTAACTCCAATAATTTTTGTTGATTTTTGGGGAAGTTCTTGATATAAGATGATGTCCTCTCTGGTTTCTGAATAGATGTAGTTCTACCTTTTCCTTTCACATGTGGATGCCTTTTTTCTTTCCTCATCGCTCTGGGTAGAACTTTCAGTACAGTACTGAGTAATGAGTGAAAAGCCTGCATCTTGGCCTTGTTCCTGGTATCAGAGGAAACCTTACAGTCTTCAAAATTGAGAATGATGTTTGCTATATGTTTTTAAACAAATTACTCTTTATTCTGACTTTTTTGTGTCTATGTCATGAACTAGCATTGGATTTTGTTTAGAGCTTTTTCTGTATCAATTAACAATTGATTAACAACCAATTAACAATTCATAACAATGCTTGGTTTCAGTGTGTTAAATAACCCTTAAATGTCTGGGGTAGACTTGCTTATGGTGCGTGATTCTTTTATGTGCTTTGGTTTTTTATATCACTGTATTCTCTGGAGGATTGTTATATCTGTATTTAAAAGGATACAAATATGTTTTTTTTTTTCTGGTTTTGTGTTGTATTGATGTTATATGACTGGGAAAGGTATTAGGGTTTAAAGAACTATGGCTGTGTCCAGAATAAGTTATGGGGATGGGATGAGGATGGGTAAAGCTTACAGTGACTTTCAGGGTTATGGTCAAAGTAAAAGATAAAGGTAGGGGTTAAGGGTCAGAATCAGGCTTAAGAAGAGGTGAGTAAATTGAGAATCAAGGTGAAAGTCAGGGTATAAAGTCAGGGTAAAGGGTCAGGATCAGGGTGAGCGTTTAAGGGTTAGGGTTTAGGGTTAGGGTTAGGGAAGGTTAGGTTTAAGGATGGGGGGTTGGGGTTAGGGTTCAGGGTTTGGGGTTCAGGTTAGGGGTTAGGGCTAGGGGTTAGGGTTGGGGCTAGGGGTTGGGGTTAGGTTAGGGTTAGTGGTTAGTGGTTAGTGGTCAGGGTCAGGGTTAGGTTTAGGGTTAGTGGGCTAGGGTTAGGGGGTTAGGGTTAGCATTAGAGGGTTAGGGCATTAGGGGTAGGGGGTTAGGGTTAGGATTAGGGGGTTGGGGTTAGGTTTTAATGTTAGGGGTTAGGGTTAGGCGGTTAGGGGTTAGAAGTTAGGTGTTAAGGGTTAGGGCTTAGTGGTTAAGGGTCTAATTTAGGAGTTTGGTGTAGTGTTTATCGTTAGGGATTAAAGTGAAGGTTTAGGGTGATCATTACCATCAGGGGAAGGGTAAGACTTGGGTCATTCTTCCTCCCCCCTTGGCACGGAATGTTTCCACGCATTGGTGCTCCCTCCACCTGCCTCCCACTGCACAGGAGTGGGTTTGGCGTGTGCCCCCGCCCCCCCCCCCCCGCCAAGGTAGGGGTTCATGATTGCCCCATTGCCTTGGGAGGGAACGGTGTCACTCACGTGCTCTGTCACACGTCACGTAGGAGGGCATCACTCAGGTCCTCCTTCTGTGTGCCTTCATTGGTGATGTAGCAGTGATGTTCCTTTTACGTCAGACGTTTTTTGTGGTGTCTCAGTCGCTCATTGGGTTAAGCATCCTACTTCGGCTCAGGTCATGGTCTCACAGTTTGTGGGTTGATCTCTGGATCAGCCTCTGTGCTGACGGCTCTGACCTCGTAGCCTTCTTCAGATACTGTGTCTCCTTTTCTCTCTTCCCCCTCCCCACTTTTGTTCTGTTTCTGTCTCTCTCTCTCTCTCTGAAAAAAAAAAATTGAAGCTGAAAACATTTTAAACCAGGTCCGTAGTCTTCTTGTTTCTTGTCCTATTCCTGCCTCTTCACGGGAAGGTCCATTTCACCGATTTGAACAGACTGTAAAACCCTCCTGTGGCCATTCATATGAGTCACTGTTTAGGGAAGAAGTGATTATGCTGCCTTTGCACGGTTAGGATACCACGGCCATTTCACGAATGTCCCTGGGCAGGCAGGGCCTCTAAAACTAGAAATGCTAGAGGTGATTTTATTGGTAAACAGGCGGCGTTTGTGTTTGCTGAGTTCCTTTTACTTCTTTTCATCTTCCCTTGATTGCCTATCTATGTTGGGCCAACAATTGGTTTGATATTGACTTACAGTTAGGTTATTTTTATATCATTGTTAACTATCCGTGGTTATTCACTCTGATATAAGCTGATGCAAGGACAAATATTTCTTGTTGCACATACTAGCATTATTGCTTCTATTGTGAAATTTACCCAGTCTTAACTTAGGAGTTGGTTGTTTATTTTTGGTATTCAGATCTTAAGATCATATACCAATGCCTGAGTCCTACTATGAATGCTCATTGCCACATCCCTAACAGCTGCCTACAGTACACAAATCATATTTTCTGCCCTTCTAGGACAGCCTCGATACACGTACATGTACATCAGCAAGGGAGGGGTGTCATGCTTGCCCCCCCCCCCCCCCCCCCCCGCTATCGGTGAGGGAGTAATGATGCCACTATTAAATATGATGTTTCCTGAATGGCTCTTTTCACTTTCATAGCTAAAGGAGCAGGCAACTGTTAAGGTAAGTGTTTGGCACCCCCCATTTGGTGAAAGAGGGGATCTTGCCTGTGCCTTGCTCCCCTACCCGAGGAGCGGTGGGGCGGGGGGGGGGGAGAGGGTCATAGGGGGGGTCACTGTTGCGTGGTCACCATGGCAAAGAAGCGTGTCACTCATGTGCTCTGCCCCACCTCATGGCAGGAGGGGGTCACGCATGTGCCCCTTCTGCGTCTCTTCATTGGCTATGTAGCAATGATGTTCCTTTTAGGTCAGACGTTTTTTGCGGTGCCTCGGTCACTCAGTGGGTTAAGTGTCCCACTTCGGCTCAGGTCATGGTCTCACGGTTTGTGGGTATGAACCCTGGGTCAGCCTTTGTGCTGAAGGCTCTGAACGTGGAGCCTCCTTCAGATACTGTGTCTCTCTCTCTCTGCACCCTTCCCACTTGTGTTCCCTCTCTCTCTCTCTCTCTCAAAAAATGAAGCTAAAAACATTTATTCTTAATGCTCCTTACCCATTTAGTCTATCCCCCCTCCCACAACCCCTCTAGTAACCCTCTGTTTGTTCTCCATATTTATGAGTTTATGTTTCCCCCCCCCTCTGTTTTTATATTATTTTTGTTTCTCTTCCATTATGTTCATCTGTTTTGTCTCTTAAAGTCCTCATATGAGTGAGGTCATGTGGTATTTGTCTTTCTCTGAGTGACTAATTTCACTTAGCATAATACCCTCCAGATCCATCCATGTAGTTGCAAATGGCAAGATTTCATTCTTTTTGATTGCTGAGTAATACTCCATTGTATATATATATACCACATCTTCTTTATCCATTTATCCATTGATGGACATTTGGGCTCTTTCCATACTTTGGCTATTGTTGATAGTGCTGCTATAAACATTGGGGTGCATATGTCCCTTCGAAATGGCAACCTATATCCCTTGGATAAATACCTAGTAGTGTAATTGCTGGGTTGTAGGGTAGTTCTATTTTAATTTTTTGAGGAATCTCCATACTGTTTTCCAGAGTGGCTGCACCAGCTTGCATTCCCACCAACAGTGCAAAAGAGATCCTCTGTCTCCACATCCTTGCCAACATCTATTATTGCCTGAGTTGTTGATGTTAGCCATTCTGACTGGTGTAAGGTGGTATCTCATTGTGGTTTTGATTTGTATTTACCTGATGATGAGTGATGAACATTTTTTCATGTGTCAGTTGGCCATCTGGTTGTCTTCCTTGAAGAAGTGCCTATTCATGTCTTTTGCCCATTTCTTCACTGGATTATTTGTTTTTTTGGGTATTGAGTATGATAAGTTCTTTATAGATTTTGGATACTAACCCTTTACCTGATATGTCGTTTGCAAATATCTTCTCCCATTCCACCGGTTGCCTATTAGTTTTGCTGTTTGTTTCCTTCGCTGTGCAGAAACTTTTTATTTTGATGAGGTCCCAGTAGTTCACTTTTGCTTTTGCTTCCCTTGCCTCTGGAGACATGTTGAGTAAGAAGTTGCTGTGGCCAAGATCAAAGAGTTTTTTGCCTGCTTTCTCCTCAAGGATTTTGATGGTTTCCTGTCTTACTTTGAGGTCTTTCATCCATTTTGAGTTTATTTTTGTGTATGGTGTGAGAAAGTGGTCCAGGTTCATTTTTCTGCATGTTGCTGTCCAGTTTTCATAGCACCACTTGCTGAGGAGACTGTCTTTATTCCATTGGATATTCTTTTCTGCTTTGTCAAAGTATAGTTGTGTTCTGTTCAAAGTCTGTTCTTGTGCCATTACCATACTGTCTTGATGATTACAGCTTTGAAATACAGCTTGAAGTCCAGGATTGTGATGCCTCCTGCTTTGGTTTCTTTTTCAAGATTTCTTTGGCTATTCAGGGTCTTTTCTGCTTCTATACACATTGTAGGATTATTTGTTGTAGCTCTGTGAAGAATGCTGGTGTTATTTTGATAGGGATTGCATTGAATATGTAGATTGCTTTGGGTACTATTGACATTTTAACAATATTTGTTCTTCCTATCCAGGAACATGGAATATTTTTCTTTTTGTGTGTGTCATCTTCAATTTCTTTTATAAGCTTTCTATAGTTTTCAGTGTATATATTTTTCACCTCTTTGGTTAGATTTATTCCTAGGTATTTTATGGTTTTGGTGCAATTGTACATGGGATCAGTTCCTTGATTTCTCTTTCTGTTGCTTCATTGTTGATGAATAGGAAAGCAACCGATTTCTCTGTGTTGATTTTATATCCTGTCACTTTGCTGAATTCATGGATCACTTCTAGCAGTTTTTTGGTGGAATCTTTAGGGTTTTCCATATAGAGTACCACGTCATCTGCGAAGAGTGAAAGTTTGACCTCTGCCTGGCCAATTTGGATGCCTTTTATTTCTTTGTGTTGTCTGATTGCAGAGGCTAGGACTTCCAATACTATGTTGAATAACAGTGGCGAGAGTGGACATCCCTGTCTTATTCCTGACTTTAGGGGGAAAGCTCTCAGTTTTTCCCCATTGAGGATGATATTAGCATTGGGTCGTTCATATATAGCTTTTATGATCTCGAGGTATGATCCTTCTATCCCTACTTTCTTGAGGGTTTTTTATCAAGAAAGGATGCTGTATTTTGTCAAATGCTTTCTCTGCATCTATTGAGAGGATCATGTGGTTCTTGTCCTTTCTTTTATTGATGTGATCAATCACATTGATTGTTGTGCGGATATTGAACCAGCCCTGCGTCCCAGGTATAAATCCCACTTGTTCATGGTGAATAATATTTTTAATGTATTGTTGGATCTGGTTGGCTAATATTTTGTGGAAGATTTTTGTGTCCAGATTCATCAGGGAAATTGGTCTATAGTTCTCCTCTTTTGTGGGGTCTCTGTCTGGTTTTGGAATCAAGGTAATGCTGGCTTTATAGAAAGAGTTTGGAAGTTTTCCTTCCATTTCTATTCTTTGGAACAGCTTCAAGAGAATAGGTGTTAACTCTTCCTTAAATGTTTGTTAGAATTCCCCTGGAATTTCCTCTGGAAAGCCATCCAGCCCTGGGCTCTTGTTCTTTGGGAGATTTTTGATTACTAATTCGATTTCTTTACTGGTTATGGGTCTGTTCAAATTTCCTATTTCTTCCTGTGTCAGTTTTAGTAGCTTATATATTTCTAGGAAATTGTCCATTTCTTCCAGATTGCCCATTTTATTGGCATATAGTTGCTCATAATATTCCATTCTTATTGTTTTTATTTCTGCTGTGTTGGTTGTGATCTCTCCTCTTTCGTTCTTTGTTTTATTTATTTGGGTCCTTTCCTTTTTCTTTTTGATCAAACTGGCTAGTGGTTTATCAATTTTGTTAATTCTTTCAAAGAACCAGCTTTTGGTTTCATTGATTTATTCTACTGTTTTTTTTTTTTTGTTTTTGTTTTGATAGCATTGATTTTTGCTCTAATATTTATCATTTCTTGTCTTCTGCTGGTTTTGGGTTTTATTTGCTCTTCTTTTCCCAGATCTTTAAGGTGTAAGGTTAGGTTGTGTATCTAAGACCTTTCTTCTTTAGGAAGGCCGGAATGCTATATACTTCCCTCTTATGACTACCTTTGCTGCGTAGCAGAGGTTTTGGGCTGTGGTGTTATCATTTTCATTGGCTTCCATGTACTTTTTAATTTCCTATTTAACTTCTTGGTTAGCCCATTCATTCTTTAGTAGGATGTTCTTTAGAGTCCAAGTATTTATTATCTTTCCAGTTTTTTCTTGTGGTTGATTTTGAGTTTCATAGTGTTGTGGTCTGAAAATATGCATGGTATGATCTCGATCTTTTTATGCTTGTTGAGGGCCGATTTGTGTCCTAGTATATGATCTATTCTGTAGAACATCCCATGTACATGGGAGAAGAGTGTATAGTCTGTTGCTTAGGGTGAAATGTTATGAATATATCTGTTAAGTCCATATGGTCCAGTGTGTCATTTAAAGCCATTGTTTCCTTGTTGATTTTATGTTTAGTTGATCTTTCCATTGTTATAAGTGAGGTGTTGGAGTCCCCTACTATTATGATATTACTATAAATGAGTTTCTTTATGTTTGTGATTAATTGATTTATATATTTGAGTGTACCACATTTGGCACATAAATGTTTACAATTGTTAGGTCTTCTTGGTGGATAGACCCCCTTAATTATGATATAACATTCTTCTTCATCTCTTGTTACAGTCTTTATTTTAAAATCTAGATTGTCTGATATGAGTATGGGTACTCCGGCTTTCTTTTGGCGATCGTTAGTATG
Source organism: Prionailurus viverrinus (assembly GCF_022837055.1). Classification (NCBI taxonomy): domain Eukaryota; kingdom Metazoa; phylum Chordata; class Mammalia; order Carnivora; family Felidae; genus Prionailurus; species Prionailurus viverrinus. The sequence continues at coordinate 4,458,700 of NW_025927606.1, forward strand.
ATAGATGGTTCTCCGTCCTCTAACTCTTAATCTGAAGGTGTGTTTAGGTCTAATGTGGGTCTCTGGTAAACAGCATATAGATGGATCTTGTTTTCTTTTGCATTTTATTACCCTATGTCTTTTGATTGGAACATTTAGTCCATTGACATTTAGAGTGAGTACTGAAAGATAGGAGTTTGTTGCCAAACAAACAAAAGATAGGATGTTTCTTGTAGAGTTGGAGTTTCTGGTGGTGTTTTCTGGTGCTTTCTAGTCTTTGTTGCTTTTGATCTTTTGTTTTTTTCTTTGTTTCATATTTTATCCCCTCAGAGAGTCCCCCTGAAAATTTCTTGAGGGCTCATTTAGTGGTCATGAACTCCTTTAAGTTTTGTTTGGGAAACTTTTAATCTTTTCTTCTATTTTGAATGACAGCCTTGCTGGATAAGGAATTCTTGGCTGCGTATTTTTTGATTCAGCACATTGAATATATCTTGCCACTCCTTTCTGGCCTGTCAAATTTCTGTGGATAGGTCTGCTGCAAACCTGATATGTCTTCCCTTGTAGGTTAAGGACTTTTTCTTCCCTTGCTGCTTTCATGATTCTTTCCTTGCCTAAGTATTTTGTGAATTTGACTATGATATGCCTTGTTGACGGTCAGTTTTTGTTGAATCTTATGGGAGTCCTCTGTGCTTCCTGGATTTTGATGTCTGTGTCTTTCCCCAGGTTAGGAAAGTTATCCACTATGATTTGCTCATACAACCCTTCTACCCCTTTCTCTCTCTCTTCATCTTCTGCGAACCCCCATGATTCTGATGTTCCTTTTTAATGAGTCACTGATTCTCTAATCTGACCTCTCACTTCTGAGGGACTGTGGCTTTGACCTGCTCAGATCCTCTGGAGGAGGATCTTACTGAGCAATGGCCAGGTGCCAGCCGCACCGAGGATCATGTTGCTTCTGATGCCCAGAGACTGTGGCCGGGTGCCAGCCCGCCCCAGAAAAAGTTCATGCAATCCTGTAGCAGCAGCATGTCAGGGATTATGGCAAATCACAACACACATCTGGCACCATATTTCACCCTCAATGACCCTGTTCCAGTACCAGAAGATGTGGTTGTTTGCTGGGGTCTGCTGCGACGAGGTGGCCACACAGCCTCTACCAAATGTCCTTCCAGCAGTGGAACTGTTTCTCCCTGGGTGGTATGAGGACCTCTCAGACCCCACTCTGCTCTGGGATTCTCCTTTCCCACCAGAGCACCGCCAGGTATTGAGATGTGGAGCTTTAGACTCTGCACTCCCCCTGTTTATAGAGTGTTAATGGAATTTAAACCCTCTCCTTTCTCCTTTCTCCCTTTTTAGTTCAGTCCCTGTAGCTGTTTCCACTTGTCCATCTTCTCTCCAGCTGCTGTTGAGGGGGTGTTTTTCCCGTATTCTCTCTGCCCCTGTCTCCATCCTCTCTCTGCAAGCCAAAACAGCTCCCAGCCCTCTGTGGCTTGTCTCTCCCCCATTCACCTCTCCACACTGTGTACCTGCTGAGTTCTGTGGTTCAGGTTGTGCAGATTGTTGTGTTAATCTTCAAATAAATTTTCTAGGTGTGCAGGATGGTTCATTGTTGATCTGGCTGTATTTCATGGATGCAAGACGCAAAAAAAACTTCCATGCTGTTTCGCCATCTTGGCTCCTCCCCTACTGTGTTAGTTTTTATACTGTTCATGAAACCTCCAACTCTTCAGTCTCGCCTCTTCCGTCCCTGCTTTTTCCAGGTGCTTGGTTTCATTGAAATTCCTAAGTGCTAATATTAATTGGGTGGTGGTGCCACCTGCCATCCTACTGCATTTCCCTGGTCCACTCACCTACATGACTGTTCCATAGCTTTCCTTCACTCCTCCAATCTCTAATACATCATTAATCATCATTAAAAATTTTTAATGTTTATTCATTATTTTTGAGGGAGAGAGAGAGAGAGAGAGAGCACAAGCAGGAGAGGGGCAGAGAGAGAGGAAGACACAGAATTTGAAGCAGGCTCCAGGCTCTGAGCTGTCAGCACAGAACCTGACACAGGGCTCGAACCCACAGACCGTGAGATCATGACCTGAGGCGAAGTTGGATGCTTAACCGACTGAGCCACCCAGGCACCCCTTTAATACACCAGTCTTGATCGTTCATCTCAGCTGATTTCTTTGTTCTCTATTCCACTGAAAAAGCAGAATTAGTTAGGAGATATATCTTGCTGCTCCTAGAGAGGAATTGTCCATGCTCCTGCCCGAGGCCAGCCCCTCTAGCCTTACATTAGATCCCATTAGATTCACTACATTCAATTTGTTCCCCTTCCTTAGGAGGTTGGCAATCTCACCTCCTTGGCATGTCAATTTCCCCCTCTTGACTGCATCATCCCCCAAAGCATATAAACATGTTATTGCTTTTCCCCTAAGAAAAATATTCCTCTCCTGGTCCCATTGGTCATTTTTAGATACCATTCCATGTTTCTGTTCCCCTTGGTCGAAACTGGAGATACATTCATTTTTTCCAGTTTCTCTCATCCATGACCTCTAGAAGCTACTCAAATCAGGCTTCTTTTTTTCAAGGTCACCAAAGACCTCCATATTGCTAAGTCCCTTGGGCAATACTAGACTTCTTTCTTTATTCTTAGTCTTCATCTTACTTGACCTATCAATAATATTAGATCCATGCAAATGTTCACTATTAGGGACTGAATGTTTATGTCCTACCCTAAATTTATATGTTAAACTCTACTCCCCAATATGATGGTATTTGGAGGTGGGACATTTGGGAAGTAATTAGGATTAGATGGGGTCATGAGGATGATGTCCTTAGGGATGGGATTAGTGCCCTTGTAATGAGTCATGAGAGAGCCTGCCTCCTTTCTCTGCTTCTGCCACATGAGGATAAAAGAAAAATCTACACCCCAGAAGAGAGGTCTCACCAGAACCTGACAATGATGCTCCTTGATCTTGGACTTCTAGACTCCAGAACTTTGAGAAATAAATTTGTACTGTTTTTAAGCCCCCCATGTGTGGTATTCTATTATATTAATCATAACTGACTAAGACACTCTCCTTGATACAGCTTCATCACTTAGCTTGCAGTATACCATATCGATCAAGTCTCTTCTTCCTCAGTGTTCTCTTTGCTGGTTCCTGTTGTCACCCCAAACCCTAAATATTGGAGGCTGCATGTATCAATCCTTACATCCCCTTTTTTCACTGTTTTCACTCTCCTAACTACCTTTCCCCCTGATGATCCTCAAATTTAAATCACCAGCTCAGACCTCCCCGTGAACTCCTGTCTCCTATTTCTCTACTTGATGTCCTTGCTTGTATGTCTGACAAACATCTCAAACACATTACATTCAAAACCAAAATCGTGATCCTCTTACAACCTTCTCATTCCACAGTTCTCTTCCCATAGTAAATATAAATTCTATTTTTCCAGGTGTTGGGTTTTAATATCTTGGAGTTTTTTTTGAGTCCCCACTTTGTTTTATACTCTACCTTCATATCCATTCTGTCATCAGGTACTGTTGGCCTTACCTTTAAAATATATCTAAATCAGACTCCTTTTCATCCTCTCTGAAATTACCACCCTGGTCCAAGCTACCATCATTCTTCATCTAGAACATTATAGCCACCTTCTCATTGGTATCCTGCTTTCTCCCTCTTTGGTACATAATTTTATTATTATTATTATTATTATTATTAATATTATTTTAACACAGAAGCCAAAATGGTCCTTTAAAAACTGAAGTATGACTGTGTGACTCTTCCACTCACAATTCTGCATTGTCTTTCAGCTCTCTTGGAGTAAAACCCAAAGTCATTACCCTGTGGCTTATGAGATCTTATATTATCTGCCCCCATGCTTGCTAGTCTTTGACCTTATCTTCTACCAGTCTCTCCTTCCCTTACTCTGCTCCACCTATATTGACCTCTTTGCTGTTTTTCAAACAGCACCAAATTTTTATCTCAGAAACTTTGCAAGAAACTTGGAAAGTATTTCCTCAACTATACACATGGATTGCAGCCTTCCCTCTTTCTGGCCCTGGAGCAAATGCTATCTTGTCAATAAAGCTTTCCTAACCACCCTAACTAAATCACACCTTCTTTCCCAACTTTGAATTCTCATGCCCATTTATTTTCTTCTACAATACTCATCCTGAGCTCATACATTATATCATTTTGCTTATGTTTTTGGTAAATTATCTGTTCCCCAATTCCCCCATTGAGTATTAGCTCCAAGAGAACAGAGACTGTGGTCTGTTTTGTGAATGCCTGTATCCCTATTGCATTGAACAGGGCTTCAATAAATATATGTTTGAAGATTGAATACCTTCATATCTTTATATTAACTCTTTCCTCTGAGCTGTCCTGAACGCTGTTTCTTTTGCAATTTTTAAATCTTTTTGTAATACAGCATCCTGTCAGAGATCCTCTCTTATGAAAACAGCTCCTAGTTGCTTTTACTAAAATAATAATAATCACTAGCAGTTATATTATGCTGACTCTGATCTAAATGCTTTATCTATTTTATAGGTACCATAACAACCCCATGAAGTAAGAGCTATTGTAACATCTATTTTACAGATGAGTTGACACAGGACATTTAAATTCACACAGGTAGTAAGTGGTGGAGCTAGGATATTTTAAACTCAAGGAATATGGCTGTAAAGGCTGTGCTTTCAACCACTGTGTTATGCTGCTTAGAGATAGAGGTTGTGTTAAGGAGGTCTGCAGAAAAGGTGAATAGAGACTTCCATTTGACTTATGGAAGCCAGTTGCTCTTAGTGATGGCGTCCAAGTATTCTCGAAAAGGATGGATAAATTTGCATAAAGGAGTCTGTGGATATTTCAGGAAGAAAGGTTGAGTTATGATTTCATTTCTGGTGCATAGCAGTGTCGGGGAAGTTGAAAACTCTTAACTTCATGGTGAGACACGGGATCACAAATAGTTCTGAGTTGTGGCAAGAAGCAAAGAGAGTGCTCTGTTTCTATGGTGCGGCAAACCCTGGAACTAGTCCTAACCCAGCCAGCTAGCTCTCCTGTAAGCAAGTGGGCTGGTGAACTGAAAAACAGACTCAGGGAAGCCTTGAAAAGTGGGCCCATTAGGGCAAGACATCATCTCCACCGAACCCTATAGCTGTTCTCATAGGGCCTTTGGGAAAAGTTTTCTCTGTAGGAACACAGCCACCTACGTCTTCTGTTCAGTTCTTGCAATTATTCCTAAAAAGTTTCCTCTCACATCCTGAACTCCATAATAACTAACCCTTGAGGTGACAGGCAGTCTCTAAAAACCTGACTTGACCTCACCACTCTGGGGCTGCCTTATGCCTTACGAATATGCATAGGCGAGGGAATGACAGAGCATTGATCCTCAGAGTCCTGGCCCCTTCTGTGAGCATAATGCTGGGGAGTGCGTTCTTCCATCCTCAGAATCTTTACGGCTGTGAATAGATGTTGTCTTACTCCTTGAGATCACTTCTGAACCCTCCAGTACCATGTTTCCAACACAGCCTGCTGATGCCAGGTTTTAAATCTCCAGTTATCAAACTGGGTTAGGGCAAAATTGAAACCACTGCTGTTTTGATGTATGAAAGAGAAGAGAATCTGAGAGATTCCGAATGAGTGAACTTTCTGTTACAGTACCTGATAGTTAGTAACTCCAAGCATAGCAGAGATAGTGTCCCATTAATTGCGCTTAAACCTTAAAGAAAGATGACCAAGTGTACTTCCAAATCCATCACAGATGTTATCTTATTGACTTCCTTCAGGCAAATGTTAAACCACTGTTTCAACATTTCCTTGTCTTGATCATAATTTGTATGCTGTTAGTCATTAGTTGATATCTCTGTCTGTCCCCACTAGTCAGTAAATCCCTCAAGGGTAGGAACCATCTCTGGTTGATCTACTTACCCTTAGACTTAGTTGTGCCTGACATGGTAAGACTCTTACTATACGCTTGATAATTGACTGGACAAATGAATGAGTCATGGGTGGACAAAGAATTTCTCTTTTCAGATTATGTTATTGCTACTGGGTATACATTTTGTTTTAACAAACACTTTATCAAGAGATGGTGTCATATTGAAGGAAGGATTTGTGGCAGATATTTTGGGACTGTTGTTCTTTATAAACATTATGCTTCAAAAGATGTTTCCTTTATACAAATCTGGTATCTAATATACACATGTTAAACCAAGGGAACTGAATTTATGGAAGAGTAGAAAGAGCCGATCTGGTTATAGTCCCATTTTTGCCACTGACCTTGAACAAGGAGGTTGACCTCTAAAGTCCCTTCTGGCTCTTTTGTTCTATAGCTTTGTGAATATATATGTGGAAGTAATCTATGCATTTGTTTCCTCGTAAAATTAGTGAAAAGGTAGATAAAAACACCCAGCCCCCCTCAAAGGAGAGATTACTTCTCTGATAAGAAAAGACTGTAAGGAATTCTCTCTGTTAGGCTCCATTGGGTATGGATTATTTTGCAGTTGTGGCACTCATCTCAGAAAAAGCTATTGTTTTAACATTTGACTCATGATAGATATAAATAGAAACCCATATACTTCCTGTTGTTCAAATGGATGTAATTCTAACACCTTCAGAAAACCTTATAGATTGTTGGAAAAGTTCCATGAGACCAGCAATGAAATTGTAACATAATCTATTGTCTGATTTGGAGGGCTTTATAGCTCCATTGCTAAGAGAATAAAATAATATCTTGGTGAACTGACATCTATGAGGATCACCGTTTGTTAATTAACCTCTACATTGTTATAAGTTTGCTGAAAATACCATAATAGTATTGCTTTGATTGATAAGAAAAATTCTACCACTTAGGTCCAATAGGTACTGCATATAATTTGCTACCACAAAATCTTATATTGATTCACTTACTGATATTAATGACCACATAATGATATATATGTATATTTTCTGCAGCTCTGCTGTTAGGTTTGAACAGATTCTAGCCCATAGACCTGTGCCCTGAAGCAAATTGGATGCTGCTAGTGCAGAGGGAAGAGGACAGGTGTGATGTAATCAGAAGGGCTTAGAGTCTTAATCGGATAAACCAGGGAATGTTTGGGTTATCTCTCACTTGGAAGTAATTTTCAAAGCAAAAATGTGCTTTGCAATAATAAGATTTGGGGATAGAAAGTCGTGTATAATTGGGCCATTAGGTTTGCATCAGACAAGAAAATATCCAGTTCTAAGAACTGTCAGGAAAGAGGGGAAAACAACCCCAGCCCCCAGGAGTAGAACTGGGACTCTGACAATAAACCGGAGGTAGAGTAAGCCATGCTCAAACGTCGGGAAACATCTGGGAACCTTGCAACAGTTGCACCTGCTCAGAGACTCAGATCCAATAGAGCTCATTTGGCATGGGCTTTAGGAATCTGCGTTTTTAACAAGCACCCTACCAAATAGAAAATTCCTGACAAGTGAGGAGTTATTCCCATGTAAAAGATATCAGTCATTTGTGTAAAAAGTTATTTTTCCCGAGAGAATAAACAGATTTTATTTTTTTATTGTGTTCATTGCCTCAGACTTTAAGAGCATTATGTATGTAGGCATAGTGACCTCAGGATATGTTACAACCTCTTGTCTCCCTCTTGGTTTTTAAAAAAGTTATACCTTGTTGTCAGCTCAAATAGAATTTTTAATTGTTTTTTTTTTAAAACTTTTTTTTTTTTTAATTTTTTTTTTTCAACATTTATTTATTTTTGGGACAGAGAGAGACAGAGCATGAACGGCGGAGGGGCAGAGAGAGAGGGAGACACAGAATCGGAAACAGGCTCCAGGCTCTGAGCCATCAGCCCAGAGCCCGACGCGGGGCTCGAACCCACGGACCGTGAGATCGTGACCTGGCTGAAGTCGGACGCTCAACCGACTGCGCCACCCAGGCGCCCCAAGAATTTTTAATTGTTTTTTAATGTTTATTTATTTTTGAGAGACAGAGCACAAGCAGGGAAGGGGAAGAGAGAGAGAGGGAGACACAGAATCTGAAGCAGGCTCCAGGCTCCGAGCTGTCAGCACAGAGCCTGACCCAGGGCTTGGTCCACGAACCGCTAGATCACGACTTGAGCCGAAGTCTGATGCCTAACTGACTGAGCCACCCAGGCGCCCCTCAAATAGAATTTTTAAGGCATGCTTGAGAAGTTTGAGCCAAATTTCCCACATCAGTTTTTTTTCCAGTTTGAATTTTTATTGGAGAAGCAAAGTTTATTTATTCATTTCCCATTTGTAACCTATTTTTTCCCCTTTTATAATCTAATTATGTCAAGCTGTGTTTTAGTCACAAAAGGTGTAAAGATGAATAAAATAGTCCTCAAAGAGCTTATAATCTCTTAGTGGGTGATAGGCATATAGGTAAATAAGTGTAATAAAATGTGATTAGTGTTCTTATTAGAACATATTCCATAGTATGGTTGGAATAGAAGAACTGAGTCAACTCTCACTGAATGGGATAAGTGTCCCAGAAAGGCTGTATAAGCAAGTAGATACTTGACTTGATTTTTTTCTTGCTTTATTGAGCTATAATTGAAAAATAACATTATGTAAGTTCAAGATGTACAATGTGATGATTTGGTACACATATATATTGTGAAATAATTACCATAGTAAGTTTGGTCAACACATCCAACACCTCACATTGTTACCTGTTTGTGTATGTGGGGTGTGGGGTGGTAAAAATACTTAACTCTATTGGCAACTTTTAAGTACACAGTATCGTTAACCATTGTCACCATGCTGCACTGTGGGGGATAAGCTCAGGAATTCCCCGGGCTTACGCCAGTGGGTTAACAAGGCACAAAGAAATACAAAGTCAATAAAATGCTCACACCCGAGTTTTGGTAAACCAGGTTGGCACTCCAAGAATAGGGGTTTGTGCAAGGACACCCCGAGAATAGGGAGGCACAATGGTGCCGGGAATAAGGAGGTGCAAAGGCACCCCACAATAGGGAAGGGGTGCTGATGCCCCAAAAATATATATAGAGAGGCAAAGGCCTGAAATAGAAATGGCGCAAAGGTGCCCAATACACAGGATAACAAGATTAGATATTCAGAGTGAAACACCCCAAATTTAGTATATAGCAGAAAGCTGCTTTCATAGGAGAATAGGGCCAGGTTAGGTAAATTGGTGAACTGGACTTTGGACCACTGCGCTGCAGGCAAAGCAGCCAGAGCAGAGACGGTTAACAAAAGAAAAGGTGGCTTATTAACCCCGAGGTTATTCCCCCTATCTGTCTCATCCCCTAGGCTGGCAAAGATAAACAGGCATGGCGCCTCCTGTCTGCTGTTAACAACCATCTGCCGAGCACCTGGATTTTGTTTTATATTGACCCAAACCCCAAACACTGTATATCTTCAAAGTCCCCCTTTCCCCCTCACATCCACAAGTTAATGTTCCTTGTTTCTTTGTCTCTTTGTACACTCCCATCACGTTTGCAAGCCTTCTGATCTGAATAAATACGGGTCAAGGACCCTTATTCGGGGCTCTTGTCTTTTTCCCGGACATTAGCCATCTCTCGTTTGAATCCTGCGTCCGCTCTTTTGCTGGCCAAAAGAGAACTTTAGACTTAGAGTCTATGACGCACCCCTATGTTTACTGCAGCGCTATTTACAATAGCCAAATTGTGGCAGCAGCCCAAGTGTCCATCCATAGATAAATGGTGCTATATACATTCACACACACACACACACACACACACACACACACACACGCACGCACGCACACACTAGAATATTAGCCATAAAAAGGAATGAACTCTTGCCATGTGCAACAACATGGACTGATATAGAGGATATAATGCTAAGTGAAAGATAAATACCATATGATTTCACTCATGTGTGGAATTTAAGAAACAGAACAAATGAACAAAGGGGGAAAAAAGAGATGAACCAAGAAACAGATTCCTAACTTTAGAGAACAAAGTGATGGTTACCAGAGGGGAAGTGGGTGGGGAGATGGGAGAAATCGGTGATGGGGATTAAAGAGTCCACTTACCATGATGAGCCCTGAGTAATGTACAGCATTGTTGAATCCCGATATGTGCACCCGAATTGAACATAACACTGTATGTTAACTATACTAGAATTGCAACACTTAAAAAATAATTTATTTTGCTGAACCACACCTTTATTATAATACATTGGATTATGATTTTGACTTTTTTTCACGAACTATACTTTTATAAAAAAATAATGTTTCTACATCAATTTAATTTTCTTTATCCCTCTTCTAGGTAGAGTCGAGTATATGAAGGTAAGATTTCAGGCTTCTATTTTCCTTGTAATCTATTGTTTTTTAAATCTCTTTTTAAAAGATTCGAAAGACTGATGCGGGGCTCGATCTGACAAACCATGAGATCATGACCTGAGCCACAATCAAGAGTTGGATGTTCAACCGACTGAGCCACCCGGGTGCCCTTTAATATTTTCTTAATACAGCTGTTCACTGTGGCTTCTCATTCAGCTAGAAGTAAAGACATTGACTTATCAGGTCTAGTTAGCCCCTTAACTCTTTACAGTGACTTTTCCTTGTTTGCATCCTATGTGATAACACAGATTGAGTTGCCACCAACTGAGGTGATGAAGTAGAGGAAAAAATTAGACAATTAGAGAGAAGTGGATGCGTTTAACTCTGGTCAGAAATGTTTAAGAATCCAGTGGCAGGAGTATTTTGGTGTGACCTGACTACTGGGGGGGAATGTACAGATTAAGGCACTGTCTGAGCCTGTCAAGAAGCTCAAGCCTTAGAGAAGAGGTCAGATACTGCCAGGCCAAGAGTGTGTCACTAGAGAGGTTTAAAACATGTGTTAGGAGTCCTGGGTGGAGAGAACCTCTAATGCCAGTGGAGACTGAGTTGAAGTGAACAAGATGCAAAATGGGGCTAATGGATTGTGTATGGGCTTCACGGACTGTGCTGATTAAGTGACTTGGCACATAGTGGGTCCTCAAATGCTGGTGTTGCTATGGGGGAATACAGCACTGCTGGTATAGAGAAAGGTGACCTCAGGGCAGCAGAGCTCTCACATTGTACAAATAGAAGGTAAGCTTGCAGCTCGGGACCGAACAATAGAATTCAATGCCTGTCAGAAGATTCTGGAGTACTGGGCCCTGTTCTAGGTGCTGTCCATGTGCTAGCCACGTGTAAGTTGAGTGTGTCCTGCATGGTGTTTACCAGTGATGCAGGTGGTAACATTTGTATCTTGGGCTTTTGCCATCTTGTGATTTGGGGAGTTATCCAGGGTTCTAGTTACTAAGGGGTAAAGCTGAGATTTTACCCAAGTGTGTTTGATTCCAAGGCCATATCCACCTGAGTGAGCATCCCACCCTGGTTCTCAGGGACGGGACCTTGTGGAGCAGCAGAAAGACATTGGAGGCCTCTGAGTGCCAAACAAGTGACATTTAGAATAATTTCTCTCTCAGTAGTTGTTTCAATGTTTATTTACTTATTTTGAGAGAGAGAGTGTGTGTATGAGTGGTGGAGGGGCAGAGAGAGAGGGAGAGAGAGAATCCCAAGCAGCCTCCACGCTTTCAGTACCGAGCCTCACATGGGGCTCAATCTCACCAACCGTGAGATCATGACCTGAGCCAAAATCAACTGGTGAGGCGCCTAGGCGCCCGCCTCTGATTGTTATTGTTATTTATTTATTTATCTATTTATCTATTTAAAGGATTTGTTTACTCTTGAGAGAGAGTGAGAGTGCAAGTGAGGAGGGGGCAGAGGGAGAGGGGGACAGAAGATCTGAAACAGGCTCTGTGTTGACAGCAGTGAGCCCGATACGGGGCTTGAACTCGTGAGCGGTAAGATGATGACCTGTGCTGAAGTTGGATCTCAACTGACGGAGCCACCCAGGAGTCCCTTTCTTTATTTTTAAAGTGTGAGTGAAAGTGGGGGAAAACCTGGATGAAATTAGGTAGGTTATTTTTTCTTTTTGACTTTTGTTTTTAAAGTAATTGTACTGATTTGTTTATAAGTATGTAGGATACTTGGTTTTTCTCCATTTCTCCTCTGGTGATGTAAGAGCAATTTGAACTGTTCATATATTCTAAGAAGAATGTTGCTTAATGATGGGATATTAGGGGATCCCTGGGTGGTTCAGTCGGTTGTGTATCTGACTTTTGATTTTGGCTCAGGAAATGATAGCAGGGTCATGGGATCGAGTCCTGCCTCGGACTCTGCACTGAGCCCGGAATATGCTTAAGATTCTCTCTCTCTCCCTACCCTTCACCCACTCTGTTTTCTCTCTCTCTAAAAAAAAAAAAAAAAAGAAGGAGAGAGAGAGAGAGAGAGAGAGAGAGAGGGAGAGAGAGAGGAAGAAGGAGAGACTGAGACAAAGAAAAATAAAATGCCACTAACTGAAACTTGCTTTCTTCAGGGACCACAGTAATGCCAAAATGTTATATGTGACCACAGTGCCAGATCATGCGCCTTTGCTGTTGACACAATGGGTAATTTGATTTTACTGGTTTTGGTACTAATCTTAAGAGATTGCTGTTTTACCTTTTTGGTTAATTTAGATCAAATTTCTGAGAAGATTAAGTACTACATGAAAGGAAATGCAAAACATGCAGAAAAAAAATACCCTTTTGTGAACAGCAGGTATAACCATCCCCCCACCCTTTTTTTCATTTTCATGATTTCACCTGGAATTGTGTTCACTCCTGGTTCCCTGATTTTGCCATCTCCTCTTTCATCCTGATGTCCCATTTCATTCCATTTTATACCAGGCTAAATTCAAAGCAATTATCACATATGCAAAATACCACATTCTTTATTTCTGTAATGACTTACCCACCAGAGATAGGTTTTTATGTCAGCGTAATTAATATTTTTGAATTCTGAATCCTTTATTACGTATTTGTGTAGATCAGTGGAGCAAAGAAACGTGCTCAAGAAACTGTGTGGCAAAATAAGCTTCCCTCTTACGAAGCACAAAGATGTAAGATAAAAATCCCTTCTTTGTCCTGGGCTCCTGGTTGGCTCAGTCGCTTAAACATCCAACTCTTGGTTTCAGCTCAGGTCATGGTCTCATGGTTCGTGAGTTTGAGCTCTGCGTCAGGCTTCGTGCTGACGGTGGGGAGCCTGTTTGGGATTCTCTCCCTCCGTCTTTCTCTGCCCTTCCTCTGCTCACTCGCTCTGTCTCTCTCTCAAAAAATACATTTTTAAAAAAGTGTTAAAATTCCTTCTTTGTCCTTTAAAAATGGAAGTAAAAGTAAGGAGTAAGTGTTCCCGATGACTATGTGTTTTGTGGAAGAATAACGGTGAGACCCTTGAGCGCACTGATGAATTTTTTAACGACATCATTCTAAGTGTACACGCTTCGTTGCAATCTGAGAGAAATCAGAATGTCAAGAATCGGGGCTTCCTGAGTGAGCATAATTTGATGTTTGTGCCCTTTTGGTCATTGGGTGAATTGAGCCGCTCAACCTTCCATGCTCTTCACTGCTGTTTCCAGCAATAACACCGCAGTACCTCTTTTATTTGGTAAGAGTTAGGCAGAATTTGTTTTCATAACCCTGGCTTAAGTTTTATATCATTCAGTGCTGCCAGGAGAGAACACTAGAGGTTTCTTGCCATGTTGAACAGTTCTGTTCCTCTTAATGCAGAGAATTTTGAAAGAGAATCTGGTGACAATATTTCTCTTCCATAGAGAAAAGTCGTTCATTGGAGCTGTTTGGCTTGAAAGATTTTACACTTTCTTCGCTTTTTCATTGTCATCCAGTCACAGTTCCATTGTCTGGAAACCAAGATAGTTGCTCTGAAACATTTACACCTTCCACTGTTCTCTTCATCCTTCATTTCTTTATGTGTCTGGCTTTTCTCTTTGGCCTAAACTGGATTGACTGTTTTTAATGATACAGGGACTGGCTCTGGGGTATGTTGTGTTGACAATGCTTCTTTGTGACACGTTGTCCAGTGTTTGTTTGGAAAGCATAGTACACGTTCTGTTTCTATCCTACTTGCAAATCGAGGAAAGGAAAAATCTACAAAGAACTTGAAAGGTGCTATTTTAGTAAACACTTCAGAAGTTTCAGAAGTAAATTCCCTCTATTTCCTGCAGGATTTCCATTGTACACTTTAGCTTTGAAGAAAAACAAATCTTTCATGTCTTAGAATATTCGATGTATATGTTATCTACTGAGTGATCTTCTTCTTGGGAAGAAGTCACTAAAGAGAATGTTTTGCTCAGGTTCACCTCTCCCTTGACAAAGTTCATACCAGCAAAGTGAAATCGAAGTCTGAAGAAACAGCCTGTGCAGAAAGAAAATGCTCAGCTTAAGATCCATAAGAATCAGATAAAAAAAAAATTGACTGTCAAATGTTATATAAATCAGAAATGAACATCATTACTTCCTTTTTGAGTTTCTCTTCTTTAACTCTGGTAAAATACATGCATTAGAAAGTTTCCCGGCATAAACATTTAAGTGTCCATTTTAGTAGTGCTAAGTACATTCACGGTCCTCTATAGTCATTCCACCTTTCTCAAATCTGTCTTAAAGTCAGGAGGTACGAGTACACGCATCAAGGATTCGATGCAGGGAATCTTGACATCTCGTAAATGTAACCTGGAAGAGGTGTTGCTTTGAAGAAAACCTCACTTGGTAGAATGAGTTTGGTCTGGGAAAGTAAAAAGTGGCTTCCTGCCTTGGGAAACCTGTCCTTTCTCCTCTCCCTGCTCCTGGGCTGACTCGTGGGAACAGGTGCGCACATTCAAGTAAACTGTTTTATGCTTGACAGCAAAAAGGAACTGGGGGACAACTGTGATGCACTTAGGTGTGAGAAAGGGTCAAAGGACGCCAGATGGGACACGCTGAAGAAGAATGTAGACATTTGTGATGGAATGTGTGGACAAAGAAGCTCACAGAAGCTCACAGAAGAGTAAGACTTTCAGGAGTTAATTGTTACAAACGCTGTTGTAAGAACGAATGCGTCAGACAGCGGGGATAATTTTCTTTCTTTGAGCACATTTAACACCAACCATACTTTTACCATAGTAATCAGTAGAGAATTGTGTTTCTCCCTTCTGCTTTGATATCTGTGATCTGCACCTTCCTTCACTTTGTGGAAACCTCAGCGTTCATTTTCATTGTCCTTTACATTTCAGTCCCATCATAGCGACATGACTGCCATATGTATGTATATTTTTGGTTAAACTCTAGACATTGGGTAGGAAATATTTGGAGGAGAATTCAGGTGTACTGAGATGGTATCTTGGTGCAGATGAGATGGGAATTTATGTCTGGCAGGAGATCAGGGGTGCCGACATTACTGAATCCTGTGAACTCAGTTTTCCTTCCTTTCCCTCTTTTCCCTTCCCATCCCTTCCCCGCATTCCTTTCCCAGGAGACAATATTCTGAAGGTGGGCAATTCACATCATTTTCTTTTCATCAGTGTATTTTGCATTCTTCTCCACCGGTGTTTTTGACGCAGGTGGCAGGAGTTCCCTCGTGAAGTGTAGAAATGTCCAGTAGGTCATTGTACAGTGTTAATAACACCATGTTCAAGAAAGATGTCTCTATGGCAATGTCATGGCCCGAGCCTTGATTCAGAGTTCAGGACTCTTGGGGGGAAATCAGACAAGTCAGGAACCCCTGCATCATCCTTATGTGTTTAGTTGTGATGAGTTGGTCAGGCTTGGCTTTGTACACTGAAAAGAAATACGCTTATGCAGTCCCAATCACAAGAGCCTGAGTGCATCTCGTGTGGGCTTTTTATATTTATGTGCTGTATTAATGAGTAGGAATAGAGAGCTATGAAGAGAAGCTCAGAGTTGCCAAAGACTTGCCAGCGCGCTGGAGTTTGACTTTGTTTAGTCCCTTCATGGGGGACATCAATGCTTTCCTCTGGGTGTGTTTGTGGATCTGTGCATTTATGGGGAATGGGAGAGGGCACATTTGAGACCTGCTTTCAGATTTCAGGGAGGGAAGAAAGGCAGAATTTCACATGGGCTACCAGGGAATCTATGTTTCTTTCTCCTGTAGGAAGCTGGGACTGAAAGAATGGGAGCAGGTGGAAGGGGAGAAGCAGGTGTCAGTTACAGAGGAGAAAGTGAAATTAGCTGCAGAAGAGCTACGGAACTACAAGTGAGTTTAGCTTCTACCAACAGCTCACACGACACCCATTGTATTACTTTGAAACTTTGTACAGTGTTTAGAGCCAAGTAGCACACAAATATACACAAACATTCAAGAGACATTTGTTCCTATAGAGACTTCAAGAGAAATGTGACATTTTCCAGACATTAAGTTAAAAATATGAAGCTAAACAAGTTAAGTCAATAAAGATTTCCTGATCCCCGATGCTGGCCAGACTATGTGGAAATGTGGTTCCTGAGCATGTTTCTGGAAGTGCTGGAAATGATTACAAACCTCAGGAAGCAGTTCGGTGGAGGACCAATCACATCAACAAATATGACCATCCCATTTGAGAGACCCGCTTGTTGTAACCATGAGGAAATGATAAGGATACAAGGAAAAGATTTGAACTTTATGATGAAAGATACTTATTGCAGGATTAGGGAGCTGTCACCACAGGTAAGGAGACCGTGTCAACATGGAGTCCCGCAGGCATTAAATAATAAATCCAAGATGCTGTAGTGATGGCTGGGAGCTTTCTGTACTCTCCTCCTCATGTGAAATGTGTCTTATATGATTGGGTTGTGTGTATGAGAATTCAGTTCTTATAATGGGAACCTGGGCCAATTAACATCACCCTCAACATGGTGCTGCATCTGATGAAAGCCGTTGCACGCCCAGGAGAAGAGTAGAAGAAACACAAGAGAAGCTGCAGCAGTCAGAGCTCACCTTCGGAAACCAGGTAGCCTGCACTCTGCCTAATAGTTCCTGAGTGCTTCAGCACCTAACGCAGATGATGATAATGGGCCACTGAATCTCTCTACATGGGTTTTTCTTGATGCTCTCTTTCAGATGGCTCTTTGTGAGAAGGCGGCTCAGGACACTTGGGGAAGAATGTTTTTCTGTCCTCTTGTGCACACCCTGCCACAGCTGAACGTGGATGCGTTTCTCTCTTCCAGCTCCTCCCAGTTCGGGGCTCATGTTCTGGAGAGGGCGGTAGTGGAACAGAGCAGGGAGGTCACCTACTTGAAATGCAGGTCCAGGATTTTGACATTTTTTTTTTAAGGGTGCTGTGAGGTTTTTAAAAAGGCTAAACTGTTCGGTGTCCACTGGAGACCTGGGTGTGGTAACTCTTAGTGAAACTGATTCATCTTGATCTTCAAGACTGGAAGTCATCCAAAGACAGAGGCTTCCAGAGGAATTCAGGAGGCACAAACTAATGGCAAGAGGACATGAGAGGGAGATCTCCATGGAGAGGTATGGAGCACATGGTGAAATGCGGTAGTTTAACTTCTGCAGCAACATCCGCACAATCGGCTTCTTGTTCCAGTGGGTGTAATTGTTTGATTTCCTGCAAACAGTCCCAGGTGGTTACTAGAGGGCACAGGTTGTCTCACAGCGGTGACAGGACACTGTTTCCTTCAGATGCCCCCAGCCAGCAGGGCTCTTTGGGTCTGTACCTTGTGAGTGGTGGAGCTTACGCCCCTCCACTGACTGTGGGTCCCCCTTCAACCTCCTGGTTACCCTTAATTGGAGAGAGAGTGCTAGAACAGATGTGGGTCAGCGCCCCTTCCACCTTGAGACAATGTTGAGGGCTGTTTATTTTGTTTCACATGAATAACGTGAACAACAGCATGAATTGGAGGCTTTATGTCTCGATGAGCTTTCTTGACTTGGCTTTTGGGTAAATGCTCCATAGAAAATATGGTTTCTGTAAAGAAAGCAGACATTTCTTTCCTCTGTTTGGAGGTGCCTTTATTCTTTAAAAGTTTTTTTTTTTTTGTATTGTGAACTATAGTACTCCATTAGTAAAGTAAATTCTTGTGAAATTTCACTCCTCTAGTAAAGTAAATCCTTGTGAAATTTCACTCCTCTAATGTTATTTTATTAGTGTAACTATAAAACTTTGCAGGTCATTCCACATAGAATTAACCTTTCCCTACCTCATTACTATAGTATTAGTCTCTTCAAGGCCATTTCTGTTCATGAATACTTACATAATCCCTTGTCAGATACATAAGGCAGATGATATATACAGTAAAGCACTTGAAAAATCCCACCCATGACTTGTAGAAAAGGACAGTGTGCTGTTCATGCTGGCGTTTACTGACATTATCCTAACTAAGCCATTCTTATTTTCATTTTTAATCTGTGATAAATTGCCATTTCCCATGATGTGTATTAGGAAACCCTTCTTTTAGTGTTGATTTCCAATGAATTGAGCCCTGACCTCTCCACAGTTGGTTGGTTATCACATAGCCGAAGGCCTCATGGTGTCTTCTTCAAGGCTCCCCTGAGTCCCAATGGGTCATCACCTGTGCCATGTGGAAAACCCTGTTTCTGGTAAGGGACCTTATTGTAGCAAGCAGTGTAAGATGGTGGAGGAAGGCACGGAGGTATTTGTTTTTTCCACCCAGTGTATGCAAATCAGAATAAACCTCCATCCCTTCTTTGCTCTCTATCAAATGCAGAACCTGGTGCAGCTTCTGTGAGGAGCAAGAATTCAGTCCCTACTATGGCCACAGAGAAGGTCAAGGGGAATGATGTGACAATTTTCAGTTGTAATTCTCTCTCTGGAATCTTTTGTCTCTTTATACAGCACTCTCTCCTGGGGTTGTCTCTAGGTTGTGTGTTCTGACATATATCTATGGTGTCATTTACTTTACAAAGAGTAAAACTCTTTCCCCAGAGCCTACAGGCCTCTCTGTTCTTAGCTTGTTTGTCATCTTTGGTGGTGCCTCCAGAAGCCATAAGTGTTCAGAGGCTGAGGACCACAGGGCAGCCACTGTGTGTTTGTGGAAATAATATGAGGATGACATCGCACTCCACACTTACGTCTCCTGGCTTGGCTCACTTCTTCCAGACCTCCTTTCATGGGAATATTCCTAAACACTGAAACAGTTTAATTGTTGTTATTTTACTCCTTTTCTGTACAGAGCTAGTCATTAACCTGGTTAGAACATTGGTTGTGATCCTCACTAACTGAAAAACACGAAAAGTCCTACTTTCTGCTATGTGCTTAGCAATTTTGAATGCTCTTAGTCAAAGGTTAATTTTTTCCAAATTTCGTAATTCATCAGTTTTCCCATCTCTGGGAAATGTGCTTTTGCAGAGTCACTGCAGCTATTCATGTAGTAAACATATTATGAATTCCCAGGGAAGACATATTTGCAGTAGAACACTGCAATGCTTGCAGTGAGGAAACCCTGTATTCATCCAGATGTTGTGGTCTTTTCCCAACTACCAGCTACCTCGCAGTAGCACCAGTCCAGGTGGGAGCTGAGGTAGATTTATGGTAGTAGTTTTTGGGGTGAGATTTATGATGTCTCGTATTCCTCCCAGTGTTTTCTTTATTTTTTTCTTTTCTTTCTTTCTTTTTTGTGCAATGGTTGTTTATTTATTGAGCAAGAGAGAAAGAGAGACAGAACACAAGCGAGAGAGGGGCAGAGAGAGGGAGACACAGAATCCAAAGCAGTCTCCAGGCTCTGAGCTGTCAGCCCAGAACCTGATGAGAGGCTCAAACTCATAACCCATGAGATCATGACCTGAGCCGAAGTCAGACACTTACCCGACTGAGACACCCAGGTGCCCCTCATCCCACTGTTTTCTTAGTGACAGATGGGCAGGGCAGAGGTCGAAGACATGAAACCCCTTTCCTCCCTCACCACCAAGGTGGGGTTTGTTGTAAGCATCGGGCTCTGTCCTGGACTTAAAGCCCATGCATTCTGCCCTTGAGCCACTGATGTCTGCAGGGCCCTCCTTCCTCCCAGGTTGTGACACAACCAGCCCTCCAGAAACTTTGGGTTCATGGCTGGGCCACCAAGGGGTCAAGGTCTGGCTGTCCACATGCTTCCCAGGAGTGGTTGGAACAGCAATGCTGCAGTACAGGTCATCATGAGAAGCTTCTGTAAACAGGAGTCGCATACACTGTGATCAGGGCCTGGGCTAAAAGATGACAGGAGAGAGGAGGACACAGGACATGTGGCGCCATGCTTCATGGACAGGGCTGCATAGAGCAGAAGGATGAGGGCCTGGGGAGAGACAGAGAAAGAGACAGGCAGGGAGAGAGACAATGAGTCAGTGATGGGGGAGCTGGGCATGTCTGAAGGAGTGAGAGGAAGAAACAGAGGGAGACAGTAGAGAGAAGCAGTGACAAAGAGGAGGCAAGGAAGAAAGGATGGGGCTGGTCACAGTGTGTGGAGAGGGCGATGGGCCATCCAGGAGGGGCTCTGTGACGATGCTCTTAGTGTTGGAGGCAGAATGTGTAGGAACCCTGGGCATGACAGTTCCCTGAGTGCAAAGCTCCAACCTCACTGCGGCAACCTCTGTACAGGCCATTGCCCTTGAGAAGATGGGTGCCCCTCATTTTGCCTGGCGTGTTGGGGTCCTGTCTCTGTATCAGTCATGGAGATAAATGGCTTGAGGCAGCATGTGCAGCTCGTTAGCAGGTAAAGACCAGAGTGTGCCCCATGGCACCCTCGAATTATAGCTGTTAACCTGGGAAATGAGGGAGAATCCCTCACATCTATTAAGCAGAGGAACAGGGAGAGAGAGTCAGTGTCTCCTTTTAGTTGGGTTCTATCTCGGCTAGACCAATAAGGAAGGTCCTCTTCTGGAGGTTCCTCCTGATATCTGCTGGGTTTTGGGGACTTTCCCTTGTTGGGACACTTATTCTTTCTCATGTCCTTTCCCCTTGCAGTAGGATCATTGACCCCTTGCTAAGGAGGTTCTCGGCCTCCCCCGTTGCTGCTGGGCATATTTATGGTCTTATAAGCCCCCTGTTGTGATCTCCATGAGACCCTCTTGATATCAACAGATGTGGACCTGCATCTGGAGAGCACCTGCGCCTGGCCGAGGGCGCAATCTAGCCATGGGGCCTTGTGGGGGAGGGTCGTCTGGCATGGAGGGGAGGAAAATGGGTGGCTGCAGTGGCAGTGCCTTGGCTGGGGAGGCTGCAGCAGTGGCAGCAGTGGCAGCAGCCAGCCCGCTGGGGGAGGAGTTTCAAGCTCAGGGGAGGGGAGGGGAGCCTAAAGTGTCACGAAGCGGGGAACATTAGGGGAGCAGTCTGTCACTTCTTTGGCTCCCTGTGTGAGTCTCCGGATAAAGCAGCTAAAACCTTTGCTTGGCTCTTCTTGCTCTATCCCCACTCCACAATTCTCCTGTGAGGCAGAGTCACAAAGACAGAGGGACAGGGGCGCCCCCTCCAATGAGGAGACCAGCCAGATGCCTGCCTGGCCATGTCCTGAAGGAACCCAGGTGATGCTCAGCCCCACAGGTCCCAGCCTTGTGACACATGATCAGAAACCACTCTGGTATCACCACAGACCGAGTGCCATTCATTTTGGAATCTCAGGCCCACTCAGTCTCCATGGGCCCCTAGGGACCACAAGGGTACCTGTCTGTGGAGCCACAGAAGCTTACTCAGCAGGCAAGCTAGACCGAATCGCACATTCACATTCACATGCACACCAGATGTTATTATATTCCCTACCAGGGAATCCCTACCTGTGAGGCTTCTGAAGTCTTGGGGAGTAAACAGGTCCCCCTTCCAGTCTTGTGAGTGGCCCTGACTAGATTGGGCCCCAGCCTTACCGGTTCCGGCCCTCGGGTCCAGTACCTCACCAGCCAAGTCTCCTCGAGTCCGGTGGGAACGGCAGCGAGGTGCTGGCCTGAATGGGGCAGAGAAGGAGACTGCCGATACTTAGGCAGGTTGCTCACTCTACCTTATGATCCCTCATTCCGGTACCGCCTCGCTGTTCTCCCAAACTGGTGGCAACAATGAGCCAGCATGGTTGGGTTTCCTGCTCAGGGAACCAAATTTGTTATGGAACCAGGTTGGAACACTGGCGGAAAAACCAAGTGGCACTCAGAGATCTTGGGGGATTGGAGATTTATTTAACACAAGCGGGCTCAGAGGAGACCGTATGTCTCCAAAGATCTCAACCCCGATTGAGAGCAGGAAGGGTAATTTTTAGTTATCAGCCTCCGTATTTGTGTGTGTGTGTGTGGGGGGGGGGGTGGTTAAATGTGCAGCAAACAAGGGAAGAAGAACCCGGAGGAGGGGGTCTCTAAGCTAGAGACTAGAGTTTGTTTTAGTCCAATCAGCCACCTCTAGTGTACTTTCTCCACTTCTCCAACAGAACTAGTTATGTGCAACATGATAGTGCATTGCTATTCTTACATCTACTGCTGATCTCTGGATTGTGGATTGTAAGTGAGCAGTTTAAAACACCACCGCCTTCTCTTACATGAAAAGAGAAGCCTCTGTCTTCACTTAGCCTTCCTCTGATTGTGAAGACATGGCAATTATTATTTGAAGGCACAATTATCTACCTATGAGTCTGATGGAAATTATTTCCACACATCTTCATCTCTAAAGCACTTTTCATAGAAAATATTACCCATATAGAGGCAGGAAATTCATCACAGATGTGTAGCTCCCTCTAGGTATGCATTCTGACCTTGTCACATTTGTGTCATCAAACACATTATTGACAACGTGAAAAATAAGCTCTCAACATCAAGATGGTGACATTAGAGGATATGGTGTAAAAGGAATTTCATGTGTTCTCAATTAGAAATAAATTTTAATGGTGAAGGAGAAAGTTAAAGTATTGTCAAATTTTATTGACATATAGTAGACACACCATGTTGTATTAGTTTCAGGCGTATATCACCGTGATTCCGTGTGTATACAATATGCTCTCCATATACCTAGACAAGCGTAGCTATGATGTGAAAGCATGCAATATTTTCTTACAGGGTTGACTATATTCTATAACCTGTACATTGTATCCCAATGACATATTCATTTCATAGCTGGAAGCCTGTATCTCTTTCTCAAGGGTGTCAATTTTTTATTCAACCCATGTATTTTCATGGTAAATACCACTGCCTGTCGTTCATTCAGCATGTGTCAATTTGCAGTCTGTCTTTCCGGGAATGCTGCTTAAAGCATTACAAATTACATCATTGTATCAATAAATTCGGTTTCATTCCTTATTCAGTAAAAAGGAGAAGGAAAACATTTCTTTGTGTCTCAGGCCCTGTCACTAAGACCCTTCCCAATCTGGAGGACAGGCTT
This sequence comes from Prionailurus viverrinus, assembly GCF_022837055.1. Taxonomy (NCBI): domain Eukaryota; kingdom Metazoa; phylum Chordata; class Mammalia; order Carnivora; family Felidae; genus Prionailurus; species Prionailurus viverrinus. The sequence goes on from NW_025927606.1 coordinate 4,481,858, forward strand.
AACTGGACCAGCTACACCCTCAGTATCTCTAGCTGAGCGGCCATGGCTTTGAACATTGCAGGAATTCCCACGGCGGCCAGCAGAGGGCGCGCACACAGCACGCCCTTGGAGGGGCCGGTCCTCTGCAGGCTCAGCGATAGCCAGAGAAGGCGCCCATTAGGCTTTTCTGATCCAGGGTGCCTCAGAGCTGGAAAGGCTTCCTTGCTCCTGAGGACCCAGTGCCTCAGAGTGTGGGCAAAGAGCCAGAGCTGGGTATCCATCAGGCTCCGCCCCCAGGCCTGGGGGAGACTCTGGAGGCTTCCCAGCCACTTGCAGTCTCCTCAGTGGTGGGGCTGAGTACTGGGGAGGGGTGCTGGGCAGCTTCCAGGAAGCGCTGGATGGTCAGTGAGCAGCACAGTCCCTTGCATTCTCAGGGCTGTCCGTGGTTTTTTCCTCATTTCCCCTGCCGGTATGTGAACAAGACGTATTTCAGTCAAGGATGTGTGGATTCAGGGGGTCCCACAATGCCACGTCAGAGAGGCTGGGTTTTTTTTTGTTGTTGTTGTTGTTCCAGATTCAAAATTGTTTTGGGGGAGAAATCCTGTCACAAATACGGAGGAACAGGAGTCGCTTTCAGTTTGGAAGTAAAGACACCAAATGTTGACACTCAGGACCTTCTAGAAGAATCAGCTGGGACCCACTCTCCGAGTCCTGCTGGAACCAGAGCCAGAGGTAAAAACACAATGTGCCCTCCACATCATACATGCTTTTATAATTTTCAGTGGGTATATTCCCCCCAACAATGTTGTAGTCGCTGAAAACAACTGAAAACCTGGCAGGTACCTTGTGTCAGGCACCTCCCATTATTTGAAAGTTCAATATTATTCCTGCGTCAGAATTTGTTACAGTTATCCTGTCTTGCCTTCGTTGGAAGGCATCTCATCAATAATATCTTAAAAACATACTAGTTACCTTATGTCTTTTTCAGTTGAGATTTGGCATGTTTTCTAATTTCTCATGAACTCGTGAAAAACTGAAATACTTTTAAATTGACTGCAGTTTTTACTAAAAGCTGATTCACGGCATCCCTCTGAGACTGAGCTGCTGGTCAAAGAACTTACCAAGGCCACCTCTCAGTGTGGGAAAGATTGTACTAAGCAAGCATTGTGAGCCAAGTTTAGAAGAAAAAGCCTGAGCATAGTGTGTCTCTATGAAAATTGATGCTTAGATCCCCTGTCTGATACATTTCCACTTTTTTTTATGTTTCTTTTTTGGCCCATTTTCTCATTCAGAGATTCGTAGACCTGCCTCAGTTTTACAATCATCACCCACTTTATGCTGGTGGACTACTTTTTGAATACGTTGTTAGATTCTGTTTGCCAAATCTTGGTTGAGGACATTTACATCTATGTGCTTGAACGATATGGACCTGTAGTTTTGTTTTTTCGTGGTGTCTTTATCTGGTTTTGGTATCAGGGTAATGCTGAATTAATTTGGATATTTTCTTTCCTGTTCTGTTTTCTGGAATAGTTTGACAAGTATAGGCATCAACTTTTCTTCAGATGTTTGACAGAATGTTCTTGTGAAGTCGTCCGGTCCTGGACTGTTGTCTGTTAGGTGATATTTGATTACTGAGTCTGTCTTCTTGCTAGTAAACCATCTGTTCAAATTTTCGATTTCATTCTGCTTCAGTTTTGGTAGGTTCCATGTTTCTAGGAATTGATCCATATAATCCGGTTTGTCCAGGTTGTTGGCATATAGTTTCTCATAATATTCGCTTACAATTGTTTGTATTTCTGTGGTGTTGGTTGTTGTCTGTCATTGTTATTTATATGCGTCATTTCTGTTTTCTGATTAGTCTGGCTAGGGCTTATCAATTTCAATGTTCTTTTCATTGAAGCAGTTCCTAATTTCATTTACCTTGTTCTACTGTAGTTTCAATATCTATATCATTTATTTCTCCTCTGTTTTTAAGTATTTTCTTCATTCTGCTGTTTGGGGGTTTTGTTTGTTGTCCTTTGTCTGGCTTTTATAGTTGTAAGGTTATGGAGTTTACTTCAGGGTTTTGTTTTTTTTTTTTCCCTGAGGCAGACCTGTATTGCTATAAGCTTCCCTGTTAGAACCAGTTTTCTTGCTTTACAGAAGTTTGGATTGTTGTGTTTTCATTTTCATTTGTTTCCATGTTATTTTGATTTCGTCTTTGATTTCTAGGTTGACCCATTGATTGTTTAGGAGCATGCTGTTTAACTTCCATGTTTTTGTGCCTTTTGCAGATTTTTTTTTCTTGTTGGAGACTTCTACTTTCATAGCATTGTGGTCTGAAAAGACACATGGTATGACGTTGATTGGTTTGATTTTGTTTTGACTTGTTTTATGACCTAATATTTTATTGAGTGTGGGGAATTTTCCATGTGCACGTGAAAAGAAAGTGTTTGTGCTGTTTTAGGATGGAATGTCCTAAATATATCGGTTAAGTCCATCTGGTCTACTCTATCATTCAAAGTCACTACTTCCTTGTTGATTTTCTGATGGAATGATCTCTCCATTGATGTCATTGGAGTGTTAAAGTGCCCTACTATGATTGTATGACTATCAATTCTTTACTTTAGGTTTTGACTGTTTTGTGTATTTGGATGCTCTCAGGTTGAGCGCATATATGTTTACAATTGTTCTATCTTTTTTTGGATTGTACCTTTTATTATTATTGTGTCCTTCATTGTCTCTTGTTACAGTTTTCTTTTTAAATCTGTTTTTTCTGATATAGGTATGGCTACTGCAGTTTTCTTTTGATACTTTAGTTCTATAGTTAGCCTCTTGTAGGTAGAAGATAGATGGGTCCTATATTTTATTCATTCTATCACCCAGTGCCTTTTATTATGAAGAGAGAGTGCACAGGCATGGGATGGCAGGGTGGGGGAATGGGGGAAGATAGAAGGAGAGCAAGAGAGAATGAGAGCGAGAATGTATCTTAAGCAAATTCCAAGGTCAGTGCAGAGCTCAGTTGGGACTCAATCCCATGATCCTGGGATCAGAGCCTGAGCCCAAATCAAGAGTCGAAATCTCACGTGATGGAGCCATCCAGGTGCCCCATCTGTCACCCAGTGCCTTTGATTTGAGCATGTATTCTGTTTCCATTCAAAGTAATTGATAGACATAGAGTTGTCCTTTTATTACTTGATGTTGGTTGTTTCTGAATCTGTCTGATCCTTTCTTCTCTTTTTCTTTTCTATGGTTTGCTGGGTTTATTTAGTAGTGCAGTTGAAATTGCTTGTCTTTATACTCTGCATATGTATTAGTGGTGTTTGATTTGTGGTTATTATTAGGTTTGTACCTAACCACTTGTGCATATAGAAGTCTGTATTAAGTTGATAGTTGTTGAAGCTTGAACCAGTTCTTTACTCCTCTCCTCCCCGTGTTGTAGATATGTAGTGTCATATTTCAAAACCTTTCATATCGTGGATACCTTGGCTGATGTTTTACAGATATATTCATTTTTATTGCTTTTGCGTTTCACACTTTAATACTGTCACTTTAGGTGTTTCTTTACCACTTAAAGAGTCCCCTTTAACATTTCTTGCAGGGGTGGTTTGTTGGTTGTGAACTCCCTGAGTATTTGTTTGGGAACCTCTTGATCTCTCCTTCCATCTGAATGATAGTGTTGTGGATAGACTCTCTTTGGCTGCAGATGTTTTCCATTCAGCACCTTTACCATACCGTGCTGCTCACTTACAGTTTCAAAGTTTCTTCTGAAAAACATCCAGTGATAACCTCATGGGGTTTTTCTTGTAGGTAACTGTCATCTTTTGTTTTCCTGCTGTTAAAATTTTTCTTGATCACGACATTTTGGGTTTTAATTACTCTATGACTTGGTGTGGATGTGCTTCTGCTGAATATATTGGGGGTTCTTTGTGCCTCCTGCTTCTGAATCTGTTTCCTTCCCCGATTTAAGGAAGTTTTCATCTATTGCGTCTTCAAATAAATTTTCTGGTTCTATTTCTCAGAATTCTCAGAATGAGAAATAGGACAGAAAAGACCTATTGAAGGTTCTCTGATGAGTCACTGGATTTGCATGCGTGGAGGATACATTTGGGACTCAAATGAACAACCTACCTTTAACTTCAAAGAACTAGAAAAAAAAAAACAACAACAATCTACATCCAGTGTTCTCAAAACGGAGAAAGGAATACATATGAGAGTGGAAACCAATGAAACTGAGACCATGAAATCAATAGAACATACGAAGAAGAGCAACAGTGGGTTTTCTGAAGAGTGAAACAAAATTGTCAAGACTATACATAGACTATGCTAAGACAGAGAGACAGCCCAATTCAAAAGAACTATAAATAAAAGAGAAGACATTACACCTGATGCCAAAGAAGCATAAAGGAGACAAAGAGGCATCTGTGTGCAGATTAGATGGCAGCAAACCACCAACCTAGAAGAAATGGATAGGTTCTTAGAAACACACAACCTACCAAGACTGTATCAGGAAGATATAGAAGGTTTGCACAGACCCATTAAAGGAAGACTGCATCAATACAAGAAGATAACCAATGAAAATAAATTGAATCAGTAATGGAAATTCTCTCAGGGAAGAAAAGCCCAGGACCAGGTGCATTCACTGGTGAATTTGAACAACCGTTGTAGAAGAAACTAACAGCAGTCCTCTCGCTGATTAAAAAGGAATAAACACCTCCAAACTCATTTCATGAGACTAGAATACCCTGGTAGGAAGCCAGAAAATGATACTACATGAACAGAAAACTATAGGCCAGTATCCCCGTGATGAATATCGATGAGTAATTCCCAATAATATACAAGCAAACCAGATTCAGCATCACCTTTAAAGGATCATTGACCGTGATGAAGGGTTTTTTCCCTGTAAAGGAAGGATGTTTCAGAAATGCAAATCAATAAATGTGACTCCTCACATACTTGAATGAAAGAAAAATCAACCAGAAACCAGAATCTTAAGTATAAATAGCAAAGGCAGGGTTACTAGAAGGGAGGTGGGCAGGGGGATGGGTTTAATGGGTGATGGGCTAAGGAGGGCGCTAGTAGTGAGGATCACTGGGTGTTGTATGTAAGTGATGGATGACTACATTCTATACCTGAAACTAACACTACACTGTATGTTAACCAACTGGAATTTAAATAAAAACTTGAAAAAATAAATTCTAAAGAAATACATAAATACATTTAAACTAAACTAAATAAATACATGTTAAAAATTAAAAAGAAAACTCATGTGATGATGTGAATAGACACAGAAAAAGCGTTCTGAGAAAATTTGGTATCCATTTGTGCTAAAAATCTCTTTAAAATTCTGTGCAGAAGGAACATATCTCAACATAAGAAAGGCCATGTATGTGAAGCCCACAGCTAACATCATACTCAATAGTGAAATTGTGAAAGATTTTTCTCTAAGATCAGGCACAAGACAAGGATGCCCTAGATATGTGAAGGGGATTGGGTGATGCAGGCTTCTGGTTACGGAATGAATAAATTACAGATAGAAGATATAGCATAGGGAACATAGAGAATGGTACTGGAGTGGTGATGCATGGTGACAGAAGATAGCTACACCTGTGTTAGCGTAGCAGAATGTATACACTTGTCCAATCAGTATGTTGTTCATCTGAAACTAATATAACACAGTGTGTCAGCTATTCCCAAATAACATGATTTTTTTAAATAAGGTAAAGGACTGAAATAAAAAGTTTAATGTAAAATAACCTGTTAATATCTAATCAAGAAATGCAGTAAAGTTCCAAACTAGAAAGTCACCATATTAAATTCTGTAGCATTCCTATACAATAACCAAATTATCTAAGAAGGAAAGAAAATAATCCCATTTACAATAGCATCAAAACCAATAAAATTTATAGGAATAAATTTAGTCAAGGAAGTGAAAGATCTCTCTACAGAAAACTGTAAAACCTGTGTGCAGAAATGGAAGAAATTCAATTTGGATGAAAGAAACAGGAGAACACACAAGTCAGTGAAAAGCCATCCCATGTCCATCTGTCAGAGGAATTAATATAGATACAATGCCCATACTACCCAAAGCCCTCTAGAGATTCAGTGCAATCTCTATCAAGACTCCGATGTACGTTTTATGCAATTAGAAACACATATCCTAAAATGTATTTGGAACCACAAAAAGACCCCAAGTAGCCAACGCAAGAAAGAACAAAACAGGAGGCATCACACTTCTTGATTTCAAGCTGCATTCTAACACAAAGAAATCAGTTATGTCATTGGCATAGGCACACACACACAAGACAATGGAATGGAAATTGAGAGCCCAAACTAAAGCCATGCATGCACAGTCAACTAGTATTTGACAAGGGAGTCAAGAATACTCATTGGAGAAGAGTAGTCTCTTGAATAACTGGTGCTGGGAAAATTGGATATTCACATGTATAAGATTAAAGCTTAGCACCTTATGTTACACCACTCTAAGAATTAACTTGAAATGGATTAAAGATGTAAATGAATGATATGAAAACAAAATTCTTCCTCATCATTTCAGCTCTTATTATGCCGAAAAGAAGCTGTTGAGGTGGTGAAGGGCTGGGTGGAGAGTAGTCCTGGAAATAGAAGCCTGTGTGTGTGACACAGACTTTCTTTAGTAGTCTGGAATTATCCCCCTGATCCTTTAAGGCTAGCCACTTCTTTCCCTATATTTTCAGGCACAGCTAGTACCATACTTGCTGCCAGCCATGGACTGCTTTGTCTCCTCAAACCCCTAGAAGCTCTAGGTGGGACCCAGTGGGAAGGGTGGAGTTTTGTGGCAGTGATGCTGCCCTGTTGAAACCAGGTAGAGGGGAAGGAGAGAGGTAACATTCCGTCTTCACTGGGGTTCAGGTATGTTAGTGTTGGTGTTGGATTTTTCACCTTTTACCCTAACACATCTCAAAAGTTTAATTTCTGTCCTGCAGGTCAAAGTGGCTTCCAGAACAGTTCCTCCTTTCCCAGAAGTGCCCTCCATATCATACCCTGTGGGCTGCTCTTTATCACCATCCATGGGCTTTGGGCCACCCCCAACTTCTCCAACCTGGTGGCCTCTGGGACCTCACCCTCCACCTCCACCATCTGGAAAGATGATTGAAACAGTATGAGTTGACTTATAAAACACGTTTTGTCTTTTTACTTGTTGAGTGTTTGGAGAAGATGCAGTGATGGCACCACAGGGCTTTCAGGTCAGCCTGAGTAAGGACAGTGTAACGTGCTTCAAATTTCTCAGGAAATGAATGAAATGGGCAGTCGTTTCCACCCAGTGAGCTGGGCAACACATGTCTCTGAGAAGGAAAGAGGCCTTATACATGCTGACAGACATAGCACTCCCTAGGATGTAGCTTGTACAGAGACCATGTGCTGGGCTCTCTGAGGGATGAAACACACCCCTAACTTTATTTCTAGCTAGATGAGACCTGAACTGTTCACAGCTGCTTGATTAGTTATAAAAACACCTGAACCAGGGCCATGTAGACCTTCCTTAAAGGACAGGATCAGATCTCCCTCTTGTCCTCAAGGGTCACCTGAGGCACCTGAAAAACCCTCTGCCCCTGGTACGGGACGTGAGAATGTGAAAGAGTGAATATAATGAAACATGTTGCAGATGGTTTGTTTTTCTTCCACACAGTCTATGCAAGTCAGAATCAACTTCCATCCCACTCCATCCTTTATGAGACCTAGGACATGGTACAACTCCCACGGGGGAATATCAGTTGTGTCTCTACCATGGATGCAGAGAAAGACGAGGTAAATTCTGTTGCCTATTTCAGATGCAATGCTTTCTGGAAACTTTTATGTGGCCTTGTCTGGTTTTCTATGTCCTCTGGTATTTTTACTGTTTGATTTACATCCTCACAAGCCTCTAGGCTTCTCCAGTTTAAGATCATCACGTTAGGTAGTGCCTCTGGATGCCACAAGTGTGTGGAGGCAGAGGACCACGTGGCTATCACTTTGTGTTTGTGGAAATAACTTGAGGAGGATGACACTCCACTGCACCCTCAAGTCTTCTGGAGCATCTGACTCCTTCCTCACCTTCTTTGCATGGGATTATCCTGATTATTTTCATTTTTTCCTATTTCAGAGTAGGCCATGAATTTGTTCAGAATGTCTGCTATGAGCCTTGTGACTGGAAAAGATAACAACATTTTCCAACATTATATTGTGTGCTTTGTGCAGTGTTGAGTGTTCTTAGATAAATTTCAGAATTCATTACTGGTCCTTCTGTGTTGGTCAATGTGCGATAGAGAATTTCTCCAGTTGTCCCCTAGGTGGAAATACTCTGAATTTTCAGTAGCAGCATGTGTAATCAAAAATGTACGTGGAACTGCAGTCGTGAAGGGAGAGAATCAGTGATTACCTGCAGGGCCAGTAACTCACAGAGTTCTTCAGTTGTATTTATATGAGCAGGTTCAATTGTGTCCCAGGAACAGTTGCAACTGGTACTTTGTCTCATGATGCCTTATGGGAGTTTTACACCTGAAATTGAGACATGTTTCTGTTCATTCTTTTACGTAGAATTTCTACCTCCCTTTTACAATGGGACAAAATAGCTCTGCAATTCATATTGTATTTAAAAGCTGAATTACCTGTGAATTAAGGTAAACACTCTTAAGACCATGAATGTGCACAGGTAACGTGTTTCTCTCAGAAAACACATTTCTAGGCCCCCTGCAGGACTCCAGGAATCCCCATCTCCTCAGAGGTCTCTGTGGCCTTGCACAGAAGATGTCTTTGTCAGTGAGGGAAGCAGAGTAAGGACAGGAATGGGGTGGCAGGTTGAGCTTTGACCTTGGGGTGGCCCTGAATATCTGTGTGGTGCTGGGCTTTTCTTTCATTCCTTCATGTGCTGTCTGTTCTCAATGTGCAAAGAAAAAGTCTGCAGATTTGGTGGAAGAGGACACCAGAGGGATCCTGGACACAGATGCCTGCCTCTCTGGAATACGTTCCTTTATTAGACTGGCATTACTGCCATCAATCTTCTAGAATAGGATTCCTTGGCTTTCTGCATTTGTAAACATGTGCAGTGATGTGTAGAGACAGTAGTTTCTCCTTGTGGCATCTGGTACCTTCAGGCTGTAGGTGGGACCTCATAGGAGGTCCTCGTGAGACCTTCAGGTTGTAAGTGGGATCTCGTGGGAGGGTAGAGTTTTCTGGCACTGATGCTGCATTCTACTAGAACCCGTGAATGAACAAGGGGCCAGGTGCTGACACCTGCTTCATTGTGTTTCAGCTCCTGTGGGCGTTCTACTTCTGTCTCTCATACCAACATAGCTGTCACTTCTGTTCTGTAGGTCCTTATGGTTGCAAGAGGACCTCCTCTTTTCCCAGGTCCACCCTGCAGGCCCTTCCCCACAGATCCCCTTTATCACTGTTCATGGACTCTATAAGCCACCACCAGCTCCTTGGTGCCCTCAGTGACCTCCACCTCGACTATTGTAAGATGATGTGAACAGTATGAGTTGACATGTTCAGCATGTTCATCTACTGTCTTGTTAAGTCTTTGAGAAGATGTAGAGATGGCCTCACAGGCTTTTCAATGCAAGGGTGCTGCTGACTGAAACACTGTTAAGATTCCTCAAGTTTCTTAGGACATACATATGTTGGGCTGTGCCTAAGTGTGTGTATCTCTATGAGACTAAATGCGACGAAAGGTTGTAGATTAGCTGTGTGGCTTCCTTGGCCTTCAGCCTGAGTCACACTCTTAGCGGGGAATTCAGGGTTGACCAGGAAATACCCCTGCTGGACTCCTGTCACTGCAACCCTGAACCTGCTTTCACCACCCTGCCTGAAGGTTTGCATCTCCGACACTTCTCTCACAATTTTCTGAGGCTTTGCGTGTGTTCCTCTTGTCTCAGACCTAATGTCAGCTCTCAGTGGGGAGAGTCTCAACTCAGAGCATCAGCTTTGTGATCTGAGAAGCAGGGATAATGTTGATCTCTGAGGTCAGTGCGATGAAGAGGTGGTTAATCACATGAGGAATTTGTAAAATATATGGGATCAGTGGGCATTCACCCTTTTCAGCGTGGAAACGAATGTATCTGCACACAGAAGATCATCAACAGATGTTCATTCAATTTCATGAAACTAAGGGTATAATGCCTGAGGCTGAGAGATTGGCAATTCCTGTTTCAAAAGATACAACAAAGACCCCCGTGTGTTTTCTATCAAAATTCAGGTGCTACTTTACAAAGAAGGAAAAGATAGGTATGAGAATATGGATGTTTAGGGATCTGAAGATAATCCTCTTCCATTACAGGTAGACACACAAATGCACCCTGACAAATATGTGCTCATCCAAGGCCACAGATGTATTGAAGAAGAAAAAATGCATATAGAAGAACAGAAGATCCCTTTGCAATAACTCAAAATCACTTTGACATAGAGGGCAATCAGTGTGAAATTTGAAGAGCACACTGAACCATTACAAACCAGCTGTGGTTATTATATATTTAGAGATGGTGTCTAATCTGCCCCTTGGTCTGAATGCTTTCCCTGTCCACCCCGTCCCCTCCACGTTGTCCTTCCTAATATCCCCTAATACACTTGTCATAGTTGTGTTTCTCTGTCAGCGTCTGCCTCCAGGAAAATCGACACTCATCCCCCATCAAGTGTACACTTTGGGGTTCCTGTATATGCAGTTAACCAACAGGTAGAATGTATAGTATTGGTGGAAGAAGACAGATCATTCTTTGGGTTGTATTGCCTGGAAGGGACCAATAGTTCCATCTGAGGGGTTGGATACATCCTTTAGGGAGCTCTGGTGGTGGTTGTTCATCTGTAGATTGATGCTCATGAGCACATGGCGCATGTGCTAGTTGATGAAGTTTGTGCTGATGAGCAGGGCAGGTATCTGACTCCAGGAAAGGGTCTCTTCTGATGGTGAGGAATGGATTTAGAAGATCAGTAGGGAGGCCCTGCATTAATTCAGCTCTTGCGCCCTTGTGCACCTTACCAGCTGCCCCCAATAGCACCAGTCGAGGTGGCCTCCAAGGGGGCAAATGGCACAATTTTTGTGGCGAGTCACATGGTGTCCCATAAAGCTCCCCCTGATGCCATATTGAGGCATGGGGAGGGCAGAGGTCCATGGTCTGAGATAGGTTCCTTCGACACCACCCAGGAGAGTTGGGTGTAAGCATAGAGCTTCTTCTACATCAACTAATCCAATCTACTTCAGGGACCCTGAACCCTGTGAGCCCCTTTTTCATTCTAGCTTAGGGAAGCAGCCAACCCTCCAGCAGCTTTTGGGTCATAGCTGGGCCACCAAGGGTAAATGTCTGGCTGTCCACATGCAGCCACATTGCTTTAGCAAATGTCAATATGGGCAGCTGCTGAATGGGGGATTCTCCTCCATTGTGACCAGGGCCTGGGACAAAACATGATGAGAGAGAGAGAGACAGGAGTTCCCTGCGCTCCTGGACAGGGCTGCATGCACAGAGCAGATAGCCTGAAGCCTGGGGAGAGGTGGACAAAGAGACAGGTAAGGAGAGAGAAACTGGATGAGTGATAGGGGAATTGGGCAAGACCGAGAGAGTGAAAGGAAGAAACACAGAGAGGTGTGGTTAGAGAGAAACAGAGACAAAGAGGAAGTACAAGGAGAAAAGTGGAGACCTGGTCCAGGTACGTGGACGGGGTGAGATGGGCCAGGGGGGAGGGGATGTGTGAAGTGGCTCTGAGTGCTGGGGCAGAAAAGGCTGGTATCATGGGCATCATAGTTTCATGACTCTAAGACTCCAACATCCCTGGGGTCAAGCTCTGCAGAGGCCATTGCAATCGAAAAGATGGGCATCTATCATTTCTCCTGGAATTGTGGGGCTCAGCATTATGTTCTGTCATGGAGAAGGATGTCTTCAGGGAGAGTGTGCTGCTCTTTGGCAGTTAAACTCCAGAGCCAGCCCTGTGGGGAGGTGTCCCAGGGTCATCTCCCTCACTGCCCCAGGCCTTCCCTGTTGGATTTCCCCCCTGTCCCCACCAGCTGGCGTTCCTCATGTTCTGAACCCAGGCAACAGGCATTGTGTTGCCCCAGGTTCTGCAGTCTGGACCTGGCAGAGGTGGACTGTTGATATTGATTAAAAAAAATATTTGACAATAAGGTCCATATTCTCCCTCTGGAACGAGCGGTGTGCATCCAAATCGTGGGTTGCTATCCTCCTGTCCACAACCAATCTGAGGATTCCAGAAGGTAGGTGAACCTTTTAAAACACCATAGTCTTCTCTTACATCATTCAAAGACAATTTCTTTCCCAGCTTTCTTTTAATTTTGAAGAGATGGCAATTCCTAATTGAAAGCATAATGGTCCTGTAGGAAATTGACCTACATGACTGATGGACATTATTTCATCCATCCATATCCCTAAAGCACATTTCATTGGAAATATTAGTCACGGATACATGTCGTAAATTCATAACACATGTGTAGCTCCCTGTAAGTTGCATGCTGACCTTGTCACATATGTGTCATCAGATATTATTAGTGACTTTTCAGATAAGCTCTAAACATCAAGATGGTCATGTTAGAGAATCTGGTATAAATGGAATTTCACAGATTCTAAATTAGGAATGATTTTTCATTTTTAATGTTTCTTTTTTCCCTTTTTGGAGAGAGCCCGAGCTGGGGATGGGGGAGAGAGATGGAGATACTGAATGTGAGGCAGATTCCAGTCTCTGAGGTGTCAGGACAGAGCCTGACGCAGGGCTCAAACTGAAGGACGGCAAGATCATGACCTGAGTGGAAGTCGGACGCTAAACCAAGTAAGCCACCGAAGTGCCCCAGGAGTGATAGTTTATTGGCAAAGAAAGAGAAATTAAAGATAGCGTAAAGGATGTCAACTCTTCATTCAAATATTCTTCACACATTTGTTGTATTAGTTTTAGGCATACATTGTAGTCCTTCCATATGTCTATAAATTACGTTGTACTTAAGCACAAGTGTAGCTATCATGTGAAAGCATGCAACAGTATTATTACACGATTGACTCTCTTCCATTGGCTGTCCCTTGTATCCCTAGGACTCATTCATTCCATAGCTGGAAGCCGGTATCTCTCTCTCAAAGGTGTCCATTCTTTATCTAACCTAAACACTTAGGTGGTAAACACAATTACCTCTTGTTCAGCATGTGTAAATTGGTGGTCTATTTTTCTGGGAACATTGCTTAAAGCATTACAAATGGTGTCATTACGTTAATAAATTTGGTTTCATTCTTCACTCACAAGAAAGGAGAAGGAAAATATTTCTTTGTGCCCTAGGCCCTGTCACTAAGACCCTTCCCAGTGTAGAGAACAGGCTTAGTTGCTCAGAGCACCTTCGGTCCCTCAGCTGAGCCACCAGGGTCTTCAACATTGCAGAATTCCCATGGTGGCCAGCAGAGAGAGCTCCAGCACCACAGACCCGGAGGGGCGGGTTCCTCTGCCTAGGCAGTGATGGCCAGCAGAGGGCGCACCATCAGCTTTTTTGACCCAGAGCACCTAGGAGCAGGAAGGGCTTCTATTGCTCCCAGAGGATGCAGGGCCTCTGCTGCTGCCTCAGGGCAGAAAGCAGAGCTGCCTTTCCAGCGCGTTCTGCCGCCCACCCCATGGGAGACCTTGGGAGCTTTGCAGCAACTTGGCATCTCCTGAGTCCCAGAGAGTATCTGCCTTGTTGTACCGAGTGCTGAGGAGGGGGCGCCGGGTGGCTTCCCTGGTCAAGCTGGTTGCTGAGCTGCACAGGCCTTTGCATTTTCTGGGCTGTTCCCGTGTTTCATTCCATCCCTTCCCAGACAGTTTTTGAACAAGACGTATTTTGCTAAAGGACTTGTGGATTGCGGGGTCCCACGACATCACCTCATAGATGCAGTCGATGGTGTGTTCCAGATCCAGGCTTGTTTCCGGGAAGAAACCCTGACAGAAATTCAGAAGCACGGGAGCTGCATTCAATTAGGACGTGGATCCATGAAATGCTCGTCTCACGACCTTCTAGAAGAAGGAGCTGGGACCCATGTTCCGAGTCCTGCTGGACCCAGAGACCAAGGTAAGGGCACAAACTGTCCCACACATCATACATGCTTTTTAAAAAATTTCATGGTTATTTTTCCAACCTAGTGAAGTGATTGAACACTACCGAAAACCCAGTAGGTAAGTCTCAGTAACCTTATGTTATCTTTTAATTTAAATTCCACTGAGTGAAGACACAGTGTAATAGTAGTTTCAGGTGTCCAATATAGAGCAACACTTCCACACGTCACCCGGTGCTCCTCCCAGGTGCACTTCTTAATCCCCATCAGCTGTTTCACCCATTCCCTCACCTCGATGTGGAACTCCTCAGTTTGTTTCCTAGTTAAGAGTCCGTTTGTCTCCTCCCCCCCTCCCCTTTGTTTTGTTTTCTTGCCATGTGTTAGTGAAATCATTGGGTATTTGTCTTTCTCTGACAGGATTTTTTCACCCAGCATAACATTCTGTCGCTTCTCCACCTCGTGGCAAATGACAAGATTTCATGTTTTTACGGCTAAATCATATTACATTCCATAGACCACATCTCAATTTATTCATCAGTTGATGGATGCTTGGATAGTTTCTGTAATTTGGCTGTTGTAGAAAATGGTGCTGTAAACATCACGGTGCATGTATCCCTTTGAAGATTTTGTATTCTTTGTGGAAATACCTTGTAGTGAAATTGCTGGATTGTAAGGTACGTCTATTTCCAGTTTTTTTTTTTTTTGACATCTCCATGTGGTTTTCCAGAGTGGCTGCACCAGTTTGCATTCTTACTCACAGTGCAAGAGGGTTTCTCTTTCCTCACATCCTTGGCAACACCTGCTGTGTCATCCTTCATTGATTTTAGTCATTGTGACAGATGTGATGTGTTATCTCATTGTACTTTTGAATTGTATTTTCCTGAAGATCAGTATTGTTGAGCATGTTTTCATATGTCTCTTGGCCATGTGTATGTCTTCCTTGGGAAAATGTCCATTCGTGTCTTCTGCCCATTTTAAATCGGATTTCTCCTTTTTTGGGTGCCGTATGACTTTATATATTTTGGACACTAACCCTTAATCAGATGTCGTGTGCAAATAGTATTCTGTAGGTGTTTTAGTTTTGTTGATTATTTCCTTGGTGACAGAAGCTTTTTATTTTTACGAAGTCCCATTATTTTTGCTTGCGTTTCCCTTAACTCAGGAGATATATCTACAAAGATGTTTGTACAGCCAATGTCAAATAAGATACTGCCTGTGTTAATTATCCTCTGGGATTTTTATGGTTTCAGGTTTCACACATAGGTCTTTATCCATGTTGGATTTATTTTTGTGTATGTTGTAAGGTGGCGTTGTTGGTCTTGTTTTGTTTTGCAGGTTGCTGTCTAGTTTTTCCAAAACCATATGTTGAAGAGATTTTTTTTTAAGTTTATGTATCTATTTTTGAGAGACAGAGAGAATGCAGAAGAGGGGCAGAGAGAAATGGGGAGAGAGAATCCCACACATGCTCTGCACTGCCCTGAGATCATGACCTGAGCTGAATCCACAGTCACACTCTTTGCAGCCACCCATGTGTCCTAAGACTATCTTTTTTTTTTCCCCATTGGATATACTTTCCTGCTTTGTTGAGAATTAATTAACCATATAGGTTTGAGTTCATTTATGGGTTTCTGTTCTATTGATCTCTGTGTCTGTGTGTTGTTGTTGATGTTGATGTTGTTTTTTGCCAGGACCATACTGTTCTGTTCAGTACAGCTTTTTAATATAACCTGAAGTCTGGATTGTGATGCCTCCAGCTTTAGTTTTCTTCTTCAATTTTGTTTTTGCTGTTTGGAGTCTTTGTCGTTCCATACAAATTTGTGATTATTTGTTGTAGTTCAATGACAAATGTTTTTGTTAGTGTGATAGGGATTTCATTACATGTGTAGATTGTTTTGAGGAGTGTGGACATTTTAACAGTATTTTATGCTTCCCATCCATGAGGGTGAAATATATTTCCTTTTCTTTGTGTCTTCTTCTATTTCTTAGCCTTTAGAGTACAGGTCTTTCACCTCTTTGGTTAGGTTCATTCTAGGTATCTTGGGGTATTTGGTGCGCCTGTCAATGGGATTGATCCCTTACTTTCTCTTTCTGTTAATTCATTACTCGTCTATAGAAATGCAATAGATTGATGTACATTGATTTCTGTATATTGTGAATTGTCGAATTCATATATCAATCCTAGCAATTTTCATTGGAGTCTTTCATGTTTTTTTATAGAGAGCATCATGTCAGTTCCAAACGGCGAAAGTTCTTCTTCCTTGCCAATTTGGGTGCCTCTTATCTCTTTTTTTTTTTTTTTTTTGATTGCTGTGGCTAGGACTTCCTGTACTATGTGGAATAATAGTGGTGAGAAGGGTCATCCTTGTCTTGTCCCTGACCTTGGAGGAAAAACTTTCAATTTTTCCCCATTGAGGATGAGATGAGCTGTGGATTTTTCCTAGATGACCTTTATATGTGTAGGTAGGTTGAGTCCAAATCTACTTTGCTGAGGTTTTTTTTTTTTTATCATGAATGGATGTGACATTTTGTCAAATGGTTTTCCTGCATCTGCGGAAAGCATCATATTGTTCTTATTCTTTATTCTATTACTGTGGTGCATCATGTTGATTGATCTGTGAATGTGGAACCACCCTTGCAGGCCAGGAATATATCCCACTTGATTATGGTAAATGATTCTATTAATGTATTGTTGACTTTAATTTGAAGGTATTTTAATGAGAAGTTCTGCATACATACTCATCAGGCTATTGGTCTGCAGTTTTATTTAAAAATTTTTAAACATTTTTTTAGATGTTTATTTCTTTCTTTAGATAGAGTACATAAAAGTAAGGGAGGGGCAGAGAGACAGGGAGAGAAAGAATCCTGATCATGCTCCACACTGTCAACGCAGGGTCCAATGTTGGACTCGAACCCACGCACCACAAGATAATGTCCTAATCCAAAATTAAGAGTTGGATAGTAAACCGACCGAGCCACACAGGCGCCCTGGCAGTTTTCGGTTTTAGTGGAGGCTTTATCTGGTTTTGGTATCAGGGTAATGATGGCCTCATAAGATGAATTTGTAAGTTTTCCTTCTTTTTTATCTTTTGTAATAATTCGAGGAGAATACATATTACCTCTTCCTTAAATGGATGGTAGAATTCATCAGTGAATTCTGGCCCCGAACTCTTGCTTTGGGGGGAGATTATTTTTTTCTTACTGATTTCATTTCTTTCTGTTTTCAGATTTTATGTATCTTCCTGTTTCAGTTTTGGTAGTTTGTGTGTTTCTAGGAATTTGTCGATTTTTCTCAGAGTGTCCAATTTGTTGCATATAGTTGTTCATAATATTATCTTCTAATTGTATTTTTGTGGTGTTGACTGTTGTTTCTCCTTTCTTATTTGTGATTTTATTTATTTGAGTCCTTTCTCTCTTCTTTGTGAAAACTCTGCCTAGGAGGTTTTCATGTTGATTACTGTTATCACGGAACCAGCCTGTGGTTTCACTGGTTTGGTCTAGTGTCTTTTTGGTTTGTATATCCCTTATTTCTGCCTTAATCTCTATTTCCTTCCTTCTGCTGTTCTTCTCATTCCTTTAGTGGTAAGTTAGGAGTGTTTGAGATTTTTCTTGCTCTTTAAGGTAGGCTTGTATTGCTATATACTTCCATCTTAGATTGCTTTTGCCGCATTCCAAAGGTTTTTACCAGTGTATTTTCATTTTTATTTGTTTCAGTGTATTTTCTCATTGATTTCCTGTTTGACCCATTCATTTCGTAGCATGTTATTTAACCTCCCTTTATTGTGGCCTTTCCCCCTTTGTGTGTGTGTGTGTGTGTGTGTGTGTGTGTGTGTGTGTGTGTGTGTATGAGTGTGGTTAACTTCAACTTTCCTAGCTTTGTGGTCAGAAAAGATGCTTGGTCTGATCTCTGTCTTTGGGTACCTGTTAAGGCCTGATTTGTGACCTAGAATGTGATCATTTCTGGAGAATGCCCCATGTGTGCTTGAAAAGAGTGTGTACTCTGCCATTTTAGTATGGAGTGTTCTGAATATATCTGTTAAATGCATCTGGTTCAGTGTGTCATTCAAAGGCATTGTTTCCTTGTTGATTTTCTGTTTACAGGTTCTGTCCATTGATGTGACTGATGTGTTAAAGTCCTCTATTATCGTTATATTTTTATAAATTCCTTTATGGTTTTGTTAAATGTTTTATATATTGGTGATTACATATTGGGTGCATCAAAATTTACAATCTTTGGATCTTTTTGTTTGGTTGTCCCTTTAAAAAATTTTTTTTTCAACGTTTATTTATTTTTGGGACAGAGAGAGACAGAGCATGAACGGGGGAGGGGCAGAGAGAGAGGGAGACACAGAATCGGAAACAGGCTCCAGGCTCTGAGCCATCAGCCCAGAGCCCGACGCGGGGCTCGAACTCACGGACCGCGAGATCGTGACCTGGCTGAAGTCGGACGCTTAACCGACTGCGCCACCCAGGCGCCCCTGGTTGTCCCTTTTAGTATGAGATAGTGTCTATCTTCATCTCTCGTTACAGCTTTATTTATTTTTTTTAATTTAAGTCTTAGTTGACATAGAGTGTATTCTCTGTTTCGGGAGTAGAATCCAGTGATTCATCCCTTACATACAACACCCAGTACTCATGACAACAATTGCTCTCCTTAATACTCGTCCGCCATCTAGCCCAGCGCTGACACATCTCCCTCTATCAAACCTCACTTTTTTTCTCTATGGTTAAGAGACTCATGTGGTTTGTTACCACTCTTCTCTTTTCCTGCCCCCTTCCCATGTTTTCATCTGTTTTGTTTCTTAAATTCCACATGAGTGAAATCATATATGTGTCTTTCACTGATTGACATATTTCACTTAGCATAATACATTCTAGGTCCATCCACATCGTTGCAAGTGGCAGGATTTCATTCTTTTTGAAGCTGAGTTACATTTCATTGTATGTACGTATGTATATATGTATGTACATATGAGCATACACGTGAGCACATATGCGTATACATGCACACACACACCCACACACATACACCACACAAGTTCTTTATACCTTCATCAGTTGATGGATACTTGGGCTTTCTCCATAGTATGTCTACCATTGATAATGTTGCTAAATATTGGGTGTATGCAATTTTACTACTAGGTATTGACCCAAAGGGTACCAAACTACACTCTCGGTTTTAAAGTTTATTTTGCCTAATATAAGTATTGCTACTGGCTTTCTTTTGACATTATTGTCATGATAAATGCTTTTTATTCCCTCCTTTTATTTATTTTATTTATTTTTTTTTCAACGTTTATCTATTTTTGGGACAGAGAGAGACAGAGCATGAACGGGGGAGGGGCAGAGAGAGAGGGAGACACAGAATCGGAAACAGGCTCCAGGCTCTGAGCCATCAGCCCAGAGCCCGACGCGGGGCTCGAACTCATGGACCGCGAGATCGTGACCTGGCTGAAGTCGGACGCTTAACCGACTGCGCCACCCAGGCGCCCCCATTCCCTCCTTTTAAATCTTCAGGTGACATATGTGAAAATAAGGCTTTGTAGGCAGCATCTAGATAGGTCTTTTTTTTTTTTGTCCATTCTGACACCCTATCCTTGTCTTTTGATTGGAGCATTTAGTCGATTTACATTCAGAGTAATTATTGATAGGTATATATTTAGTGACATTCTACCAGTTGTTTTGCCATTGTTTCTTCCTGTTTTCTCTGATCCTTTCTTGTCTGTAACACTTTTGGTCTTTCATTTCCACTCCAAGAGTCTGATTTAAATATTCTTTTCTTTTGACTGGTAGTACATTTTTTTTAACTTATTTTTAATATTTCTTTTTTGTTAAAATTTAAGCCCAAGTTAGTTACCTTATAGTGGAATATAGTTTCAGGATTAGAATTTAGTGACCATCAATTACAAAATATATCCAGTACTCATCCCAAGTGCCCCCCGCCCCGAGTGCCCATCACCTATTTAGCCGATACCCTTATTCAGAAACCCTCCTGGAGTCCTGAGCTTCTTCCCTCTATTTAACAGTCCCTTATCGTTTGACTCCCTCTCTGTTTGTATCTTATTTTTGCTTTCCTTTCATTATGTACATCAGTGTATTAAATTCCACAGATAAGATAAATCATATGATGTGTGTCTTTCCCTGACATATTATGGTTAGCATAATAAAGTCTGGTTCCATCCACCTTGTTGCAAATAGCAAGATTTCACTCTTTTTGATTGCCGAGTAATATTCCACTGTATGAATATACCACATATTCTTTATCCATTCATCTCTCAATGGTCATTCGGGCTCTTTGCATAATTTAGCTATTGTTGATAATGCTGCTATAAACATTGGAGTGCATGTGCCTCTTCGAGTTAGCGTTAGTGTATCCTATGGATAAATGTCTATTAGTGCAATTGCTGGGTCGTAGTGTAATTCTCTTATTGTTTTTTTGTAATGAATCTCCATACTATTTTCCAGAATGGCTACACCACTTTGCATTCCCACCAGCATTGCAAAAGCGTTCCCTTTCTCTGCATCCTTGCCAACATCTGTCGTTTCCTGAGATGTTAATTTTAGCCATTCTGATAGGTGTGAGGGGATATCTCATTGTGGTTTTGATTTGTATTTCAGTGATGACGAGTGAGATTGAGCATCTTTTCATGTGTGACCAATCTGGATGTCATCTTTGTTAAAGTGTCTCTTCATGTCTTTTTCCCATTTCTTCACTGGGTTATTTGGTTTTTGGGTGTTGAGTGTGATAAGTTCTTTATAGATTTTGGATACTAACCCTTTATCTGTCACCTGCAAATATCTTCTCCCATTACATTCAGTTTCCTTTAGTTTTGTTGATTGTGTCCTCTGCTGTGCAGAAGCTTTTTATATTGAGGTCCCAATAGTTCATTTTGGTTTTTATTGCCCTTGTTTCTGGAGACTTGACAAGCAACATGTTGCTGCAGTCAGGATCAAAGAGGTAGGTTGCCTCCTTTCTCCTCGAGGATTTTGATGGTCTCCTGTCTTACATTGAGATCTTTCATCCATTTTGAGGTGTGTGTGTGTGAGAGAGAGAGTCACAGAGAGAGAGAGAGAGACAGAGAGAGTCCCAGAGGTTTAAGAACATAATCCAGTTTGATTCTTCTCACTGTCCATTTTTCCCAGTACCATGTGCTGAAGAGATTCTTTTTTTTTTTCTTTGCTTATTCTTTCCTGTTTTGTCAAAGATTGCTCGGCCATAATTTTGAGGGTCCATTTCTGGGTTCCATATTCTGTTCCTTTGATCTATGTGTCTGTTTTTGTGCCCGTCCCATACTGTCTTGATGATTGTGGCTTTCTGATGCACCATAAAGTCCAGAATTGTAATGTCTCCAGGTTTGTTTTTTTCTTTTTCAACATTACTTTGGCTCTTTGGGGTCTTTTCTGGTTCCATACAAATTTTAGGGTTGTTTGTTCTAGCTCTGTGAAGAATGCTGGTGTTATTTTGATAGGAATTACATTGAATTTGTCCATTGCTTTGGGTAGTATTGACATTTTAACAATATTTGTTCTTCTAATTCATGAGCATGGGATGTTTTTCCATTTTTTTGTGTCTTCTTCAACTACTTTCATAGATTATGTATCGTTTGTTCTTTTAATTTTTTAATGTTTATTTATTTTTAAGAGAGTGAGCGAGTGAGCAAGAGCCCGTGAGCAGGGGAGAGGCAGGGAGAGGGAGACACAGAATCTGAAGCAGACTCCAGGCTCCAAGCTTTCAGCACAGAGCCCGTCACAAGACTCAAACCCACAAACGCGGGATCATGTCTTGAACCGAAGTCAGCACTTAACCGACTGAGCCACCCAGGCGCCCCTCTATTGTTTTAATGTACTGATCTTTTACCTCTTTGGTTAGATTTATCCCTGGGTATTTTATGCTCTTCAGTGCAGTTGTAAATGGGATCAGTTCCTTAATTTTCTTTCTGTTGATTCATTATTGGTGTATAGAAATGCAATCAACTTCTGTATATTGATTTTATGTTCTGAGATTTTCCTGAATTCCTGTATCAGTCCTAGAGTTTTTTGGTGGAGTCGTTTGGATTTTCCACGGAGAGTATCATATCTGTGAGGAGGCAGAGTTTGACCCCTCCTTGCCAACTTGGACACCTTGTATTTCTTTTTGTTGTCTGATTGTTGAGGCTAGGACTTCCAACAGAATGGTGAATAACAGTTCTGAGAATGGACATCCCTGTCATGTTCCTGACCTTAGGGGGAAAGCTCTCAGTTTTTCCCCATTGAAGATGTTATTAGCTGTGGGACTTTGGTATCTGGACATTCTCATATTGAGGCCCGATCCTTCTATCCCTCCTTTCATGAGGTTGTTTTTTTTTTTTTTTTTTCATCAAGAAAGGATGCTGCTGCATTTTGTCAAATTTTTATTCTGCATCTATTGAGAGGATCATGTGGTTGTTATCTTTTCTTTTGTCAATGTGATACATCACATCAGTTGATTTGCAGATATGGAATCGGTTGTGCATCCCAGGAATAAAATCCACCTCATAGTGCTGAATAA
The DNA here is from genome assembly GCF_022837055.1 of Prionailurus viverrinus. Lineage (NCBI taxonomy): Eukaryota > Metazoa > Chordata > Mammalia > Carnivora > Felidae > Prionailurus > Prionailurus viverrinus. The sequence continues at coordinate 4,504,367 of NW_025927606.1, forward strand.
TTCTTTTTATTTATTGTTGGATCCAGTTTGCCACTTTTTGTTGAGATTTTTTGCATCCATGGTCATCAGGGAAATTGTTCTCTAGTTTTCCTTTTTAGTGGGGTCTTTGTCCAGTTTGGACTCAAGGCCATGCTGGCCTCATAGAATGAGTTTGGAAGTGTTCCCTCCATTTTTCTGCCCATGACCTTATCTTGTTCTTTCATTTGGGATGCCTTCCTCTTGTCTTGGAATTTTGGTTGAGTATTTGCCATCTTTGTGTTACCAAAGATCATTTTGTTACCTGCCTGTGAGTTGAATGGTTTTATGAAGAGGAGGTCATCCAATGTCCAGGGCCTGGCACATCAGGGAGTGTCTGTGGTGTGTGTCGCATGCACTGTTTTGTGTTCTGGCTGCACTATCCTTCAGGTCAGTTGTATGGGAAAGGTATGTTCCTTGGCCAGAATGTGGTGAGTCTGATCTAGGTCTGCTCTGATCTGCTTGTTAAATGAGACTTGAAATGACTGCTCCTAGAAGTGAAGCCCTGCACAACTCTTTGGTCAAGAGAGGTGGTGTGGTCATGGGCTTCACCTGGTCTTCTGGGGAAGGGGCCAGCTCCATTGGGACTGAGGCAACCTTGAATGACCTAGAAGGCCAGTCTTGGCAGAGCACAGGAAGGTGGGATTGGTGTAAACGGCTTGGGCAGCCAGTGTGGGAATCGCCTTGTTTCCAGCATTTAGCTCTTTGTTTATCCTGGGGGGCGGGGAGAGGGGGTGAGGGCAGAGCAGGGAAATGGTGCCAGGCAGCTCCTCTGTCCTAGCTCTTTGTCCCCTCATTGTGAACAGTGCTTCTCAAGTATGCTCTCCACGATGAGTGTATAATCTCCTCACTATGTGCACCAGGCTTTCTACAGATCACTGTTTCCATGCCATCTGCCTGCAAGTTGTTTGCTGCCTTCTCTTCAGGAGTAGGCCAGTGCCCTCAGGGCTGTATCCCAGCCAAGGCTTCTAACCTTTGAAACTCCACATTCTCAGGGTGCCTGGATGGCTTGGTTAAGTGTCTGACTCTTGATCCTCGATCAGATCATGACCTCTTGGTCGTGGGATTCTCTCTTTCCTTCCTGTCCTGCCCCTCCCTTGCATGTGCTCTCTTTCTCTCTCTCTCAAAATTAATAAACTTAAAAAAAAAATTAGTGGCATGGAATACCTTATTTAGGCAAGACTGCCTCTCTGAGAGGAATGGCAAGGATCTTTGAGCTTTATTTCCACCACTGGCTAGGAAATTCTTTGCTGACTGGTTAGAGGTTACATTCCTACAGGAATGAAATTAGGTTTAGCTACATTGGTGCTTAAAGTAAGTAACTCCATGATGGGCCTGTGATTTTTCTTAACGTTCTAAAGCCAAATTGTATGTATACATTTTTAATTAAATGTATAGCCCTAAATAATATTTTAGCCATCTACTGCCGGCCCAATGATCATATCCTGTGAAACTGTAACTATCTCCTGATCATAGAGGAAGATCAACTCTGTGGCTCTAAGATCTTTGTGGCTCTAAGTTACTTTGATCTATGTTACTAAGATCTTTGTGAGTCTAGGTCCCTGCTGACCTTTGGAAGTCTTTCACCCAGGGACCCCCAGCGAGGTTGCTGAGCGATCATTTAGGCACAGAAGCACATTTTCCAAGTCACCTCTCCATAAAGCATTGTCTTTCCCTCTGGTACTTCTGGAACTTACCCTTTGGCAAGTCACATATCCTCATGCAAACCTGTCAAAGTGGACCAGAAAAAGCTGCTTGCCTGTGACTGCCACTTCATTGTCACATCTTATCCTTCTGAAACCCCTTGAAATCCCTGTTGTTCTTCCAGTCTTTGAATATGTCTTTGATTTGGAACCATTTGATTCTCTTGTATTTCTGATAAAAAATATGTGTGAAAATATTAAAGCAAGGATTCTTTACAATAAGTGAGCCAGTCACAATGATTCATCTGGCTGTGTGTACATTTTTAGTTTTGACAATGTTCAGGCATGAAGTGAAGTATATCCTGTAAAATCTGAGTATCATTCATTATCTAGGATAACCACCTTTATGGAAAGCCTTTCAATGACATGCTCGTTCAAGATCAGAAAAACACTTAATTTACATACCACATAATACAGTGGTATACACATGCGTTATTATCTTCAAATATGTAAAGTAGATGTTTCTATGAAGTGTTTATCATGCATTCACTTTTCTCTACCATGAATGCTATTATTTAAATTAATAGTAAGAACAACAAGAATAGGTACATGTCCATCACTAGTAACTAATATTAGGACTAGTCATATAATATAATGTGTTACAAACACAAAACCATGATTACTAATAATCTTTTCATTCATGCTGGATTTCTAGTTACCAGAAAAATTGGGAAGATATTATTGAGTCTCTACATACAACAGACTGTTTTCTGACTATTGATATCATATGAGTTGATACACAATCACAATCAATATCTTGTGAGATATGGTAGTATTAACTAAAGTTTATATTTGTATTCTGATTTCTTCGGTTTTAACTTCTGTCCCAGACTCATCCTAGCTGGCACATTACCCTCATCCTGTCTCCTTAGGCTCCACTTGGCCATGACAATTTTTAGATTTTTCCATATTTTACATAATCTGCAAAGTTTTGAGGGTACGTTTGTAGAATGTATTTTGTAGAATGATCCTTGGTTGGGATATGTCTAACGTTTGTTCAAATGCTTAGGCCAGAGTTACCGTGTTTTGGAGCAGAAGGTCCAGAGGCATAACGCCATCCATAATTACCACTTCACATAAAGGTTGTTCACTTTGAAGACTGGGGTCTTTTGTGGTTCCATACAAATTTTAGGACTGTTCTAGTACTGTGAAAAATGTTGTTGGTATTTTGATGGAAATTGCATTAATTGTGTCAATTGCTTTGGGAAGTATAGACATTTTCACTATATATGTACTTTCGACCCATGAGTATGGAATGTCCTTCCATTTCTTTGTGTCATCTTGAATTTCATCACTGTTTTATACTATTCAGAGTATAGGTCGCTCACCACTTTGGTTAGGTTTATTCATAGTTATCTTATTATTTGGTGTACAAGTGTCAATAGGACTGTTTTCTTAATTTCTATTTCTACTGCTTCAGTATGGTTTTCTAGAAATGCAACAGATTTCTGTACAGTGATTTGTATCCTGTGACATTGCTGAATTCATTTATCAGTTCTAGCAGTTATTGGGTGGACTCTTTAGGGTTTTCTATATAAAGTGTCATGTAATCTGCAAAGTGTGAAAGCTTCACTTCCTCCAGATTTGGATTTCTTTTTATTTTATTTATTTTATTTTATTTTATTTTATTTTATTTTATTTTAGTTTAGTTTAGTTTCGTTTGTCTGCTGGCTGTGGCTAAGACTTCCAGTAATTTATTAAAAGTGGTAAGAATAAACATCCTGTCTTCTTCCTGACCTTACAGGAAAAGCTCTCAGATTTTCCCAATTAAGCTTGATTATAACTGCAGGGTTTTGATAGATATCCTTTATTAAGTTGATGTATGTTTCCTGTAAACCTACTTTAGGGGGTTATAATCCTGAATGGATGTTGTACTTTGTCAAATGCTCCTTTCTGCATGTATTGAAATGACCGTATGGTTCTTTTCTTTTAAAGTTTATTAATCTTGAGAGAGACAGAGCGTAAGCAGGGGAGGGGCAGAGAGAGAGGGAGACACAGAATTCGAAGGAGGCTCTTGGCTCTGAGCTTTCAACACAGAGTCTGACATGGGACTTGAACTCACGAATTATGAAGTCATGACCTGAGCTGATGTCAGACTGTTAAAGGATTGAGCCACCAAGGTGCCCCGATCATATGGTCCTTATCCTTTCTCCTGTTGATGTATTGTGTCACATTGGTTGATATGCAAATATTGAACCACCTTTGCAGTTTGGGAATAAATCCCACTGAATTGTTGGATATATTTACACTTGTTATATCTTCTTTTTGGATTGTACCCTTTACTGTTATATAATGTCCTCCTCTGTCTCTTGTTATGTACTTTTTTTAAGTGTATTTTTTTCTGATACAAGTATTGCTACTCCAGGTTTCACTTGACATTAATGTGTGCAATGTTTCTCTATCCTCTCACTATCATTCTTGAGGTGTAAAGTGGGTCACTTATAGGCATATAAATCTGTTTTGTTTTTTCATCCATTCTTACACCCTACATCTCTATATTGGAGCATTCACTCCATTTACCTTCAAAGTAATGATTGATATGTATGTACATATTGCCATTTTATTGCCTGTTTTGCTGTGGTTTCTAATGATTTTCTCTGACCCTTTCTTGCCTTTCTTTCATGTTTTGCTTATTTTCTTTAGTGATATATTTCGATTTCCTTATCTCTATTCTTAGCATATTTATGATTGGTTTTAGTATATGGTTACTGTTAGGTGTTTATATAACTTCTGCATTTAGCAGTTTGTATTAAGTTCATGGTCATTTACCTTCGCACCCATTATTTTCTCCTCCCTAGGTTTTTGGTAGAGGTTATTACAATTCAAATCCATTTCTCTGGGTTCGTTAACTGACTGTTTTTGTTTTTTTGCAGAAATATTCATTTTTTGCTTGATTTGTGTCTTCTACCTCTAAACTGTCACTGTTGGTCTCTCTTTTCCACTCAAAGAATCCCTCTTAATATTTCTTGCAGGACTGGTTTAGTGGTACAAACTCCTTTAGTTTTTGTTTGGGAAAGTCTGTGTCTCCTTCCATTCTGAAGGATAGCCTTGCTGGATAGAATATTGTTGGCTGCTGATTTTTCCATTCAGCACTTTGAATATGTGATGTCACTCGCTTCAGGCTTGCCAAGTTTCTGTTCAGAAATATGTAGCTAGCCTCATGGGTCTTCCCTTCTAAGTAAAGGTCTTTTGTCTTGCTGCTTATAAGAGTTTTTCTTAATTGTCATTGTAATTTGCAAGTTTGGTTACAATATGTTTGTGTGTTGGCCTGATTTTGTTGATGTTGATGGGAGTTCTCTAGTCTCCCGGATGTGGATGTTTGTTTCCCTCCCCCAGTTAGGGACATTTTCAGCTATCATTTCCTCGAATAAATTTTCGGCCCCAAGTTCTCTTCCTTCTGGGAGTCCTACAATATGAATATTATTAGCTTTCCTGTAGTCACTGAGTTCCCTTAGTCTCATCTCACGGTGCAGAATTCTGTGCTCTCTCTTTGGTTCAGTGTGATTAATTTCCATCACTCAGTCTTCGAGGGCACTAGTTTGTTCGGCTGCTTCTTCCATCCCTCTGTTCATTCCAGCTAGCGTGTTTCTCCTTTATTGTGTCCTCAATGTCTACTGTGTTATTTCTTATCTCTATGTCAGGGGTCTCACTCTTCTACTCATTTCACAACTCCAGTGAGTATCCTTATGATCATTGCTTTAAATTCCATATCAGGTATGTTACTAATATCTCTTTGGCTTAGATCTCTGGCTGTGACTTTGACTAGGTCTTTCATTGTGGATACACATCTCTGTGTGTGCATTTTGTCTGTCTCTCTGGCTCTATTTCTCTGTGTTAAGAAAGTCAGCTGTGCTTCTGATCTTGAAATTAACGGCGGTATGAAAAAGAGGTCCTGGAGTCCTCAGTAGTGCACGTATCCATTTATAGGACCTGGACCTTCAGGAGGATATCGTATGGGTATTGCTCACTCCCTGCTGCTGTGTCTGTATTACTTTTCCTTTCAGTGTAGATGTCTACACTGATTGCATGCCTGTTGTGGGCTGTGCTTACACTCGGTTGTGCCAGTGGGACCCAGGCAGGCCAGCTGTGAGGTGGTATGCCCGTTGAGTAACTTGGGAGCAGTGCAGGACTGCTAACAAAATTGCACAGGGCTACTAGTCCTGTGCCAGATTTCCTGATGTCCTTTGGTGGCTGGGGACTGTGGACCAGCGGTAGAAGCTAGGGGCGTGAGGATATGCACAGAGCATGTCTGTGCCTGAGGACATGTGGCTGGGTGAGACAGATGAGGATGCCTAGATATGCACAGCTGGGTGAGGTGCAGATGTGCACAGCGTGCTGTGGCAGCTATGCATGCAGCTTGTCAGACAGGGTGCGCTTGTGGTTTGAAAAATGTCTGCCCTGAGACCAGCAGGCTTGGTTTGGTGAGCCCCTAGTGAACCCTTGGGACTGGCGCACTGCTAACGGGTTAGGTAGCAAGTGTCTGTGCAGCCTCACCCTCTGGTGGGTGCTTCTATGCTTATTCTGGGACGCTGGGGGAGAAGAATGGTGCCTGTGAGCTCCCTCATTGTTGGAGAAGTCCTCCAACACACTCAGGAATCAGCATGAATACACCTGTCTCCTGTTGCCTCTGCATTGTGTACAATGCCATGTTTACATTGCCTCTCTACACAGGCAGGGATCTGGCTATCACTCATCTTCCTGGATCACCCAGTGCTGGGTCAGCTGACCTCCAAAGCTCCAGGATCTAAACTCAAGGAAATTCAGCCCCTTTGGGTTTTAATGCCAAATGTTATGGAGATTAGTCTTCACTGTGTGAGCTCCCTGGTGTGAGGGCTCACTATCTCTGCCCATTCTGCAGGCAGCCAGCCTTCACCTTTCTGACCTTGGTAACCCTTCTGATGCAGCTTCTCTCTATTAAGATGTGGAGTTTCTTCTGCCAGTCTTTGGATTGCTCTCTGGTTCATGGACTTGGATGTGGATATTATGTAGTTGAACACATGGGACAGGGTGCGCTCAGGATCTACTAACTCTGCTATTATTAATTTTATAAATGTCTTATTATTTTGGATTTTTGAGACATGGGCAGACAGACTCATATCACCAATGCACTTCAGGATTTTAAAGGAACTTTGCAACATTTGCTTCTAGTATTTTATGTTTTGAAACTCTCTTTAATGAGGTGTAATTTACATATAACAAAGCCTCAAGTTAAAGGGTATAATTTGATGAGACATGAGGGTACAGGACCATGGGTACAGCACCATGAAATCATGTGTTTTCTCCCTGCTTTTTGAGGTAAGGACTACTTTTTTTTTTTTTTTACACGTTTTCAGATATTGCCCAGGTGTCTGAAAGCCTGCATTGGTCTGAGCCTTAAGAGAGAAGTTTTGAATTCAGTTTTGAGAGTAGACAGCCAGTCCAAGAAAGCCTTCTAATTGGCTCTTATATTTAAGTTGTGAGAGATTGTGGATGCCTTGAGTCTGCCTGGATATAGATGTGGGCCTTGTTCTGAGAACAGGTGAACTAAATACCTAACCTGAGTTAGAGCAAACTTTAGTTTTTTTTGGAGATTTTATGGGCATTTTAAAATGAAAAGTTTTCTCAGGGGGGTGTTGTCTTTGTGTGAAGAGGCATGAGCAGGGGAGCAGAGAAGCAAATCATATACACATTGTAACAAAGTAGACCCTGCAGAACACTTTCCATCATCCAAATCAGCCTTTAAAGTTTGTGGGAAACATGAATCACTCTGTGAAACTCAGGGAGGTTGCAGTCCAGATGTATTGTCATCCCCTGCATGTGAAGGTAAAAAGATACTGGCTATCCTTATCAACTAGAATGCTAAAAACTACACCACATGGGTCGTGTAGAGTGAAAACTTTGCTTTCAGGAAGAGTGGATGTTGGTAGAGTGTGAGGTTTGGGAAGAAGGGGATGTCGAGGGATTACAGTGCTATTGATTTCTTGGAAGTCCTGGACAAAATACTATCTTCAGCAGTTGGGTATAATAGAGGTATAATAGAGGTGTTATATGGACTACTGCACAGGATCATGAGAGCATGAGCCTTGTTACATTCTATTATGATGTTGATGCCTTGAAGGCCTTCTTAATTGAAAAGATATTAATTCTAGGGAGAAGTTTTGCAAGATCAACTTGAATCTTGACGGGAGGTACACTGTGGATTCTGCCAATATCAGTTGAAGATTTTGCCCATAACGAGGATGGGAGCTGATCCAATAGGAATAAATGATCAGTACCTCCAGACTCAGCTGTAGGACCAGCACAGACATGGCACAGAAAAGGTGCCAAAGGATCATTTGTTTCCCCTTTTTGCTATTTTGGTTACTGTTGTCAAATTATAGGTCGTGGATCTCAAGTTCAGAGTATCTGCACATTATTTTAGAAAATCCTTCAAAGGATCCTCTTGTAGAATAGAGATTCCGGGTCTACTGAGGGAGGCATTCAATCAGTACTATCTTAAAGTTAGATCTATATTGTAAGAGAGAGGGTAAATGGTCAAAATTTCCTTATGTAAGACTTGTAAATTAAGTGCCAACCTTCTGGCCCTTAAAGGCACCGAGAAAAGCAAGTTCTTGCAGACTTGCCCTCTGAGGGCTCTTCTCAGGAAAAGCCACCTGTTAGACCCTCATGCCCTCCTTATCCAGGATTGTCAGAGATGAAATACCTTCCCCTCGAAAGGAAGGCACGTTCAATGTATCTATTGACTAAAATGCTTCATGGTGAATTTGGTCCCATGAAGGGTCCATTTTCGTTGCAATATTCTAAGCAAACAAAAGGACCTGAGCACAGTTGCAGACAACCCTGAGCAATATATACAAGTGTTCCAAAACCTAACCCAGGGTGCTGGGGAAACAAAAGACACAGGCCATCCCTAACAAAGGGGAATCTAACACCCCTTTACTGTTTTTCCTAATACATTCCGGTTACTGTAACTGTATGTGGGGCTTACTCCCTCATTCATTTCCTGGGTCAATGATTATGGTGATTAGAGCCAACTGTCTTTTGTTGGTCTCCCTCAGAATGGAGGCTTTCAGGAATATTCCCAAGCCACTGCCAAAACTCCTTTTAATCAGTGGAAGTTCCCTGTCTTCTCTGGCCTGACATGGACTGTCTAATTCCACTTGTTGGTGGAAAAAAACCTGGTGTCTGCTCAACTGTTCAAGTTGAAAGACTTTAGGACCAGGAGACCTCTCTCTCTGCCCTCTAGGCTTTTATCTGCCTTTGGGTTTTAGGCAGAATCTTGCCTCTTCTGCCTTCCCCCACTTCCTGTTTCTGCACCGCCTTGGGTGAGGCCTGCATTACTGACTCCTATACCATCCTCAATGCCTCAGGCACCATTGGTTTCCCCTCCCACCCTCTAATGTCAGGGAGTGAAGAGCATTCCCTTGGGCCACCCACTTCAGATCTCCCCACCAGTGTCCCAGGTAAAAACTGACAATAGGGAACACATTGAGTGTCTTTTTAATGGATGCAAGAGAAATTTATTAGGTATGTAAACGAATTTAAGTTTGTTGGCTTAATTAAAAGTAGAGTTGTCAGCATTAAATAGAAAACTTTATTCTATCTAGGTTTACTAAAGTTCAAATAAGCTCATGTTATCTATGTTGCAATTCGTTAGCAAAATGATGGTAACATAAAATGATGGTTAATTCTCAAAGTTTTCATGGGTAATTGTGAAGATAGCTTTGAAAGTCTTTGGTAACCTGAAACATATAAGTTTTGCGAGGATGATAAATTGAAATTGAATTCATTGGACATCTAGGTCTTTTCCAAACAAGACATGGTGCTAAAGCTTTGATTGCTAAACATAGGTTTGTGCTTTTGACTTCTTATCGCACAGAAACAAAGGATATTTGGGTCTTTCGGAAAACATGTTTTTGCTTAATTGATAAATTTGCCATTTGCAGAATTCTGCTGTAACAGTTTGTACTTGGTTACTACTTAGTTTTCACTGGAGACTAAGGTTTCTACAAGTTAATATTCTGCTTAATGAAGATGGATAAAGACAAGAAAGTTATTATGAAGAGAAGTAGGAGATATGTAAGAAATATATAAGGAATGGGAATACATGTTTATTGATGGTAAAAGAAAGTAATTTTGTCACAAATGAGACAGGTTGTTTGGAGAAAAGGGGCTTAAGTCACAATCTGAAAGCAAAAGAAAGTTGTAGAAGGCTTGTGAAGGTAAATGTTTGGAAATAAATTTTGTATGTGCCCAGGATGGACTAACGTTCAAATAAATGCATTTTAAAAGTACAGTGGTATAAGATTAAAATTCTGCCCTAGTCTGTGTTACAAAAGCAAAGGTTTCTTGGATTGTCGTTATTTCTTTGAGAAAAAAAAAAAGAAAAAAGGTAAGCAAAGTTTTCCCCCACTTTTATCTGCACAAAAAGATGGAAAAAAAAAGTGACTTTAACCAAAAGGGCAGGACAGCATGCCCTTTTGATCACCATATATATAAAGGGCTTGTTCTAGAATACATAGGAGCCATTTTGCTACACTAGCCCAGTGTCTGCCAATTTGTAGGACCTAGATACTCTAAATGGCTGGAACATATATCTATGGGCACTGTTGAAAAAGGCAAGGAAATAGACCTGTACTTTGGCCCTTTTAGCCCTCTTGGCGGCCGATTTTATCCTAAAAAAATATGGTTTTCACAAGCCTTTTAAAATACATTTGTAAAGTCGATTACTCTTGGGCCAAAATAAAATTAGTGCATCCTTCTACAACCAGGGTATTCTTTCTTGGTCGTAGTGGATACCCCCAAAGTCCTGCTGGTGGAAAACGGAGGGATAAGAGAAATCAGGGAAGACAAGGTCAATTCTGGGAGGTAGGGTCAAGCCTGGATAAGAGTGACTGCTCCCAGCATCTCATGAGACTGACAGAGCTTTTGGCTGCCAGTTGAATAGCCAGACAAAATGCAGGGCCAGGAGATAAGGCTTCTTCTCCTGTCCAACTATAAGGGTCAGGACATGTGGCTTCTCCTGGCCAGCTATGGAAAATTAAGTTAAGGGATGCCTTTTCCTCCTTTCCCTATAGATGAGCATTTCCCCAACCAAGGCTAATACTCCTGTGGGATGCATTCTGAAAAGTTGGGATGATCCATGAAGTTTGAAAGAAAAAGATAAAGACAACCATTAATTATCATGGGGTTGAAGACCCTATAGGGAACTTTCAGTTTCCTTGGGACCCAGGTAATTACATCCCAAGATCCTACCTGGGACTGTGACCATACCATTGAGAAATGGTATTGCCACCACTTCCAAGCTTGTGCTTTAGAGACATTAAGGAGGTCTAAGGTTAAGCCCTTAAATTATGTTAAATTAGCCACTATTTTACAAACACAAAATAGAGCCCGATGGCCTCCCTAGAGAGGTTGAGTGGGCTCTCTTTAAATATATGGCTATTTCCCCTGACACCCTTGAAGCTGAGATGATTTTAAATGACAAATTTGTCATTCAATTGCCCCCAGATATTCAGAGGAAGCTGAAAAACTTGGTTATTGGCCTGGAAGAGATGCTGGAGGTGGTCTTTGAGCTGCCAATTGGGTACATTACAACAGAGATAAAAACAAATCAAAACAGGGGCGCCTGGGTGGCTCAGTCAGTTGAGCGTCCGACTTTGGCTCAAGTCATGATCTCGCGGTCCATGAGTTCAAGCCCCATGTCGAGCTCTGTGGTGACAGCTCAGAGCCTGAAGCCTGTTTCAGATTCTGTGTCTACCTCTCTCTCTGACCCTCCCCATTCATGCTCTGTCTCTCTCTCTCTCAAAAATAAATAAACGTTAAAAAAATTAAAAAAAAAAGGAATCAAAACAAAACAACAGGAAAGGAGCCTTAAGAAAAACCTGAGGCCTTAGTCATGGCCTTACACACTCTGTCACACAGAGGAAGATGGACACAAGAGGCAGGGCCTGAGCTGTGGCCTGAACACAAGGTTGTTGCCTCCTGTCTGTAGACAGAAAAGGTGGGGGAAGGGAAGAAGAGGACTCAGAAGCCTCGTTTTGTCTTTTTAATCTATGCTTGCATCATTTAGGTTGTAAATTGTATTTGGAGAGATGTAATTTTTGATTCTTGATAGCATTTGGAAGCTTCAAAACACCTATTGAAATAGACATCTCACTCAGTTTTGTCAGTTTTAGAACCATAGTTGTTCAATTAACTTTGAAAAAATTAAGTTTGATACGACCGAGAGTTCCCCATCATGGCCATTGAAGTTCTAAATTATTTCTGGTTAAGTCAGTCTATTTATTTATAAATGTGCATCCAGAGAGGGACCATAGTTTTTAAACATAAAACCAAACAGAGTCCCAGTAGGCAGGATGCCCTCAAAGCATTTTGATGTCTGGGATCCCATTCCTTAGAAAATTTTCAGGGATTGCCTGTTTCCAGAAGGAATCAGACCCAAGGCCAGCACAGTTCCAGAGAGAACAGTCGACCCCAAACAGGCCATAGACTGAAAGCTAAAACAGTTCCAAGCAGCAGAGTTCCAGTGGGAACAATCCAGTTGCAAAGGGGAATAGGAACAAAGGCCTTCATAATTCCGACTGGCACTGTTCAAACTGGAAAGGTCTGATTGTGAAAAGGACTCAGACTGAAGGCTAGCCCAGTTCCATTAGGAGCAGTCTCATTCAAAACAGAAATTAGACCAAAAGCTAGCACAGTGCCTTTAGACTGAAGGCCAGATGAGTACCTTTCGAGATGATTTTTTTCAAAATCATAAATAGATCCTAAATAAATCCTGGAGAACTGAGACATGAGGTGTGGAACTTGTATTCCAGGATAAAACTTGTCCTTAAAATCCCAGGGTAGGCATGAAAGCAGCTCAGAAATGTCCATGGGTACTGCACCCGTTTGCTAGCCAGCTCTGGAGCAGTTGGGGTCTTCTCTGGAGCCCACTTCTGATCACCAAGAATTGTCAGCCTTAAAAATACAAACCGCCAGTTATTTTCCCAGAAGAAGATGTTTTTATTGAGGAATGAAAGAGAATTGTAATCTGGGACATACCAGCTGTGGCAAAACCATAAGCAAGTACAGGAAACAGAGGAGGGGAATGCTCTTTTTTAGGGAGAAAAGAGGTAAGGAGGAAAGGCTGATGAAAAGTCCATTGGAGTAAAATGGGGGTTTGCAATGTGGTGGCTTCTCATTGTCTGAGCATTTGCAGAGATGGTGGTGGTGAGGAAAGAGTTTCTTCGCGGTGGCTGGAGTAGTAGATGAGTATCCACAAGCAAGGTCCAGTCTTTGTAATGTCAAGGCCTTCTCTTCCTGTTGTGTCTACAATTAATTTGCCATAGTAGGGTGGGAGATCTGCCCCTACCAAAACATCCTGTGTCCATTTTGTCAGGTTTCCCATTACTAATTTTCACAATTTCATACATGTTTTTGATGAAATGTGAAAAATTTTTTGAAGGTTTGGGTTTGAGCGAGTGAACGGCTAAGAAAGAATTCTTGAGATGTCTTTGTTGCAAAAATGTGATTATTTTATAGCACAGGGACAGGATCCGTGGGCAGACAGAGCTTCATTGGGATTTTTTTTGTTTTATTCTAAAAAGAGTGAGCACAAGTTGTGGGAAGTGAGCAGAGGCAGAGGGAGAGGGGAGAGAGGGGGATAGAGAGAACCCTAAGGAGACTCCATGCTCAGCCTGGAGCCTGATTGAGCTCTTCCTAATCTGGAAGAGCAAACATTAGAGAACAAATAATGTTTCAAACATAAGTCATAAAAATCATATTTGTTTTCAGTTCATTTAGTGTCATGGTGCTAATCTTTTGTTCAGTTTGAATGTAGCCTTTTAGTTCTAGACATTCTTGCCCATTTCACTTTTATGATTTTAAGATAACAAAAAGCTGCATTTGTTTTTTTTAAAGTTCTTTTTATGAGTCTCCTTGGAGATGAAACTTATTTTGCAAATGACAAATAACTGTAATGCCCTTGACAAGAAAATTCAGTTATTTCTGTGACACAGAACAATTCAATAATCAGAATATCAAGTGATGACCTTATTATCAACACATATTAAAACTTCTGGAATTTCATATATATATTTGAACACTTACAGCAATTACCCAAGCAACACAATCCAAGGTTTATCATTATTTGTTTGAGAGTTCTTTCCAAGTAATTTAACATACTAAATAAAAAAGCCTAATTAGTCAAAAGGACTTGATTTACAATTCACATCTTGAGGAAGTTTGTTAAAACCCTCATAGAGTTTTACATTTATTTATTTTTGAGAGAGAGAGAGAGAACACAAGTGGGGGAGGGGAAGGGAGTGAAGGAGACAGAATCCAAAGCAGGCTCCAGGCTCTGAGCTTTCAGCACAGAGCCTGATGCGGGCCTCAAACTCACAAACCGTGAGATCATGAACTGAGGTGAAGGTGGATGCTTAACCAGCTGAACAACTCAGGCACCCCGACCCTCAGAAAGTTTTAAAGTACATGTCTAAATAGGATTACGGTTCAATATAAAACTTAAAACTTAATTATTTATTTAACCAAAGTGGCAATAAGACTTTAAAGGCAGGGGCGCCTGGGTGGCGCAGTCGGTTAAGCGTCCGACTTCAGCCAGGTCACGATCTCGTGGTCCGTGAGTTCGAGCCCCGCGTCGGGCTCTGGGCTGATGGCTCAGAGCCTGGAGCCTGTTTCCGATTCTGTGTCTCCCTCTCTCTCTGCCCCTCCCCCGTTCATGCTCTGTCTCTCTCTGTCCCAAAAATAAATAAACGTTGAAAAAAAATAAAAAAAAAAAAGATTTTAAAGGCAGATATGTAGGGTTATATAGCAGTGAGTAAAACTTAGCTTCTTACATATTGAGGTTCTAATCTTTTTTAAGTAACCAAAGACCTGATAAACACAAAACATGGAAACTTTGGTTATCTAGGGAGACAAAAGAGAAGAAAAGAACAACAACTTTGTTTACATTTTTTTTTCATTAAGAGCTGACCAACAATCCAAGAAACCTTTGTCTTTTTTAACAGAGAGAAAAGCAGAATTTCAATCTTATACCAGTGTACTTGTTACAATCCATTTATTTCCACCTTTTCCCAACAGCACATAAAATTCCTTTCCAAAGATTTCCCTTCATAAAACTTTTACAACCCTTTTTTTAAAAAAAATATCAGAGTTGCTTTCCTTATTTCCATCAAACTTAATTACATTTAGCAGAAGAGTATTAACTCTTTGAAAACTTAGTCTCCAGTGAAAACTAAGTAGAGACCATTTGTGAACTGTTACATCATAATTTTTCTAGATCTGAAATTTTAAAACAGAGGTTTTTCCATGGTAGAATCTTTCAATAAAGCACAAAGCATATTTACCAACAAACCCAAGTATCCTCAGGTTCTGTGCAATAAGAAGCTGGAAGCACAAAAGTACCTTCAGTAAACATTGCTTTCGTATTTTATCTCATTTGGAAAATACTTAGATACCAATGAATTCAACCCAATTTATCATTTAACTTAGCAAAACTACAAAGTTTCAGGTTACCAAAGCTCTTGATAGCTATCTTAACAATTACTCATGAAAACTTTGAGACAGACGACATTAACCATCATTTCAAGTCATCCTTTGTTAACAAATGGCCACAGAGATAACAGGAGCTTATTTGACGTTTAGCAAATGTTGGTAAAGTTTCCCATTTCATGCTGACAACTCCAAAGACATGTCTATCTTAATTAAACCAACAAACTTAAATTAGTTTAAATATTGAGTATATTCCACCCATGTCCACTTAAAAGTCAACCAATTTGTTCCCCATTGTCAATTTGTACCTGGAACATTGGTGGGGGAATCTAAAGTGAGCATTTAAAGTCCAAGGGGGTGCTCTTTGCTCTTTAACAGTGAAGGGAACAAGAGGAGCCAATGGTGCCAGAGGCACCCAGGATGGTATAGGAACCAGTTAGGCAGGCAGTACCCAAGGTGGTGCAGTAACAGGAAGAGGGGGAGGGGAAGGCTGGGATGGGAGACCATCCTCCTGCTGCCAGGAAGGCTGGAGGCAAGTCAAAGCCCAGAAGGCAGAGAAAGAGCTTTTCTGGTCCTAAAGCCTGTTAGCTCAGACAGATGACCAGATGTAGATGTTTTTCCCCGCCAACAAGGGGAAATCGGCAGTCAATATCTGGCCAGAGAAGTCAGGGAATTTCCCTGAAACAAAAGGGGTTTTGGCAGCTGCTTGAGAATATTCCTTAAACTCCCTGTCCCAAGGTAGACTCACCAGAGACAATTGGCTCCAATTATCATAGCCATTAACCTGGGAAATGAATGAAGGAGACACTCCCACTTACAGCTAGAGGAACCTGGGTCTGTAAGGAGGAACAAAGAATGTAAGCATCCCCTTTGTTAGGGATGGCCTATGTTTCCTCCAGCAAGCTGGGTTTATTCAGAGGAGGCTGGTTGAGACAATCATCCAATATATCAGAAGGTAATTTATCAGCCTGGTTAGTGGCCATACACATTCTGCAAGAGGCCCTTAGATCGGGGTCCTGATTTAGGGCCACTCAGGCTTGGACATAGGGTACCTCAGTCCATGTGCCCTGTTTCCTGCAGAAGAGATCTAACGGAAAGGTTATACTGAAGCTTAATATCCCATTAACTGGCCATTTTCCCTCATGTCCTAAGGAATAATGAGGTCTAGCAGTGTTACAGAATATCAGTCCTTTTGTAAACCTTGCAATCCTAATTGGTTCCAGTGGGTTGAAAGGTAGACCAAAGGAGAGTCCTTGGGAACCAACGAAGCAGCTAGAGAAGGTCCATTACCAAAAATCCACACCATCCGCGCCCCCGCTCCCGCCCAACTACCCCAACTCCTGGGTGGAATTCCACACAGGGTATGTCTTTGACACTAGGAAACTATGCATGACATACCATAGTCTTCATTTGGGTTCACTCTTGGATTGTACATTCTGTTGGATTGGACAAGTTTTGATGACATGTATCCGCCATTATACTGTCATACCCACTAGTTTCACTGCCCTAAATGTCCTCTGTGCTGCACCTATTCATCCCTCCACCTCCCTCTGCCCTAAGCCTTGAGTGTCACTGATCTTTTTACTATCTCCATCATCATTCCTTTTCTAGAATGTCATATAGTTGGAATCATAGTGTATGAAGCCTTTTCAGATTGGCTTCTTCCACCTAATAACATCTGTTTAGGTTTTCCTACATGATTTTTCACAACTTGATACCTTATTTCTTTATAGCCCTGAATAATATTCCATTGTCTGGATGTACCTTGGTTTTCTTTCTTTTTTTCTTATTTTTTTTAATGTTTATTTTTCAGAGAGAAAGAGAGAGATAGACAAAGAGATAGAGTGTGAGAGGGAGAGGGTCAGAGAGACAGGGAGACACAGAATCTGAAGCAGGCTCCAGTCTCTGAACTGTCAGCACAGAACCCGACTTGGGGCTCGAACCCACAGACCACAAAATCATGACCTGAGCTGAAGTCAGACACCTCACCGACTGAGCCACCCAGGTGCCCCATGGATGTACCATGGTTTTCTTATCCGTTTGCCTACTGACAGACACCTTGGTTACTTCCCTTGCTGGATATTATTAAAACCGCTCTTATCATGCATGTTCAGGGTTTTGTGTGGGTAAAAGTTTTCAACTTTTTGGATAAGTAACTGAGGAGCACAATTACTGTATCGTAGGGTAAGTGTTTTGTAGGAACCACCCAACTCTCACCAAAGTGGCGATACCACCATTTTGCATTCCCTCCTGGAATGTATGAGTTTCTGTGGCTCCACATCCACAACAGCTTTTGGTGTCATCAGTGCCCTAGATTCTGGCCATTCTAACAGGTGTAGTGGTATCTCACGGTTGTTTTAATTTGCATCTACCTTGTGACATATGAGGTAGAGCACATTTTCATATTCTTATTTTATGTGTATATCTTTTTGTTGAAGCATCTGTTAAAGTCATAGCCCCATTTTTCTTTCAGGTTTTTTGTTTTCTTACTGTTGAGTTTGAAGAGTACTTGGCATATTTTAGAAAACAGTCCTTTACAGGTGTGTGCTTTACAAGTATTTTCTACCAGTCTGTGGATTCTCTTTTTGTTCTTTGATAAGATTCACTTCTTATTTGGTTTTTCTCCTTAATTCCTTATTTGAAGCACTGGATTCTAAAACTTAATACTAGGGTTGAGAAAAGAAAGCAAAACTGTTTGAGAATTTGCCCTGAAAACATCTTGTGTGTTTTAGCTTACTTTGTGTAATAACGTTGAAGCTATAGGTGCAACTATGTGCTCATTCCTGGCATAAAGACATACTGAGTCAAGTGTTGATGCAGGAGAGTTTGGATGCAAATTTTCTGACAAAAATTATGTGTCATCCGTACTTTAGTGTTTTGAAATCCATTCCTAATTGTACAATACTGTAATGAAAATGGTTCTTTTTAAAATTTTTCTTTGGAAAGACAGCGTGCATGAACAGGGGGAGGAGCAAAGAGGGAGAGAGAGAATCCCAAGCAAGTTCCATGCTCAGTGTGGAGCCCAACGCAGGTCTCCACCCCATGACCCTGGGATCATGACGTGAGCCAAAATGAAATCAGATGCTCAACCAACTGAGCCATTCAAGTACCCCAAAATGGTTCTTGTTTAATGAACAATATTTGGAGGCTTCAGAAATGTTCTCAGGTTATGGAATCTGCTCCTTTTCTTTTTTCTTTTTTTTCCAATATATGAAATTTATTGTCAAATTGGTTTCCATACAACACCCAGTGCTCATCCCAAAAGGTGCCCTCCTCAATACCCATCACCCACCCTCCCCTCCCTCCCACCCCCCCATCAACCCTCAGTTTGTTCTCAGTTTTTAAGAGTCTCTTATGCTTTGGCTCTCTCCCACTCTAACCTCTTTTTTTTTTTTCCTTACCCTCCCCCATGGGTTTCTGTTAAGTTTCTCAGGATTCACATAAGAGTGAAAACATATGGTATCTGTCTTTCTCTGTATGGCTTATTTCACTTAGCATCACACTCTCCAGTTCCATCCACGTTGCTACAAAGGGCCATATTTCGTTCTTTCTCATTGCCACGTAGTACCCCATTGTGTATATAAACCACAATTTCTTTATCCATTCATCAGTTGATGGACATTTAGGCTCTTTCCATAATTTGGCTATTGTTGAGAGTGCTGCTATAAACATTGGGGTACAAGAGCCCCTATGCATCAGTACTCCTGTATCCCTTGGGTAAATTCCTAGCAGTGCTATTGCTGGGTCATAGGGTAGGTCTATTTTTAATTTTTTGAGGAACCTCCACACTGTTTTCCAGAGTGGCTGTACCAGTTTGCATTCCTACCAACAGTGCAAGAGGGTTCCCGTTTCTCCACATCCTCGCCAGCATCTATAGTCTCCTGATTTGTTCATTTTGGCCAATCTGACTGGTGTGAGGTGATATCTGAGTGTGGTTTTGATTTGTATTTTCCTGATGAGGAGCGACGTTGAGCATCTTTTCATGTACAAAAATACGGAACGCTTCATGAGTTTGCATGTCATCCTTGCACAGGGGCCATGCTAATCTTCTCTGTATCGTTCCAATTTTAGTATATGTGCTGCCGAAGCGAGCACTCATTTTCTTTTTTCTTAAAGGACTCGTCACATCATTTCTCCTGTTCATTTTCTCTCCTTCAGATGTTTCTGATCCAACTCTATGACACCCCCTTTGTCACTTTATGAATGATTTCAATACTTTCCAGCATCAGTCCTCTTAGCATCCTGAATTCTTACACCTCATAGACCATTGGCAGCTGAGGCCAGCATCAAGAATGGTGCAAAGAGGGTGAGGAATGGCCACTTGAATGAATTAGAGAGGAATACATGAGAACATTACCCAAGGACAAAACTTTCTAGGGAAAGAATTTAGTGTGTTTTCAATTGTACAAGGTTTAGTTGGATCCTGGGAGAAGCATTACTTGGTCATTGCATTTGTGTGGAGGTTACATGTGGGTTTAGGAAATGTGTGTGGTGCTGTGCTGATGCATGACAAAGCCATCACAGTGATCAGTGGTATATGCAACAGGTTCCATAGGATATATCATTGTGTAGTGGCCAGTGCTGGTTCCCTCAGCATCATCCTACCCATGGATCCTAATGAGGATCCGGATGATCCCTTCCCCATGGTTCAGTCTGAAGCAACTGACTGTTTAAGGGCTAAGGTGAAATTTTCTAATGCCCACACCACCAGGGCCATGATAGTTCCTGCTTTCATCCCTTCTGAGATGGACAAGGCCTCTCAGGACTTTTCTACTCACTTCTCAGGAGGAAGCCTGTTTGAGGGAGCAAGGGAAGATCTCATCAGCCCTTCTTTGCCGCATCACAGGTGGGATCAACACCTGACCCTTCTAAGTCCCTGCCTTCTTGTTCTCTACTATAAGGGGCTTTAAGAAATGGTTAGTGGTCATTCTGGGAGGACATACCAAGTGGGAGACGGCCCGGGGAGCCAACTAGGTGGCTGGAGGTGTCCTAAGCATCTTGATGTGGTAGGTGGTTCCACAGATGAATGCACATGTAAAAATTTCGTTGAGCTGTGTCACAATATGTGTGCA